>NC_079193.1:163781657-164095816 GCF_029499605.1 Hyla sarda
GGTCGTTGATCGATTCTCCAAAATGGCACATTTCATCCCTCTTCCTGGTCTTCCTTCTGCGCCTCAGTTGGCTAAACAATTTTTTGTACACATTTTTCGTCTTCACGGGTTGCCTACGCAGATTGTCTCGGATAGAGGTGTCCAATTCGTGTCTAAATTCTGGAGGGCTCTCTGTAAACAACTCAAGATTAAATTAAATTTTTCCTCTGCATATCATCCCCAGTCCAATGGACAAGTAGAAAGAATTAACCAGATCTTGGGTGATTATTTGCGACATTTTGTTTCCTCCCGCCAGGATGACTGGGCAGATCTCCTTCCATTGGCCGAATTCTCGTATAACTTCAGGGTCTCTGAATCTTCCTCCAAATCCCCATTTTTCGTGGTGTACGGCCGTCACCCTCTTCCCCCCCTCCCTACCCCCTTGCCCTCTGGTCTGCCCGCTGTGGATGAAATTTCTCGTGACCTTTCCATTATATGGAGAGAGACCCAAAATTCTCTCTTACAGGCTTCTTCACGCATGAAGAGGTTCGCGGATAAGAAAAGAAGAGCTCCCCCCGTTTTTTCCCCTGGAGACAAGGTATGGCTCTCCGCTAAATATGTCCGCTTCCGTGTCCCTAGCTACAAGTTGGGACCACGCTATCTTGGTCCTTTCAAAATTTTGTGTCAAATTAATCCTGTCTCTTATAAACTTCTTCTTCCTCCTTCTCTTCGTATCCCTAATGCCTTTCACGTCTCTCTTCTCAAACCACTCATCCTCAACCGTTTTTCTCCCAAATCTGTTCCTCCCACTCCTGTTTCCGGCTCCTCGGACGTCTTCTCGGTCAAGGAAATCTTAGCTGCCAAAAAGGTCAGAGGAAAAAATTTTTTTTTAGTGGACTGGGAGGGTTGTGGCCCTGAAGAGAGATCCTGGGAACCTGAGGACAACATCCTAGACAAAAGTCTGCTCCTCAGGTTCTCAGGCTCTAAGAAGAGGGGGAGACCCAAGGGGGGGGGTACTGTTACGCCGAGCGCTCCGGGTCCCCGCTCCTCCCCGGAGCGCTCGCTTCTCTCTCTCCGCTGCAGCGCTCCGGTCACGTCCTCTGACCCGGGGCGCTGCGATCCCGCTGCCAGCCGGGATGCGATTCGCGATGCGGGTAGCGCCCGCTCGCGATGCGCACCCCGGCTCCCCTACCTGACTCGCTCCCCGTCTGTTCTGTCCCGGCGCGCGCGGCCCCGCTCCCTAGGGCGCGCGCGCGCCGGGTCTCTGCGATTTAAAGGGCCACTGCGCCGCTGATTGGCGCAGTGGTTCCAATTAGGGTAATCACCTGTGCACTTCCCTATATTACCTCACTTCCCTTGCACTCCCTTGCCGGATCTTGTTGCCTTAGTGCCAGTGAAAGCGTTCCTTGTGTGTTCCTTGCCTGTGTTTCCAGACCTTCTGCCGTTGCCCCTGACTACGATCCTTGCTGCCTGTCCCGACCTTCTGCTACGTCCGACCTTGCTTCTGCCTACTCCCTTGTACCGCGCCTATCTTCAGCAGCCAGAGAGGTGAGCCGTTGCTAGTGGATACGACCTGGTCACTACCGCCGCAGCAAGACCATCCCGCTTTGCGGCGGGCTCTGGTGAAAACCAGTAGTGGCTTAGAACCGGTCCACTAGCACGGTCCACGCCAATCCCTCTCTGGCACAGAGGATCCACTACCTGCCAGCCGGCATCGTGACACATGCCTCAATTTTTATACATTTTACATCACTCACTATTGTGGATCCTTAGTAAATATTTTCATAAGATCAAATCTCTGTTTCAGGAACTCATTTAGAATGACAAGCCGGCTTGAATTCGCCTGGAGACCTTACAAAGGGATAAGTATCGGGAGGACTGGCAGTCACCAATCTCTGGCTTTACTAGCAAGCCAGGTGTAGCAGTATGTTTTTGTGTGTGTAAAAAGTAAAAAAATAAAAATAAATGTCTAGGTAAATGTCCTCGATCTAGTTTAATGTACTGGGAAATCATGTAATGTGTTTGTTGTGTGTCGGTCTGTTGCACACAGGCGATTTCTAATCAAGTATGTATAAATACCTGGATCTCCACATTGGCCCTGATTTACTAAGAGTGGAGTGTAGGTTTCTTTCTGGGTTTTAAATCCCTACAATTTTTTTTCCTCTATATTTACTAAGGTTTCCCTACATTTTCCACTTTCCCTACATTTTGCTTTTTGTACACATGCTCTGATCTGTCGGGTTTTCCTCAGCTGAAATCTATATGTTGGGTTTTTGTGAAAATGTTTGGAACACGCCCCTTTCCGGTGACCAGGCCCCCTTTTCCTGACAACCACACCCCTTTCTCAGTAAAATGGAGAGTTAGTCGGGTTTTTTTCAATTCTGGCGCAAATTCTGCCGCAGACAGAATTTCTGGCGAAATACGACAGAATCTGGTGCACAACCCAATAAAACCTGTCGGGTTTGCAATAGTAAATGAGGGCCATTATGTTATATCCATGGCTAAGAACATCTAATGATGTCAGAAATGTGTCAGGCTTAGCGGGTGCTGAATGTCTTGTGCTGTTTTTATTGAACACAAAGTAAAGCTACCTATACTTTGCACATCTAGCTGGACATTGGCCCTGATTTACTAAGAGTGAAGTGTAGTTTTCTTTGTGGGTCTTTGTTTCTGATAGGTATTTTTCCACAATATTTACTATTGTTTCTTGTATTTGGCGATTTTCCCTAGATTTAGCATTTTTTACACATGTTCTGTGTTGTCAGGTTTTCCAGAGCTCAAATTCACCACAGTTTATGTGGAAACTTTTTTAAATGTGTAGGTTTCTTTAGAAAATGTTTTTTTTTTTGAGAAACGCCTCTTTTTCCGTATGACCACTCCCCTTTGCAGGGTTTTCTGAGTAAAGTGGAGAGTTAGTAGGGTTTTTAGAAATTTTATGTCGGAAATTCTGGTGCACAACACATGCAACACAAAAAAAAACCCTACAAAACCTAGTCGGAAAAGCCTAACTAAATGAGGCCATTTGTTTCTATTCTACAATATGTTGCCTGAGGGCCTAGATCAAGCCCTGTCCGTGCTTTGTTGCTGATAGAAAGCTGTGGTGAACTGGTTGTTTGCTTGTACATATCTTATTGACTTTCTGGCATAAGTCTACACCTTCATTTTGCTGGCTTTTTGACAGAGTTATGTAAGGTGCGTGGATTTGTGCCTAACTTATCATATGGCGTGCACTTTTTTTTTTTTTTTTTATAAATTTGTCATATACCCAAAAAAGTACCCAAAAAAACAACTACTTTAAACCATGTAGAAAATCCCTTCATCCACATAAGCATTGTTAATTTTCCCCATAGTATGTATTACAAATCCTTAGGAAAGATGATACATACATTAGAAGGGTGCATTTGGTGGCATACACATGGCCTGTCCTAATGTATGGCAGATACAGAATAAATATTCGGACAATACCACACTGATCTAACATTTTTTTTTACCTATCTGGAACCTGGAAAACTTTTTCGCCAGCTTTTTTCCTACTTGAAAGAACCATTAATACATACTTTGGAAAAACTTTTGACATGTCACAGGGACATAGCAGAAAAATGAAGAACAATTCAGGATCTACTCAATGTTTGATTTAATGTATTCCAGCAGCAAATGCAGAAATAGTAACATGTTGACCTGTGAGACAAGTGTGGGTTTTTGTCATTTCTGTACATGCTGCTGGAGAACAATTCAAGTATCAGGGACCGACCAGGGGACAGGGAGAGTGAGACCTAAACCGACCCTAAAATCACTCTCCCTGCCTAGTTGCCCTTCCCCCCTAAACGGTGGATCGACAACTTGGTGAAAAAAAACATACTAATAAATAGTCGGTCACAATCCAGAAACATAACAGGAACATAGAACTCTATAAAAGATTACGTTCAGAGGACACCGATCAGTGATCAGCACAGGGGACACTATGGATCAGCGGTCATGAAAAGAGGTCACTATAGATCAGCGGACATGAACAGAGGACTCAGTGGTCATGAGCAGAGGACACTATAGACTGGTAGTCATGTACAGAACTCCAAAGATCTGAAATTAAGAACTAATAAACATATAGAGTAAAAAATACCAGACAGGAAAACAGATAAGTCTGAACAGATTTTAGGAACAGACAGGAATATAGCAAGGAATATAGTCCCTAAGAACCTCCTGTAGACACAAAGTCCCCATGGACCAGTAACCGGTATCTATAGCTAATCAGGAATAATCGCAATCCCTCCGAACACCTCCAATAGACACGGAGTCCCCATGGACAGGTAACAGGGATGCCAAGTTACAACTCCGAAAAACCGATACAACAGGATATAATTATAGAACACTGTTCACACTGAACACAAGACAGGATAAATTGCAATCCCTCAAAACACCTCGAGTAGACAATGATCCCCATGGAATGGTAACAGGGATGCAACATAGGACACTGTTCACACTGGACACACAAACTGGACACTCCACTAACGAAATAGCCATTATTAATAAATCTAAATAGACTACTGGCCAGTGGAACACTCCACAGTGTGGTCAGAAGTTGACCCAGCTTAAAATCTACTAAGAACATGCCAAATAACATTGGCTTAAACCAGAAAATACAAAGTGCATGCTAAAACAGAGATAGTAGATTAAAAGCTCAAACAAAGAGTGTTTCACCAAGAGCTCCATGCAGCATGTCCAGCATCTTAGCAAGTCAGGATATAATGAAGTATCACCAGCCCTGAGGCTGAGCTGATACTTATCTAGACACACCCTAGGAGCAATTGTATAGCAAGCCAGAGACATTAACTATCCCTGGCCAGGGAACATAAAACTGTTCACACACAAGCAATCCAATAGCTGTGTGTGAACACAGACCAAGACAGACATGACAACAAGAAACACTATGCTGAATAGTTCTTTATTATTTTGCTAAGGCTACTGAAATCAAGTCTGTATGGATTTTCCTGCTTATGGAGTCTATGCATTGTTGTCACAGAAACATGTCAAAATTGTTGATCGGTTAGGGTCGGGATGTCCAGGCTCCAAATGATTGCTAGGACGAGTGGGGAGAAGTGCTTAGCTAAGCGCTTCTTTCCTCATTTCTCTCCTCAATATTCAATACAAGTTGATGAGGCCCTTCTGCAGTGAGGAGAGAAGCACTTAGCTGACCACTTCTCCCCATCATTTTAGTGATCTAGTGATTTGGCTACAACTTACTATGCATTCATTTTTTACCTATAAAAACATGTAAGTCATGTTAGGCTTGTACTTGAAGAATGTCAGTGATATGGGATGGTTTTTGAGATATGGGCAGTTTTCTACAAATCTTACTTTTTTTAATTCTTCTTGTACACACGCAGCATTGTCTTCTGATGAAAGCATTTCATAGTTTCCAATGTCCAGCCTAGGCTCTGGCTCGTGCTCCTCTCCAGATGAAGTTTCTCTGTCGCTCATCTTTGCTGTTAATTCATTTAATCTTGTTTTTAGCTTTTGTTCAATGCTATCACTTTTTGTTCTATGTTGCTGATCTCCACTACTCATCCCAGTTTCTGATAAATCACTACAGCTCTGTAGACAAGAAAAAAAAATGACACCCCACTATTAACCAATGCATTACAAATAAAACCACAACAAAATCTGTATAGAATCCACAGCAGTGACTTAAAGCAGGACAAAAAAAAAATATATATATATATATATATATATATATATATATATATATAACACTGATCAAAATTAGAGGACACTTTCAGATACCTGCAAGTTATTAGTGGTAATCTGACAACTGGTGCTTATTTCCTTAATGATCTGACAAACCCTATTGAACTGGCAGCCTAACTTTTCAATTTTCACTGACTGCAAAATTGGTGTGCCGTTCCAAAGTGACTGAAACCCTCCGGCAGCAGGTTGTCCAGATGAAGGCCAAAAGGGTGACCCTATAAGCCATAGCAAGAAAAGCTGGTCATTCCAAGTCTGTGATTTCTAGAATATTGCATCTTTACAACATTACAAACTCATCTAAGTCCCCCAAGAAGGCTGGTCACCCTCGAAAGACAAATGCAAGAGAGGACAGGATAATGCAGAGAATCTCCATGGGTAATCGTTTCAACACTGCAGCTGGAATTGTTCGTCAGTTCAGCACTGAACAGGGTAAGTATCTGTCTCATCATACAGTGTCTCCCCGTTTAAGAGTATTTGAACTGAAAGCCCACTCTGCAGTGACCTCTCATTAGCAGAAAGAATCAAAAGGCTAGACTCACTTTTGCTGAGGAGCATGTTGTGTGGACAGAGGAGAAGTGGTCCAGAGTTTATTTTAGTGATGAAAGCAAGTTTAATTTATTTGGGTCTGATGGGAAACATTATGTTCGATGACAAACTGGGGAAAGACTGAACCCAAAGTGTGTAAAGAAGTCAGTGAAAGGTGGAGGGGGAAGTGTCATAGTTTGGGGAAGGTTTTCTGCAGCAGGAGTTGGATCTCTTATACAGCTACATGGTAGAGTGAATGCAAATGTGTATCAGAACCTTCTTCAACAACACATGGTTACTTCCTTGCATTCATCACTCACATCAGCCATTTTTTTCATGTAGGACAATGCCCCCTGTCACACAGCAAAACAGGTAAAGCAGTTCCTTGAAACTGAAAACATTGGAACAATGAAATGGTCGCCCAGGGTCTTGATCTAAACCTAAAAGAAAACCTCTGGAAAATCCTTGGTTACAAAGTTATGGCCAAGAAACCCACAAAAGTCACAGAACTGTGGAAGAGACAGGAAGAAGAGTGGACCAAAATCACACCAGAGCAGTGTGAGAGACTAATGATGTCCTGTGGAGGGCGCAGATGTGCGGAAGTCATTCAAAGCAAAGGCCTGTACACTTCTTACTGATTGGTGACAGTTGGAACCTTCAGAAAATGTACTTAAAATCTTTCTCTGTGCTACAGTCATTGCTGTTCTCTCATTACGATCATCAGGTTTTTTGAAAAATAAAGGTTTTATGTTGATATACTTTGGTTATTTTGTAAAACACTGTTCTAATGGCATGGTGTACCCCTTACAAAAAATCCTTCAAATGATGATCAATGTAGTTTACATTATTTCTGAAAAAAATCAAGTATAAAATATTCACATTATACATATAGCATAGTGCTTGCAGTGTGCTGCTGTCATTTTTGTGACTGATCACTAGTCACTGTATTCCCGCAGTGAGATGATGGATGGAGATGAGAAGAAGTCTTGTCTGTAAAACAACAACTCAGAGCATACCTCCACTATTGTTGTTATGCTGCGGGATGTAGTTTTACACACTGCAATTTTCTTGGCACTGGATTAACTTGGCTTTTCAATTGATGCAAATTTGCACTGAGTTTAGTTCTAGTGCCGTATGTATGCATTAAGGTTGATTCTGTTGCTGAATTTATTAACTAAGGTTAGTTCTGGTGCTGTGTTTGTTATAAGTTTGTGTTACGCCGAGCGCTCCGGGTCCCCGCTCCTCCCCGGAGCGCTCACGGCGTCTCTCTCCCTGCAGCGCCCCGGTCAGTCCCGCTGACCGGGAGCGCTGCACTGACATGGCCGTCGGGGATGCGATTCGCACAGCGGGACGCGCCCGCTCGCGAATCGCATCCCAAGTCACTTACCCGTCCCGGTCCCCTGCTGTCATGTGCTGGCGTGCGCGGCTCCGCTCTCTAGGGCGCGCGCGCGCCAGCTCTCTGAGACTTAAAGGGCCAGTGCACCAATGATTGGTGCCTGGCCCAATTAGCTTAATTAGCTTGCACCTGTGCACTCCCTACTTATACCTCACTTCCCCTGCACTCCCTCGCCGGATCTTGTTGCCCTTGTGCCAGAGAAAGCCTTTCCTTGAGTGTTCCTAGCCTGTGTTCCAGACCTCCTGCCGTTGCCCCTGACTACGATCCTTGCTGCCTGCCCTGACCTTCTGCTACGTCTTACCTTGCTCTTGCCTTATCCCTTGTACCATGCCTATCTCAGCAGTCAGAGAGGTTGAGCCGTTGCCGGTGGATACGACCTGGTTGCTACCGCCGCTGCAAGACCATCCCGCTTTGCGGCGGGCTCTGGTGAAAACCAGTAGCTACTTAGAACCGGTCCACCGACACGGTCCTCGCCAAACCCTCTCTGACACAGAGGATCCACCTCCAGCCTGCCGATCCGTGACAGTAGATCCGGCCATGGATTCCGCTGAGGTGCCGCTGTCAAGTCTTGCCGACATTTCCACGGTGATTGCCCAGCAATCCCTAATGATCACCCAACGAAATCACCAGCTGGCATACTTGACCACCGTGACACAGCAACTTCAGTCACAGATACAGCAGCTGCTGCCGCAGATACAGCAACTTCAGTCTCAGACACAGCAGCTGCAACAGCAACAACCATCTCCTCCGCCGGCTCCTGCAACTCCTCCGCAGCGACCGGCCGCTCCTAACCCCTGCTTGTCCCTGCCGGACAAATTTGATGGGGACTCTAGACTCTGCCGTGGTCTCCTGCCTGGCAAGGCCCTGCCATGTGCCACACCGCTCGGAGCACCTCTCTCACAGTATCCTTTGCAATCCACCCCTGTGCCTCCCGCCGAGGAGGCTATGCAAGTGGATCGGTCTCGCCTGACCCCTGAAGAGAGGACTCGCCGCAGAAAGAAAGAAGATTTACTTCTATACTGCACTGTGCGTTACCGCACAGAACCCCTGCTCTTGAGCATGGAACTTTTTGTTTTGCCCAAATGCTCCTCTGAAGTCCTCCTCGGTCTGCCATGGCTCCAACGCCACTCCTCTACCCTTGTCTGGACCACCGGGGAGATCATGAGCTGGGGTGCTTCTTGCCACAGAAAATGCCTCACGTCTGCTCCCAGTCCCGTCAGTCAAACCTCTGTGTCTCCCCCTTTACCTGGTCTCCCCAAGGCCTATCTGGACTATGCTGTGTCTCCTCCTCACAGCCCCCGTCCTGTTAACACTCTGCCCCGTGCCAAGCTTGACCCTCTTCCCTCCCTCCCCACCCCCACGCCTTCTTGTGTGCCCGCTGTTGATGTGGTTTCCCGGGGCTTCGCCACCATCTGGAAAAAGACTCTAAAATTCCTCATACTAGCCTCATCCCGGGTGAAGAAGCTTGCCGGAAAAAAGAGAAGAGCTCCTCCTGTTTTTGTGTGGCTCTCCGCCAAGTATATCCGCTTCCGTGTCCCCAGTTTTTATCTGGGACCACGTTACCTTGGACCCTTTGAAATTAAATGCCTAGAGGAAGCTACTCCGGTCTCCGGGTCCTCAGACGTCTTCCGGATTAAAGAATTTTCAGGTCCCAAAAAGAGGGGGAGACCCAAGGGGGGGGGGGGGGGTACTGTTACGCCGAGCGCTCCGGGTCCCCGCTCCTCCCCGGAGCGCTCACGGCGTCTCTCTCCCTGCAGCGCCCCGGTCAGTCCCGCTGACCGGGAGCGCAGCACTGACATGGCCGTCGGGGATGCGATTCGCACAGCGGGACGCGCCCGCTCGCGAATCGCATCCCAAGTCACTTACCCGTCCCGGTCCCCTGCTGTCATGTGCTGGCGCGCGCGGCTCCGCTCTCTAGGGCGCGCGCGCGCCAGCTCTCTGAGACTTAAAGGGCCAGTGCACCAATGATTGGTGCCTGGCCCAATTAGCTTAATTAGCTTGCACCTGTGCACTCCCTACTTATACCTCACTTCCCCTGCACTCCCTCGCCGGATCTTGTTGCCCTTGTGCCAGAGAAAGCCTTTCCTTGAGTGTTCCTAGCCTGTGTTCCAGACCTCCTGCCGTTGCCCCTGACTACGATCCTTGCTGCCTGCCCTGACCTTCTGCTACGTCTTACCTTGCTCTTGCCTTATCCCTTGTACCATGCCTATCTCAGCAGTCAGAGAGGTTGAGCCGTTGCCGGTGGATACGACCTGGTTGCTACCGCCGCTGCAAGACCATCCCGCTTTGCGGCGGGCTCTGGTGAAAACCAGTAGCTACTTAGAACCGGTCCACCGACACGGTCCTCGCCAAACCCTCTCTGACACAGAGGATCCACCTCCAGCCTGCCGATCCGTGACAGTTTGGTTCTGGTGCTATGTTTATGTATTGGTTCTTGCACTGTAATTAAATTATTATCTTATTTCTGATCCCTGCCAGCATGAAAGCGAAGTCCAATATTTTGGCACCTTTTTATGGGGAAGGAGGTTGACCAGACTGATTTAGAACATAATAACATTATTATTGTTCTAAACATCTGTTTATTCTGGGCTTAGGGCTCCAGTGGGTGGTGTCACTGCCCTATATGAACATGCCCACTGAGTAGGCCTGCCCACTGGATTCCTAAACCCAGAATAAGAAGAGGCTTAGATTAATAAATAACAAGTAATACTTAATTATGCTGCAACATTTTATATCAATATATAAAGCTACACCTGCTCTGTAATGTTATGCAAGCAAATTAGACAGCTTACATAGAATCATAGAATGTATTGGCACATACACAGAACCTGGAGGCTGATCATTGAGAGAGCAGAAAGTGGTAAGAGGATGTTAGTGTGGTGATACCTGTTGGCAACCCTGCAAAATAATAGCTAAAGGTTTTCTGACCCCCATCTACTGCCAATTTACCCACTTAAATAAAGCCTACATAAAGCCAATTTCACTTTAAGTTCCCAGTCTGTCCCTGGCCCTAGCCATTACCTTTCACAGAACTCCTCCAAGGTCAATGCCATAGAGTCCACACAGTGCCACCTGCTGAAAGCACTTACCACTCTACATTTCTTGTGCCCTTATACACTGATGTGGACCCCAACACAGTGGCAAAGCACAAAAATTCAAAAGACTGTCAGCTTCAGAACCCACACAGATCCAAAGCACCTAAAGTAACAGCCATAGAGCCGCAAACAATGAAAGTCAATTCCACTTCCATGACACTCTACCTGGAGGTAGATTCATAGGAGATACCCATGAATGTCCATTAGACTGTAGAACATGTTAAGTTTCTCTTCCAGAAATACTCAAAGGTACAGCAGAGAATCACTGCCTAACCAAAAGTCACATTGTAAATGTGTATGAAGTATAAACTGTATTTCCAGAAACAATAAATGATTGCCATCTGCTGGGGGATCAGGACAATACTTCTTGTACTTGGTATCAGGTAAACAATGTACTTTGGTTACTTTAAAGGGGTACTCCGGTGGAAAACTTTTTTTTTTTTTTACTGAACTGGTGCTAGAAAGTTAAACAGATTTGTAAATTACGTCTTTTAAAAAATTCTCTTCCAGTACTTATTAGCTGTTGAATACTACAGAGGAAATTATTTTCTTTTCGGAACACAGAGCTCTTTGCTGACATCATGACCACAGTGCTCTCTGTAGGAGAAAATCCCCATAGAAAACATATGCTGCTCTGGACAGTTCCTAAAATGGACAGAGATGTCAGCAGAGAGCACTGTGGTCATGATGTCAGCCGAGAGCTCTGTGTTCCAAGAAAATAATTTCCTCTGTAAAATTCAGCAGCTAATAAGTACTGGAAGGATTAAGATTTTTTTTAAATAGAAGTAATTTACAAATCTGTTTAACGTTCTGACACCAGATGATTGAAAATAAAAAAGTTTTCCACCGGAGTACCCCTTTAATACTAGTTTGATGCTGATATTTTAGCAATCAGTTTGCTATATGTTGTTCTTAATATCCTTAATCCTAACAGCGATAGTTATGTTTGAGCTATACAATTCATTGTTTGAGGATAGTCTTGTAAAGTTTTTGTAACTTTTACCACAGACATACAATATTTTTAGGTTAACTTAATGTTTCCAGTTATCAGTGTCTACAAACTCATATGTATTTTGTATGTGACAACATCTTAACCTAAACCCACCATATAAGTTTCTGATTAAACCCAATTCCATGAAGATGAATTGCAGATAATAAATGGTGATGTATGTGAGTTCCTATACAAACCTTATTAGTGTCCACTGTCCTTTTCTGCACTTTCATTACTGTATTGCTGCTCTCTCCCATCTCTTCCAGAGATACCTTGTTCTTCCTCCATCTTTTTGACCGCTTCTCGATGTCAGCATGGTTTTTTTCCGCCTCACTACTGTCTGAGTATTCCATACTAAAGGACTGTGGGTTGAAGTTGATATCCATCTTTCCATAAACATGTTCCTTATGCATCTGCTCAGATGCACCCTTTCTGTTTGGCCATAAAGATTTAGTAGACAACCTACTCTCTTTTAAGGAGTTAACAGAAGAGGTTTCGGAGTCAGAATATACAGTTTCAGTGTTTGTAAACAGTCCAGATGATGGGGATGTTACAGGTTGATAGTACTCATTGCCACATGCCCATTCTGTATTATACTGGGAGTCTGTATAGCAGGAATCATTTGACATCTGTCTAGCTCTTCGTCTATATACATTGAGCGCTAAGTTCCAGTCAACGTCTTCATCACTGTCAGAGCCCATCTCATCATATGCTGAGACCACAGTAGACTCGTTCTCTAAGGATTTAAACACTTGGCTCTTTGGTTGGGCAAGCATTCTTGGTGGAGGGAAGGTTATACTTTGTAATGCTACCCAGTTTCCATCAGAGCTCTGCAGTACAGGAGATGGACCTTGGTAGCAAAGCAAAAGAAAAAAGCAATGTTAGATCCGAATCACAAATGTTACATATAAGAATGTTTAACTATACCATTATGAACCTGTAACACTGTAGAACCGAAACTACAAAGTCTGTAAGTGAAAACTCTATATGAAGTCTGAACTAGTTGCTGTTAAAGTTAGATGGTAAGATATGGTATATAGGTTGAGTCATAAAAAGAAACTGTCAGCTTCTTCACCTGCACTAAACCCTATATATATACTGGGTTATAGTGCAGGTGAACAGCTTTAAATATGCCAATGCCTTCACTCTCACGTCACTAAGATGTGAGAGCCTGCCGGGGGCAGCAGGCAGAAGGCAACGGTGCCTGCCCTCTGCTCAGAGAGAGCACTCACCCCTAACAGGCTAGTAAAGATATTTGCATATTCATCAGATGGGCGGTCAGACAGTGAATATTAAGGAGGCAGTAAAGCGGGGCAAGCCGGCGGTTTATATAATAACAAGTTGTTAGTTTTACAGTGGAGCATAGATCCGGGCACCATCTTGGAAATTCTGTCCTGTTTAAAGGCACACAGTGGTCAACCCCTGAGATCAAAACAGGGAGGAGGATATGTGATAGGATCAGGAGTAAATTGGGGGAAGGAGTGTACATTCCACTTACACTTTCCTTACTACTCATAGTATCTAGGTGCTCTTTAGAA
Organism: Hyla sarda; assembly: GCF_029499605.1. Classification (NCBI taxonomy): domain Eukaryota; kingdom Metazoa; phylum Chordata; class Amphibia; order Anura; family Hylidae; genus Hyla; species Hyla sarda. The sequence continues at coordinate 163,794,924 of NC_079193.1, forward strand.
TGTATATTTCCCTGCTTTAAAGTTTTGTTTATAACTGGATTAAAAGGGCCTGGATGCTTGAAATAGGGGAAGCTGTGGTTCCATACTCCACTTAGCCATGCCAAGTCACGCCCTTTCAGACTAACAAAACCCGATGTTTCACCCAAATAGAAATCTACTAAAATGCTCTAAGAGTACAGAAAAGCATACTTGAATCATAAAGACTGTCCACACTCTTCCAACTTGGCAATGTAGAAGGTCTTGCTTCTTTAAGTCTTCTCTTGTGGCTTCTCTGTGATGAGTAGCGGGGTTCTGGAGTACTAGATTTGACCTCTGCATGGTTACTCGTTGCATCTTCACTCATCAGAGAGAACGCAGAATGGGATCTCTGAAGAGAAAAAGAAAAAGATAATACTTAAATGGTTAAAACAACATACTGGCACTCTATTTGTATGTACATCCTTGGTTTACTATTTACTATCATTACTATCATTGAAACACCGCAAGGTGAGATCTTGCATGGAGTCCCAACCAAGGGAGATTGACTGTTGTAAACTCATCACCAAGCTGCTTGGCGATGATCTTGTAGCCCATTCCAGCCGTGTGTAGGTCTTCAATCTTGATATCCTTGGACAGCTCTTTGGTTTGGGAGAGCTCTGCCATGATGGAGAGTTTGGAATTTGTGGACAGTTGTCTTTTACTGTATACAGGTAACAAGCTGATATTTGGAGCACTCCCTTTAAGAGAGTGCTCCTAATCTCAACTTGTTACCTGTATAAAAGATACCTACGAGCCAGAAATCTTGCTAATATAGGATTTAATACAAATTACAAATTAATTTGTAATGTGTTTTTGAAATGTGTTTTTCTGGAAGTTTTTTGTTGTTATTCTGTCATTCACTGTTCAAATAAACCTACCATTAAAATTATAGACTGATCATTTCTTTATCAATGGGCAGACCTACAAAATCAGCAGGGGACCGTATGTTATTTAAGGTTAGCTCCACACAAAACATTTTTCCTGTGTAATATTTTGGTACAGATTTTTTTATTGAAAAATTGCCAGAATTTTGGCGCAATTTTTGCCACAGAAAATTAGCACACTTGCTTTACACATTTATCATGTGTTAAACATATTATTCTGCCATATCTGTCAAAGAGGCGTTGGGCTTTCATGAAGCAGGGCTAATCTGTGCCATTGTGCTCCAAAATTGCACCAGAATTTTGGAACATGATGCTGGCACAAATAAGGCACAGTGAAAACTAAAGTTTCAGTTTATGACTGTTTAACCCTTTTCCTCCTCACTTTAAAAAATAATAACTGTTTAAATTTTGAACCTAAAAATCCATATGATGGCTTATTGTTTGCGCCACCAATTCTACTTTGTAATGACGTCAGTCATTTTACCCAAAAATCTACAGCGAAACGGAAAAAAAATAATTGTGCGACAAAATTTAAGAAAAAACGCCATTTTGTAATTTTGGGGGCTTCCATTTCTACGTAGTACATTTTTCAGTAAAAATGTCACCTGATCTTTATTCTGTAGGTCCATACGATTAGAATGATACCCAACTTATATAGGTTTGATTTTGTCATACTTCTGGAAAAAATCATAACTACATGCATGAAAATGTATACGTTTAAAATTGTCATTTTCTGACCCCTATAACTTTTTTATTTTTCTGCGTATGGGGCGGTATGAGGGCTCATTTTTTGCGCCGTGAGCTGAAGTTTTTAGGGGTATAATTTTTGTATTGATCAGACTTTTTGATCGGAAAAAAAAAAAAACTCCCAGTGGATCATACCAGCAACTGATAAATACTGGAAGGATTAAGATATTTTAATAGACGTAATTTACAAATGTGTTTAACTTTCTGGCACCAGTTGATTTAATTATACTTTTTTTTTTTACAGTGGAGTACCCCTTTAACCCCTTAACGACCACGTACGTAAATGAACTTCCTGGTGTGGCGGTACTTCGCGCACCAGGACGTACGTTTACGTCCTGTGTATGACCGCGAGCATCGGAGCGGTGCTCGTGTCATACATGGCACATTCCGGCTGCTAGCAGTAGGGACCCGTTGGTAATGGCCGACATCCGCAATCGCATTAACCCCTCAGATGCCGTGATCAGTACAGATTGTTGCATCTGCAACAATGCGCATGTTAAAATAGATGATTGGATCGCCTACAGCGCTGCCGCAGGGATCCGATCATCTGTAATGGCGGCCAGAGGTCCCCTCACCTGCCTCCCTCCGTCTCCCGGCGTCTTCGGCTCTGGTCTGAGATCGAGCAGACCAGAGCAGAAGATCCCCAATAATACTGATCAGTGCTATGCTCTATGCATAGCACTGAACAGTATTAGCAATAAGATGATTGCTTTAGATAGTCCCCATGGGGACATAAAAAGTGTAAAAAAAAAGTAGAAAAATTTAAAAATAAAAAGTAAAAAAAAAATTGAAAAATCCCCTCCCCCAATAAAAATGAAAATTGTCTGTTTTTCCCCTTTTACCCCCAAAAAGAGTAAATGTTTTAAATAAACATATTGGGTATCGCCATGTGCATAAATATCCGAACTATCAAAATATAATGTTATTGATCCCGTACGGTGAACGGCGTAAACGTAAAAAATAAAAAAAAGTCCAAAATGATGCTTTTTTGTCACATTTTATTCCCCATCAATAAAAAGTACAGAAACAAAACAAAAAATGAGCCCTCATACCGCCCTATATATGGAAAAATGAAAAAGTTATAAGTGGTCAAAATAGGGCAATTTTAGATTACTGATTTTATACAAAAAGTTTTAGATTTTTTTAAGCGGTACAAAAATATAAAAGTATCTAGACATGGGTATCATTTTAATTGTATTGACCCGCAGAATAAAGAACACGTAATTTTTAGCGTAAATTGTACAGTGTGAAAACGAAACCCTCCAAAATGTGAAAAATTGTGGTTTTCATTAAAATTTTCTCCCTAAAAAAATATTTTTTGGGCTCGCCGTACATATATGGTAAAATGAGAGGTTTCATTACAAAGTACAATTGGTCACGCAAAAAACAATAAAGCCCTTATATGGGTCTGTAGATGGAAATATAAAGGAGTTATGGATTTTAGAAGGCGAGGAGGAAAAAACAAAAATGCAAAAATAAAATTGGCTGTGTCCTTAAGGTTAAAATGGGCTTGGTCCTTAAGGGGTTAAGAATTAGACAGTTTAATAAATCAACTCCTCCTTTTTGACAATTTTCCAAAACACTCTTGGATAGATTTACAAATATCTGTAGGTACTGTCATTCCAGCACTGTGCATATGTATAGTTGGTAAATACACTACAGCAGTGTTTTCCAAACAGTTGCAAAACTACAACTCCCAGCATGCCCACAAAATATTTGGTGCATGAAGATGCAAGACGTCTCCCCCTCCCTTGTCGAGCATGACACAAAAATGTCTAAAACAATAAATGTGGTGAAAATCATTTAAGCAGTTTTCTGGCACATGCGCAATAGTAAATCTAACCATATGTGTTTCAAATGCAAGTTCTCTGAATGCTATCAGTGAGTTAGAGGCTTCTTAGGACTGGATGACCCATTATTGAGCTTGTTACAATTTTATCCAATCTGGGAAATCTTCTGTAAACTAAACAGTCTGGACTCCATATTGTTACAGTGATGTACTGCAGCAAACTATCAGGCTTGCACAGTAAAATGTACTGCCTAGACTTAATAAAATCTATCATATCATAGCATTTGTGGTGGTTTTTACATCTTACTGTATACTACCTAAAATCCACTAGGTGGTGCTACAGGATAGCTTAAAACAGAAATGAGACCTGTAAGTGAAGAGACCTAAGTCCTAGAGCTATGTAAAAACGTATGACATTTCATATAGTTCATTATTAATGTCATACACTCTGTACCAGGTCTACTCTATTGCACATGCATCATTATGCCTGTAGATTTTAAAAATAAAGGGAACAAGCAACAATCATACCTTCATAATGCTCCAATTAAAAGATAATAGGGGGAGATTGATCCGACCTTGTGCAAAGCAACAGGAGTAATTGCCCATATCAACCAATCAACCAATAAGATTTTTTTTATTTTTTAGAAAGGCTTCAGAAAAATAAAAGCTAGAATCTGATTCGTCCACTGTTCCTCTGCACAAGGTTTAAGAAATCTCCCCCAATATATTTATTATCAAAACTTTCTATTGTCTCAATTATTTGATAAATATGATACAAGTTACTTGAATGTAACCTCTTGTCCTCAGACTCTTAAAGGATCAATGGATAGATTTTATGGGTTCTGTACACGTGAATAGTAAAAAAAATTACTAAACTGTAACAGAAATGGTTCTATTCACTGTTTTTGTTTTTTAGCAACATGTCAAAAATAGAAATCATAAATATTTTCTTATTTACGGTGTCCATTTTAGGACATCGTCAGTCGTCAGCCGTCACTCCGTCCTCCGTCAGGTGAAACGGCATCCCGCCTCCTCCCTCGGACCAATCGCCGTCAGTCGTCAGCCGCAACTCCGTCCTCCATCAGGTGAAACGGCGTCCTGCCTTCTCCCTCAGACCAATCGCCGTCAGTCGTCAGCCGCAACTCCGTCCCCCCTCATCCGAAACTCCCTCATCCAAAACGCCATCATGCCTCAGACGATTCTCCCTCAGACGCAACTTCCTGCCACATAGCAGAGCCGACACTGCACAGCATGTATAGCAGAGTCGAAACTGTGAAACTTGCACGTGCATACTACAGACACTACATGTGCTACAGAGTCTGAATAGCAGAGCCGACATTGAATAGCATGTACAGCAGAACCTGTATAGCAGAGAGACGACGCTGACTCAGCTCTGCTAAATGGCAGGAAAGTTTTTCGTCTGAGGGATGACGACGTTTCGGATGAGAGCCTTAGGATGACAAAGGAGGGAGTTGCAGCTGACACCTGGAGGAGATTTGGAGATTAGCCTGAGGGAGGAGGCGGGACGCCGTTTCACCTGACGGAGGAAGGAGTTACGGCTGATGACTGACGATGTCCAAAATTGGACACCGTACTCATTACAGCTATTATGTATGTGCCACATCAGGTGTGCAGCCCGTGGGAAAGCACAGGGTGCCTCACTCCCCTGTGATAGAGGGGGTGCTGTGTTATCACAGAGCTAGCTGCAGGGAGCAGACTGTCAGAGATGAGCAGATCCTAGATTCACTGTCTGACAGCCTGCTCCTGCTCAGCTTGTCCATGCAATATCACGGTCACATGATCAAGATTCGGCACCCAAGTAGAGGAGGAAAATTAAATAGTTAAGATTGTGTGTACAGTGTATGTGTAGTCTGTGTTTATAGTGTATGTATTGTATTCTGTGATGTGCATATAGTGTATATGAACCGTTTTCCACTCCTTCTAGGAAGCCCTCTTTGTCAGGGTCTGTTGGAAGCCCTGGAACATGAACTCTGTATTTTACAGATGTTTTCCTGGGATTCATACTTCGTGGTCAATGCTGGCGTCTTATGAACTGTTTAAAGTGTACCTGCCGTTAACAAAAACTTCATGAGGAGACCAAATACAGGAAGTGAGGGCAAGACAAGCAGGGCTCTGTGCAGGCTCCTTGCTTGTCAATCATCCTGATGTGTGAGCTGGAACGGTGTCACACTGCACAGAGCCCTTCTTGTCCTCAGTGTACAGAGCCCTGCTTGTTCTCAGTGTACAGAACCCTGTTTGTCCTCAGTGTATAGAGCCCTGCTTGTCCTCAGTGTAAAGAGTTCTGCTTGTCCTCAGTGTACAGAGCCCTGCTTGTCCTCAGTTTACAGAGCCCTGCTTGTCCTCAGAGTACAGAGCCCTGCTTGCCCTCACTGCACAGAGCCCTGCTTGTCCTCAGTGTATAGAGCCCTGCTTGTCCTCAGTGTAAAGAGTTCTGCTTGTCCTCAGTGTACAGAGCCCTGCTTGTCCTCAGTGTACAGAGCCCTGCTTGTCCTCAGTGTAAAGAGTTCTGCTTGTCCTCAGTGTACAGAGCCCTGCTTGTTCTCAGTGTACAGAGCCCTGCTTGTCCTCAGTGTACAGAGCCCTGCTTGTCCTCACTGCACAGAGCCCTGCTTGTCCTCACTGCACAGAGCCCTGCTTGTCCTCAGTGTACAAAGCCTTGCTTGTCCTCAATGCACAGAGCCCTGCTTGTCCTCAGTGTTCTGAGCCCTGTTTGTCCTCAGTGTACTGAGCCCTGCTTGTCCTCACTGCACAGAGCCCTGCTTGTCCTCACTGCACAGAGCCCTGCTTGTCCTCAGTGTACAGAGCCCTGCTTGTCCTCACTGCACAGGGCCCTGCTTGTCCTCAGTGTACAGAGCCCTGCTTGTCCTCAGTGTACAGAGCCCTGCCTGTCCTCAGTGTATAGAGCCCTGCTTGTCCTCAGTGTACAGAGCCCTGCTTGTCCTCAGTGTACAGAGCCCTGCTTGTCCTCAGTGCACAGAGCCCTGCTTGTCCTCAGTGTACAGAGCCCTGCTTGTCCTCAGTGCACAGAGCCCTGCTTGTCCTCAATGTACAGAGCCCTGCCTGTCCTCACTGCACAGAGCCCTGCTTGTCCTCAGTGTACAGAGCCCTGCCTGTCCTCAGTGTATAGAGCCCTGCTTGTCCTCAGTGTACAGAGCCCTGCTAGTCCTCAGTGTACAGAGCCCTGCTTGTCCTCAGTGCACAGAGCCCTGCTTGTCCTCAGTGTACAGAGCTCTGCTTGTCCTCAGTGTACAGAGCCCTTCTGGTCCTCACTATACAGAGCCCTGCCTGTCCTCACTGCACAGAGCCCTGCTTGTCCTCAGTGTACAGAGCCCTGCTTGTTCTCACTGCACAGAGCCCTGCTTGTCCTCAATGTACAGAGCCTGCTTGTCCTCACTGCACAGAGCCCTGCTTGTCCTCAATGTACAGAGCCTGCTTGTCCTCACTGCACAGAGCCCTGCTTGTCCTCACTGCACAGAGCCCTGCTTGTCCTCAGTGTACAGAGCCCTGCTTGTCCTCAGTGTACATAGCCCTGCTTGTCCTCAGTGTACAGAGCCCTGCTTGGCCTCACTGCATATAGCCCTGCTTTTCCTCAGTGTACAGAACCCTGCTTGGCCTCAGTGTACAGAGCCCTGCCTGTCCTCAGTGTATAGAGCCCTGCTTGTCCTCAGTGTACAGAGCTCTGCTTGTCCTCAAGGTACAGAGCCCTGCTTGTCCTCAGTGCACAGAACCCTGCTTGTCCTCAGTGTACAGAGCCCTGCTTGTCCTCACTGCACAGAGCCCTGCTTGTCCTCAGTTTACAGAGCCCAGCTTGTCCTCACTGAACAGGGCCCTGCTTGTCCTCAGTGTACAGAGCCCTGTTTGTCCTCAGTGTATAGAGCCCTGCTTGTCCTCAGTGTAAAGAGTTCTGCTTGTCCTCAGTGTACAGAGCCCTGCTTGTCCTCAGATTACAGAGCCCTGCTTGTCCTCAGAGTACAGAGCCCTGCTTGCCCTCACTGCACAGAGCCCTGCTTGTCCTCAGTGTATAGAGCCCTGCTTGTCCTCAGTGTAAAGAGTTCTGCTTGTCCTCAGTGTACAGAGCCCTGCTTGTCCTCAGTGTACAGAGCCCTGCTTGTCCTCAGTGTAAAGAGTTCTGCTTGTCCTCAGTGTACAGAGCCCTGCTTGTTCTCAGTGTACAGAGCCCTGCTTGTCCTCAGTGTACAGAGCCCTGCTTGTCCTCACTGCACAGAGCCCTGCTTGTCCTCACTGCACAGAGCCCTGCTTGTCCTCAGTGTACAAAGCCTTGCTTGTCCTCAATGCACAGAGCCCTGCTTGTCCTCAGTGTTCTGAGCCCTGTTTGTCCTCAGTGTACTGAGCCCTGCTTGTCCTCACTGCACAGAGCCCTGCTTGTCCTCACTGCACAGAGCCCTGCTTGTCCTCAGTGTACAGAGCCCTGCTTGTCCTCACTGCACAGGGCCCTGCTTGTCCTCAGTGTACAGAGCCCTGCTTGTCCTCAGTGTACAGAGCCCTGCCTGTCCTCAGTGTATAGAGCCCTGCTTGTCCTCAGTGTACAGAGCCCTGCTTGTCCTCAGTGTACAGAGCCCTGCTTGTCCTCAGTGCACAGAGCCCTGCTTGTCCTCAGTGTACAGAGCCCTGCTTGTCCTCAGTGCACAGAGCCCTGCTTGTCCTCAATGTACAGAGCCCTGCCTGTCCTCACTGCACAGAGCCCTGCTTGTCCTCAGTGTACAGAGCCCTGCCTGTCCTCAGTGTATAGAGCCCTGCTTGTCCTCAGTGTACAGAGCCCTGCTAGTCCTCAGTGTACAGAGCCCTGCTTGTCCTCAGTGCACAGAGCCCTGCTTGTCCTCAGTGTACAGAGCTCTGCTTGTCCTCAGTGTACAGAGCCCTTCTGGTCCTCACTATACAGAGCCCTGCCTGTCCTCACTGCACAGAGCCCTGCTTGTCCTCAGTGTACAGAGCCCTGCTTGTTCTCACTGCACAGAGCCCTGCTTGTCCTCAATGTACAGAGCCTGCTTGTCCTCACTGCACAGAGCCCTGCTTGTCCTCAATGTACAGAGCCTGCTTGTCCTCACTGCACAGAGCCCTGCTTGTCCTCACTGCACAGAGCCCTGCTTGTCCTCAGTGTACAGAGCCCTGCTTGTCCTCAGTGTACATAGCCCTGCTTGTCCTCAGTGTACAGAGCCCTGCTTGGCCTTACTGCATATAGCCCTGCTTTTCCTCAGTGTACAGAACCCTGCTTGGCCTCAGTGTACAGAGCCCTGCCTGTCCTCAGTGTATAGAGCCCTGCTTGTCCTCAGTGTACAGAGCTCTGCTTGTCCTCAAGGTACAGAGCCCTGCTTGTCCTCAGTGCACAGAACCCTGCTTGTCCTCAGTGTACAGAGCCCTGCTTGTCCTCACTGCACAGAGCCCTGCTTGTCCTCAGTTTACAGAGCCCAGCTTGTCCTCACTGAACAGGGCCCTGCTTGTCCTCAGTGTACAGAGCCCTGCCTGTCCTCAGTGTATAGAGCCCTGCTTGTCCTCAGTGTACAGAGCCCTGCTTGTCCTCAGTGTATAAAGCCCTGCTTGTCCTCAGTGTACAGAGCTCTGCTTGTCCTCAGTGTACAGAGCCCTGCTTGTCCTCAGTGCACAGAACCCTGCTTGTCCTCAGTGTACAGAGCCCTGCTTGTCCTCACTGCACAGATCCCTGCTTGTCCTCAATGTACAGAGCCCTGCTTGTCCTCACTGCACAGAGCCCTGCTTGTCCTCACTGCACAGAGCCCTGCTTGTCCTCAGTGTACAGAGCCCTGCTTGTCCTTAGTGTACATAGCCCTGCTTGTCCTCAGTGTACAGAGCCCTGCTTGGCCTCACTGCATATAGCCCTGCTTGTCCTCAGTGTACAGAACCCTGCTTGGCCTCCTGCTTGTCCTCAGTGTATAGAGCCCTGCTTGTCCTCAGTGTACAGAGCTCTGCTTGTCCTTAGTGTTCAGAGCCCTGCTTGTCCTCAGTGCACAGAGCCCTGCTTGTCCTCAGTGTTCTGAGCCCTGCTTGTCCTCAGTGTATTGAGCCCAGCTTGTCCTCACTGCACATAGCCCTGCTTGTCCTCACTGCACAGAGCCCTGCTTGTCCTCACTGCACAGAGCCCTGCTTGTCCTCAGTGTACAGAGCCCTGCTTGTCCTCAGTGTACAGAGCCCTGCTTGTCCTCACTATACAGAGCCCTGCCTGTCCTCACTGCACAGAGCCCTGCCTGTCCTCAGTGTACAGAGCCCTGCTTGTCCTCAGTGTACAGAGCCCTGCTTGTCCTCACTGCACAGAGCCCTGCTTGTCCTCAATGTACAGAGCCCTGCTTGTCCTCACTGCACAGAGCCCTGCTTGTCCTCACTGCACAGGGCCCTGCTTGTCCTCAGTGTACAGAGCCCTGCTTGTCCTCAGTGTACAGAGCCCTGTCTGTCCTCAGTGTATAGAGCCCTGTTTGTCCTCAGTGTACAGAGCCCTGCTTGTCCTCACTATTCAGAGCCCTGCCTGTCCTCACTGCACAGAGCCCTGCTTGTCCTCCGTGTACATAGCCCTGCTTGTCCTCAGTGTACAGAGCCCTGCTTGGCCTCACTGCATATAGCCCTGCTTTTCCTCAGTGTACAGAACCCTGCTTGGCCTCAGTGTACAGAGCCCTGCTTGTCCTCAGTGTACAGAGCCCTGCCTGTCCTCAGTGTATAGAGCCCTGCTTGTCCTCAGTCTACAGAGCTCTGCTTGTCCTCAGTGTACAGAGCCCTGCTTGTCCTCCGTGTACAGAGCCCTGCTTGTCCTCTGTGCACAGAGCCCTGCTTGTCCTCAGTGTACAGAGCCCTGCTTGTCCTCAGTGTACACAGCCCTGCTTGTCCTCAGTGTACAGAACCCTGCTTGTCCTCACTATACAGAGCCCTGCCTGTCCTCACTGCACAGAGCCCTGCTTGTCCTCAGTGTACAGAGCCCTGCTTGTCCTCACTGCACAGAGCCCTGCTTGTCCTCAATGTACAGAGCCCTGCTTGTCCTCACTGCACAGAGCCCTGCTTGTCCTCACTGTACAGAGCCCTGCTTGTCCTCAGTGTACAGAGCCCTGCTTGTCCTTAGTGTACATAGCCCTGCTTGTCTTCAGTGTACAGAGCCCTGCTTGGCCTCACTGCATATAGCCCTGCTTGTCCTCAGTGTACAGAACCCTGCTTGGCCTCCTGCTTGTCCTCAGTGTATAGAGCCCTGCTTGTCCTCAGTGTACAGAGCTCTGCTTGTCCTTAGTTTACAGAGCCCTGCTTGTCCTCAGTGCACAGAACCCTGCTTGTCCTCAGTGCACAGAGCCCTGCTTGTCCACCCACACTTCCAGTATGTGGTCTCCTCACAGAGAAACACAGGCAATAACTGGGGAGCCTGTCCTTCCTTTACTGCCTAAAGCTGATCCACAGACTGCTTAGGGACTATATCATCTTGGACATGAATTGTACATCTTTATGTGTAGCATTTGGTTTAATGTAAAGTATATCCAGCTGGAAGAGGAAATATAAAAGAAGGTGTCATACTTTCCCCTTCCAGCTGGAATAAGCCAGGAGAGAAGTGGGCACAAAGTGGGTTTTCTCCCAGCTCTGTGCCACAAGACTGAGACATACTTAAAGGGGTATTCCGGGCAAAAACATGTTATCCCCTATCCAAAGGATAGGGTATAAGATGTCTGATCGTGGGGGGGCCCACTGCTGAGACCCCCCCCCCCCCCCACGATCTCCCTGCAGCACCAGCATTCTATGCGGGGCTGCGTCTCCAGTTTCGGAAACCTCCGGGACTGGGGACGTCACGTCACGCATATGGAACATGTCTATGGGACATGAATGGAGGTAGCGTGGCGTGACATCACGTCCCCAGTCCCAGAAACCCAGAGGTTTCCGAAACAGGAGACGCAGCCCTGCATAGAATGCGGGTGAGGCAGTGAGATTGCAGGGGGTCCCAGCAGCGGGCCCCCCGTGATCAGACATCTTATCCCCAATCCTTTGGATTGGGGATAAGATGTTTCTGCCCAGAATATCTTTTTCAATGTAATTCTATAGTATTGTCTCAGTCGCAGGAACAGAGAGTGAGGAAAGAAACATTTCTCTCCCTGTTTGTTCTAGCAATCGGTCAAGGTCTTAACATTTAGACCCCGACCAATCAAAACTTTTGATATATCTCTAGGTCATGTCAAAAATATTTTCAACTCGAAAGGCACACTTTAAAGTTCACATGCCACACTTTTTTTTTTTTTAAACTGCCCTGTTTGTGATTTGGTTTTGTCTAATATTAGCAGGTTTTTTTTTTTTCTGATATTTTCTGGAATACGTCCTAAAATATATTTTACAGCAACAGTACTCTACAGTTCTCTATATTTCTATTGATAAACATCTTGATGCTGAAACATCTACTTTTAGATTATTTTCTACTTTAGTTGCCAAGCACAGTTTCAGCTTTATATCCCAATCATATTTTATCTAGCCTATTGTACAACATCACCAGCAGCACAGAGTAACATGATTTACTATAACCTATAAAATGGCAGGCACTGAGGAAATGCTGCTGTATTTCCAGTCATGGAGCTCTAAATGCAGTAACTTACACCATCCTGTCTGTTTACTTCCATTAACACTAGACAACCTTCTACCTCAGGTCACATAAATACCATTTAACTATGGCGGCACTAACATGATTTTTATAACACGATCATTCACAGGATTCATTGTATGAAAATATTTTCTGATAGGAATGATTTACAGCAGATCATCAGTCATTTGTCCAGGATTCATTATAGTGCTAAGCCTCATGGTATAACATTAAAACACATTGGGGCAGATTTATTATTGCATTCAGTTTTCCCATGCAACTACAATGAAAAATAATGGATTGAATGACTGGATTGCTCCCTGTTTCAGTAGGTTTGTAATGTTCCTATATTGTCTGTCCCTGACCACAAATGCAGTGGAGAGGAACAGACATGACAAGAGAAGGATGCTCCTTCAGCAGCCAACCCTGCGAGGAGGTGTGCGCCTGAATGAGTTAAGTGCCTGCCAGAGAAGCTCTCTGCTGTTTGTTACTGTGTATGTGCCTGTATGTGTATATTTCATTTTTAGATTGATTATTATAAAAGCAACGCTAAGGCTGCTTTAATGGGGTATAGTCTGTTAAGCCAATAGGATTTGTACCTGTCGTTTGCAAAAACTTTTTTTGCAATGTTGATAATACCATTAAATATATATTTTTTGCTACTTACCCGGACACTTTAAAGCTTGTGGTAAAGTGTACGGGAAAGTGGTGGAGGGAGTGTATATTTTGCCTGGTTTTCTCAGCCAGGCGCGATAAAGGAAATTCAGAAGGATATGCTGCTTTAGCAGAGCATAGTCTGCTATGGCTCTCTTGTTAAATGGGTACTCCGGCGCTAAGACATCTTATCCCCTATCCAAAGGATAGGGGATAAGATGCCTAATCGTGGGAGTCCTGCCGCTGGGGAACCCCGTGATCTTTCACGCAGCACCCTGTTACCATCAGCCCACGGAGCATGTTCGCTCCGGGTCTGATGACTGCCGATCACGGGGCTGGAGTATTGTGATGTCTCGGCTCCACCCCCCGTGTGACGTCACGCTCCGCCCCCTCAATGCAAGCCTATGAGAGGGGGCATGACAGATTGGGTGGCTGCTGATTGCTGGAGAGACAGAGGAGAAACAGCCACAGCCAAAGCTGCAGCTGAAAACCCACCAGGTCTGAACTTTATTCTATGGACATTTGTGTGAGTTTGCTTGGGGAGAGACATTAGGCCCACAGTAGGATAGATGTTTAGTTAGATCCGGACAGGCTTAGGTTTTCTTGTTTTGTTTGCACTATGCTTTGCGCCTAAAATTCATTTAAATAAACATCCTCTTGGAGGTTTGAAACCTACTGCCTGTGTGAATACTGTCATTGCCGACCCCACCAGCTGTTCCCTACAAGCTGTATTATAAAACCAAATGCATTATGAAAGAGGCTGTCCAACCATTAACACTTATTCGCTATCCACATGAGGTGGGAGGTCTTCAGTCTTCTGTTGGAATGAAGTAGTGGTCAGTCATGTGCACTGATATTCTGTCCTTTGTCTATGTTGGCTGCCAAAGATAGCTGAACCAGTGTTCTTGGTTAACTTTAGCAGTCCAAAAGATAGTGAATGGCAAAGTAATACCAACATATGACCACAGCTCCATTCTCATGGGAAACTCAGGACCCCTGTTCTCAAGATTGTGGAGGGTCCCAGCAGTTGGATAAACTGGAATCCCCTTTAAAAAGTACCTATCACAATCTTGTTTAATTTTATAATCCTCCCAGTTCACTGACCCATCATGATAAACCACCCCCTGCTTTTATTTTTATTATTTTTTTGTTTTCTACCTTGATATTGCTCTGTATTTTCTGCTCAGTCTCAATCAGATTCACAGACTGGAAGAGTGCCCATTTAAGAAAAATTTCACAGTTTTTAGATGCACATTTAAAGTGTAAGGCTAAGTTTCCACTTGTTTTTTTTCTGACAGTTTTTGGATATCTGCCACTGCAGTTTTTGAGCCAAAGCCAGAAATGTATTCAAAAGGAATAGGACATATAAAGGAAGGACTTAGACTTCTCCTCCCTTATGGATCCAGTTCTGACTTTGGCTCAAAAACTGTAGTGGCAGTTTTCTAAACCTTCCAGAAAAAAACAAAGTGGAAACTTAGCCTTACTGTAATTTATATAAACTTCTGATAACTTGTCCAGACATTTTAAAAGTTTAGATCCCACTTGGTCTCATTTCTGATGACTGCTGCGACTGTGAGTTATAATAAGTATTTATATTGGAGTACATTCGTCGGACCAGGAGGCCAGGCGGGGGGTAAAGCAGTTATAACTCACAATTGCAGCAGATTTCAGGATTGAGATCTGGTGCGATGTAAACATTTAACAAGTCTAGGCCACATGTCTAAAGTTTTTATATCGTAAGTGACATTTAAAGGAAAACTGTCAGCTTGCTTCCCCCGCACTAACCAGCTGTACTGGCTGGTAGTGTGAGGGACGCTGATCAGTTTGATGCCTACCGTGCCCAGATCCGCCCCGCCATTCGCCCGAAATGTAAGTTTTTCTGTATATGCTAATTAGGTGCTAACTGGCACAGGCTGTGGTTACTGGCACTATGACGTCAGTGCCGCTGGCTGCAGCACCGCCCAGCTCATCAATATTCCTCCCCTCCCTCTGCCTCTCCCTCTCCTCCCCGCTCTGTAGGTACGTACAACTAAAATCACCTTATGGTGGATAACCCCTTTAAATGGGCACTGTCATTAAAACTTATTTTTGCTATTGCACGCCTTACGGTAAATAAAAAAAAATTCTAATCTACTTTGTTGCCGGCTGGGTAACGCCCCTTCCTAGTCTGTGAATGTGACTGAACAGACAATACAGAGCAACATCAAGGTAGAAAACTAAAAAAATAAATAAAATAAAGGCAGGGGGGTGGTTTATCATGTTGGGGGCAGTGAACTGGGAGCATTATAAAATTTAACAAGGTACTATAGAGCATGTGGACTAGTGTTTTCCTGATTAGAGACGGGAAGAAGCTTGGATTCAGGTATAAATTATCTGACTAATATAGGATATATCAGCTTACTATAGCAGTGTCTATTTGACAAAAGCCATGTAAATATTGATTTGTATTTATACTTGGTTTGCCAGCTATCTCGGAAATTATTTGCACCGGGAAGAAGGGTTATAAAAAGCTTTAAACTGCTATAAAAGAAATGAAATCCACCTTTAAAATAAGTGACTGATGATAGGTGAATGATTTGAGTCAAATAGAAGAATCGACCACTGCAGCTGTCCTTGATCATACGTGGAAGGTTACAAAACTCCTCCAGAGAAGGATAATGCAGCTACCAAACAATCAATAGTCTGGGATTGAAAAGGAAAAAGGTGTTTCTTAAAGAAGCCGTTGTAGGAAATGTTCACTGCATTAGCACATCTGGTAAGTTACAGCACAAAAACCATACATATAAAAGTAACCTAAAGAAGGCAATATGTCATAGTAAAAGGCTAAAACACAATACAGTTTCCTTATTTTATTCAGTAAATAAATGAAAGGAAATTAATATGTTACACTCCAAACTAAACATTTATGAGTGAAAGATTATTAGAGGCTAGAGATGCTGTCAGCCAGAGAATACACATAAAATACTGCAAAGGAGCTCTTCCATTTCCCAACTACTCTGCCTGTAATAAAGGAATTAGTATTCACAGAGTACACCCCACTTACCCACAAAGTATCGGATCCTCTCTCCTGCAGGGTCAGCATGCTTCTCTCTGACACAGCTGGTGAGGTCAGAACACTGGCCCTGGACTGCGGCCACTCATACAATGCCTCAGCCTGCTCGCCTTTGCTCTTCTTCCTCTTTATGATCTACACAATTAAATTAAAAGTACATTTTATTATTGCGTTATACATATTAAATGCTAGATGTCAATGATAATGATTAAACCAATCTTTGTGGTATAAAATAAATCATACACGTAGCAATATATTGTAGGCATGAAGACTGCATAGCCACATACAGAGTCTCTATGGTGCGACAGAGCCTGGGGGCCGTCTTTGTGACAATGTATACTGTCTCTACATGGAACTATATTCTCTACTCTAAGCATTGCTTTGTAACACAAGGTAATGGTTACAGTTGGGATGAGGTTTTGGGGTTGGTCTGCAGATAGTGTTACTTTTCATTGTGCATTTGTGCTAAAAGTTTCACATTTGTATAATCTTGTTATAGAACATTTTCCCAGAAGCATAAGGAAACATCAATGCATAATAGAGAGCTGCTTCCACAGTGGATGCAGTAGCTTCTACTGTGTTTTTCTAATAGTGGACACAATAGTTTTGCAATTTTCATTGTCTTCTGTAGGTCCTTTGGGTCTTGTCTCACCTCTGTTAGAATTACCATTTGTTTTCTTGATGATCTTAATGTTTTGGATGTGTTCCAAGTGACCGTTTTCGGTTGATGTCCTGAGCCAAATTAGATAATATGTGCACGGAGAAAAACACTGACACAGGACTGAGTCAAAATGGTTCTCTGCTTTATTGTATTGGGTAAACACAAGATATATCCTTCATGAGGGCATAGGACATTGTGTAAGCATTCTAATTGGTTAGCAAACTACTTTACGTAAGCATTGCATCATTTTTCTCTGTGCCAAAAGGGGATGGTCACACAGGGCGTAGTACAGGATGCAACCACCATCTTAGAAGAATTATTATCATTTTGTATCTATTATCCATAACATTAACAGGGTGCCCAAGCCTATATGAGTAGTAACAGTCCTGAATTTTCTCTATTTTAACACAATTTGTCTAGCTATAGATTGATTATGCCCAGTCCTTAGCAACGCCTTTGTACCCTTTCCCAGATGTATGCATCTCTATAACACTTCGGGAAGTTGTTTTTATTGAGGCATGGTTCACACTAACCAGTCTCTCTTGAGAAGAACAGATGTTTCAGTAACCAGGCTTTGTGCAACTTAATGAAAAAAGCAGCTCAGAAACCCAAAAGTCTAAGGGGGTCAGATCGGGAGACCTTGGGGGTCATCCAACTGGCCCACGATGACCAATCCACTTTCCAGGAAACTGTTCATCTAGGAATGTTCGGACCTGACACCCATAATGTGGTGGTGCACCATCTTGCTGGAAAAACTCAGGGAACGTGCCAGCTTCAGTGCATAAAGATGGAAACACATCATCATGTAGCAATTTCGCAGTTGAATGGCCCCCAAGGTCTCCGGATCTGACCCCCTTAGACTTTTATCTTTGGGGTCATCTGAAGGCAATTGTCTATGCTGTGAAGATACGAGATGTGCAGCACCTGAAACTACGGATACTGGAAGCCTGTGCTAGCATTTCTCCTGCGGTGTTGCTATCAGTGTGTAAAGAGTGGGAGAAGAGGGTTGCATTGACAATCCAACACAATGGGCAGCACATTGAACACATTTTATAAGTGGTCAGAAACTTGTAAATAACTCATGAAAGAATAAAGTTATGTTAAAACCAAGCACTTGTTTTTCTTGTGAAATTCCCAATAAGTTTGATGTTTCACATGACCCTTTTCCTATTGAAAAAACAAAAGTTGGATTCAAAATGGCTGACTTCAAAATGGCCACCATGGTCACCACCCATCTTGTAAAGTTTCCCCCCTCACATATACTAATGTGCCACAAACAGGAAGTTAATATCACCAACCATTCCCGTTTTATTAAGGTGTATCCATATAAATGGCCCACCCTGTAAATATCCTTGTATATTGCTATGAGTAACCATGCCATATGCTGATCACTACTATTCTATGCATAGAAACAAGGATTTTGCACAAGGTACATATCAAGGTATTAGTGCCTTAAAAAAGGTTTTAATGTTTTTAAAGCTTTTTAAAGCAGAGATATGCACTCACCTTTTGTACAATGGTCGTAGCTAGTTCCTCTATCAGTTCTTCCTTATGTTCCCGCAAATAACAAGCCTCATTCTGTTTATCCTAAAGGCAAAGGGAACATTTATGAATAAGTCACTGCTTTATGAAATCTAGGACATAATACTAAATTAACCCACATCTCTTTGCAGGGCATTGCAAGGTTATGATTAAATTCCTGGATATACTAACTGCTGTTTCCATCCTAAAGGGTTGTCCAGTAATAAAAAATATAAAAAAAAAGGTCAAAATGTTATAAAGTAACAAAATAATAGTAATGAATTAAATCCCCTAATGATCCAGTAGAGATGCTTGGGCAGTGTGTAGCTGATCTTTGTTTATGGCTGATGCTAGTAGTGCTAGTAGTAGATGCAGTGGTCATAGCCATGACCCGTCATTCCAGAAATAAGTACTACTTTGTTTTTTATAGTTTATAATAATAATCATAATTTTAATAATTATCTTATTAATATACCACCAAAACATATTCTGCAGCGCTTTACAATAATGGGGTACAAATAAAGACAAGTATCAGACATAACAATATTTATATTAAGGGGGAATGGGGTTGTGACAGGAGGCAAAATGGATATGTAAATACAATTGTCCATGCATACTACATACTGTTAATTATAAGGGTTACATACAGGAGTGTGAACCAGTCGCTAGACAAACGCTAAAGGTCTAACTGCATAGAGAATAAGACCCAGATTTCTGAAAAGGGGTGAAATGGTAGTAGTGGAGGCCAATTAGGGAATGTTATAGGCCTGCTTGAAGAGATGTGTTTTTGGGCCACGTTCAAAACTGTGGATGTTGTGTTTGCGTCTGAGGGATCAAGGCATTGCATTCCAGAGAACTGGAGCAGCATGAGCAAAGTCTTGGAGACGGGAGTGAGAGGTTCAGATTATAGAAGATTTTAGTGTGAAATCATTAGCAGAGTGGAGAGAACATGCTGGACAGTAGACAGAGATGAGAGAGGAGATGTAGGGAGGAGCAGCATGGTGGAGAGCTTTGTGTGTGAGAATGAGGATTTTGTACTGTATTCTGGACTGAATGGGTAACCAGGGAAGTGACTGGCACAGGGAGGAGTCATCGGTGTAACGGCTGGAGAAGAAGATGAGTCTGGCTGCAGCATTAAGGATTGACTGGAGAGGGGAGAGTTTGGAGAAGGGAAGACCTATTAGTAAAGAGTTACAATAGTCAAGGCGGGAGTGAATCAAAGCAATAATGAGAGTTTTAGCACTTTCAATAGTGAGAAATGAGCAGAATCTAGAAATGTTTTTGAGGTGCATGTGACAAGAACGTGAAAGGGACAGAATATAGAGAGTGAAAGACAGATCAGAGTTTAGTATAACGCCAAGGCAGCAAGCTTACTGCCTGGGAGTTATGGTAGTACCACCTACAGAGATGGAGATGTCAGGTTTAGGTACAGTATCAGTTGATGGAGAAAAAACAAGAAGTTCTGTTTTAAAAAGATTTTGTTTCAGATATAAGGAGGACATGATGTTTGAGACAGCAGAGACAGTCACTGGTATTTTGTAGGAGTGCAGGGGTGATGTCAGAGGAAGAGGTATAGAGTTGGGTGTCATCAGCATAGAGATGGTACCGGAAACCAAATCTACTGATTGTTTTTCCAATAGGGCATGTGTGGAGTGAAAGAGTAGGGGACCTAGGACTGATCCCTGGGGAACCCCAACAGCAAGGAGAAGAGGAGAAGAAGTAGAGCCAAAAAATGAGATGCTAAAAGAGATAGATAAACAGAGAGATAGGAGGAAAACCAGGTGAGAGCAGAGTCCTTAAGACCAATTAAGCGTAGACTGTTGAGGAGGAGTTGGTGATCCACAGTGTCAAAAGCCACAGAGAGGTCCAAGAGAATCAATAAAGAGAAATTGCCATTTGATTTGGCAGTAAGAAGATCATTAGTGACTTTGGTTAGGGCTGTTTCTGGGGAGTGTAGGGAGCGGAGACCAGACTGTAAGGGGTCAAGGAGCGAGTTCTCTGAGAGATAGCGAATTAGACGCGAATCGACCAAGCATTCCAGGAGTTTGGAGATAAAGGGGAGATTAGAGACGGGTCGACAGTTGGCTGCACAGAATAGGTCCAGATGTTTTTTTCAATAACGGGGTTATGATGGAATGTTTAAAGGAGGAGGGAAAGATACCAGAAGATAGGGAGAGGTTAAAATTTTTGGTTAGGTGACAGGTGATAGCAGGGGAGAGAGACTGGACGAGGTGTGAGGGCATGGGGTCACTAGAGCAGGTAGTGGGATGGGAGGAGGAGAGGAGTCTGGAAACTTAATCCTCAGTAACAGGCTCAAAAACTGAGAGTGATAAAGAGGAAATTTGGCTGGGAATTGGATCAGAACTTTTGGGGACTAGTTTTTATTTCTATTTCTATTTTCTATTTTTATTTCTAAAAACTGGACAACTCTTTTAATAACAAAGCACAATACTGCGGTCAAATACTCACTAAAATGTCATATTTAAATGGGAGATATTGTATATGGCTATGAAGTAACGTAAACCCATGGCTAGATAGGGCTAGTCATCAGGCTTCCAGGTATACCTTTTATTATCTCCGTAGTCTTTCCCAGTGCCAAGATATAAATCTTTTTTTATATGAAAATTACAGGGGTTCTCCGTTGCTTAGACATCTTATTCCTATCCAAAGGATAGGAGATAAGATGCCTGATCGCGGGAGTCCCATCGCTGGGGACCCCCGTGATCTTGCACGCGGCCCCCCGATTGTAATCAGTCCCCGGAGCGTGTTCGCTCCGGGTCTGATTACCGGCGACCACAGGGTCGGCGGCTTGTGACGACACGCCTCCGCCCCTGTGTGACGTCACGCTCAGCCCCTCAATGCAAGCCTACAGGAGGGGGTGTGATAGCTGTCACGCCCCCTCCTATAGGTTTGCATTGAGGGGCGGAGCGTGACATCACATGGGGAGGAGGCGTGACGTCACACGCCGCCGTCCCTGTGGTCGCCGGTAATCAGACCCGGAGCGAACACGCTCCTGGGACTGATTACAATCGGGGTGCAGTGTGCAAGATCACAGGTCAAGGAGCGGAGTCCAAGGTGGCACCCAGGCGGCAAAGGTTTGTGGTCAGAAACGTAGCAGGAGGTCAATAGGCAGACGGCACAGGAGCAAGGTCAGGTCATTGAACAGAAGGTCCGAACACAGGAAGGCAAAACAGGGAATTGCTTTCACAATGGCACTAGGGCAAACAAAGATCCGGTACAGGGAAAGGGAAGTGCTGACTCTTATAGATATACAATTAATCCCTTAAGGACCAAGCCAATTTTAACCTTAAGGACCAGGCCAATTTTATTTTTGCATTTTCGTTTTTTCCTCCTTGCCTTCAAAAATCCATAACTCTTTTATATTTCCATCTACAGACCCATATAAGGGCTTGTTTTTTGTGTGACAAATTACACTTTGTAATGAAGCCTCTCATTTTACCATAAAATGTACGGCGAACCCAAAAAAAAAAATTTTTTAGGGAGGAAATTGTAAAACAACAATTTTGCACATTTTGGAGGCTTTCGTTTTCACACTGTACACTTAATGGTAAAAATGACATGTGTTCTTTATTCTGTGGGTCAATATGATTAACATTATACCCATGGCTAGATACTTTAATATTTTTGTACTGCTTAAAAAAAATCTAAAGCTTTTTGTACAAAATCTGTAATTTTGACCACTTTAAAATTTTTCATTTTTCTGTATATAGGGCAGTATGAGTACTCATTTTTTGCGCCATCATCTGTCTTTTTTATTGATACCCCATTTGCATATATAAAACTTTTAGAAAATGTTTTATACATTTTTTTGGAATAAAATGTGACAAAAAAGCAGCATTTTTTGACTTTTTTTATTTTTACGTTTACGCCGTTCCCCACACGGGATCATTCACATTATATTTTCATAGTTTGGACATTTACGCATGCGTCAATACCAAATATGTTTATTAAAAAAAATTACCCTTTTTGCTGGTAAAATGGGATAAACTGACAATTTTCATTTTTATTGGGGGAGGGGATTTTTCACTTTAAAAAAAAAAATTTACTTTTTTTTTACACTTTTTGTGTCCCTATAGGGGACTATCTATAGCGATCATTTGATTGCTAATACTGTTCAGTGCTATGCATAGGGCAGAGCACTGATTAGTATTATCGGTGATCTTCTGCTCTGGTCTGCTCGATCTCAGACCAGAGCAGGAGACGCCGGGAGACGGACAGAGGCAGGTGAGGGGACCTCCGTCCGCAATTACTGATGATCGGATCCCCGTGACAGCGCTGCGGGTGATCTGATCATCTATTGTAACATGCGCAATGCCGCAGGTGCCGTTATCTGTACTGATGCCGGCATCTGAGGGTTTAATGGTGGACATACACTCGATCGCGGATGTCGTCCATTACCGTCGGGTACCTGACTGCTGCTAGCAGCCGGAACCTGGGGTGTATGATGCGAGCACCCCACCGATGCTCACGGTAATACACAGGACGTAAATTTACGTCCTGGCGTGCTAAGTACCGCCACACCAGGACATACATTTACGTCCGTGGTCGTTAAGGGGTTAAGTGCGTACTGGCCCTTTAAATCGCATACCGCCGGCGCCCTAGGGGACGTGGATGGGCATGCCGGCAATGCGCAGGCAGAGAGGAACCGAAGACAGCGTGGGGTAAGGAGATGCCCTGGACTCGCATGCAGGCACATCCCGCACAGCAATTCCCGTAGCCGCTAGTAATAGCAGAAGGTGAGCACTCACGGTCAGAATGAATGACTGGAGCGCTGCTCGTAACAAGTGGTATGCCATTGCATAGCACTGAATAGTAATTGCAATCAGAAGATTGCTATAATTAAATCCCTTAATAATTGTGAAAAAAAGTAATAAAATGTATGTACGTAGATAAGTTCCTCCCCAATAAAAAATGTATTACCCCCTTTTCTCATTCTACAAATAAAATAAATAAACATATTTAAAATAACCAAAAGTGAAAGTGTTAATGATCTCGTACGGTGAATGGCATAAACATAAAAAAATACTATGAGTATAAATTTATCTGATTTTTGGCCAGAAATGATTACATGCCAGGAAAAATTTAATAAATTATCAAAATGTCACATATATGCAAAAGGGGTACGGAAAGGGTCAATGTAAACCCATATCCTCTTTATCACCACCCCACAGCCCGCTTACATCACCTACGCTGTTTGATTGACAACCACTAGATAAAGAGAAGATGGTCTGCTCTTGCCATGCTGGGAACCGCCCCCTAGGCACCTTAGCTATATTTGTACATTAACAAAAAGGTTTATATCTTGCCAATGGAGAGGGTGATGGAGATAATAAATGTATGCACAGAATCCTAATGACTAGTCCTATCTAGCCACAATATTGTTTACACTCCTGATTTCTTGCTGACAGGTCCACCTTAATTTTAGGATTGTTATCTTGCCAGTCTCATAAAAGTTGGACATTTTGAAAAACAAGGTGCCTTTGTACACCCCAAATACCTATATGGATTTTTCTCTTTTAAAGGAACACTGTAAAACAAAACCTGTATTTCCACACTAAACAAACTAAACAATAAAAGTCTTATTACATTTTTACAGTCCAGGGTTCAATATCTGAAGTATTGGTTGTTGAAAATCATTGTCTGCCTGAAGGTTGAAGAGATCACTGGCATTCAAATTCATTGAGGGCAGATGTTACCATGACAACAGAGAATATTTAGGTAATACTAATCAGGTGAACGAAACAGGAGATCGACATCAACATAATAAAAAGCAGCAAACAAAAAAGCCATGACATATTTACGTAAAAATATTATCAAGCTCTTCTCTGAACAACAGAGTAAAACAAACAGATGTGTCTATGTGAATGTGCTAAACCTTTTTTTTTTCAGAAATGAAAACCAGGATATTATTAAGCAAAATAAAATGTTATGTGTTAAGATGACAAGGCATAACTAGGAATATTGTGTAGACAATGGCAAAGTCATGAGATTGAGCCTGCATAATGATGTTATAAAATATTTATTACTAAGCACTATAGTTAATGTAGCTGTAGGTCGACGGACACAAGGCTTGGCTTGGGGCCACCATGAGCCTACATATTGATGTTATAAAATATTTACCTTTGAGCATTATAGTTAATGTAGCTGGACGTCCATAGTCACATGGCATAGCTCAGGGCCACCATAAGAAATATCTGGGCTGTATACAGTAAAATGGTCAGAGCCCTTTTCCATCTTTTTAACTTATTTTTGAAAAGAACATTAGAGTGTAAATGGTGCACAAAAAAAGATTGTAATTTGCTTTAGGGGGGATAAGACTGTTGACATGTTCTAAAAATTGTGGCAAAACCACATAATTTTTTTGTTGGGATTTTGGAAATTGCAAAAAAAAAAAGGGACATTACTGACCTATGTTACTGCTTGAGGACAGAGATAATTGTACCCTATCACACATTAAACCCACAAACACATCCCAGAAAAAAACTGAAAAAAAAGTGATCAAAAAATTACATATATGCAAAAGTGGTAAAGATGAAAACTATAGATCAGGGAGCAAAAATGAGCCCTCATACAGTCCTGTATATGGAAAAACAAAAGAGTTATAGGGGTCATAGAGCACAAGTTAAACTCACTTCTATTATTTCTTTTTAGACACTACAAATGATTAGAAGAAAATCTAAGCTGTTGTGGGAATTTTAGGAATTTTTTTCTTGATTTTAATGCCCATTCACATGGCAGAATATCCGCTCGGAAATCAGTTGCCGCTGGGACTGTTCAGTAATGCGATATCTTGATAGACGGCATATTATTTCTTTTTGCGCAGTCCATTATTTAAATTTCAGTGGCAGAATTTTCCGCAGTCTAAATTCTTCCATGTGCACAATGCAGCAGAATCCCATTGAAAACAATAGGAGGATGTCCTGGAATTTCCAAGCTAAATTTGCTGGATTACACTCGGAAATTCTGCGGTATGAATGGGTTTTTACCTTAACCAACACCAAAAAAAAAAAAATCCCATTAGCCCCAATAACTTAAATAATAATGTTAGACCCAATAACTCAAAAAATCCCATTAGCCCCAATAACTTAAATAGTACAATTAGCCCTTATAACTCAAATAATAACATTAACCCCAATAACTTGCTCTTTTTGAGTGTTGCTGTGTAAGAGGGGGCGTGAAAGAGGAGTTTCAAAAACTGTGATTATCTGTTGTGCGGAGTGAATCTGTGGAGTGGGTGCGACTGCCTATAGCCCACATTCTTATTTTGGGGGGAGGAGGAGTAGAAAGAGGAGTTTCAAAAACTGGAGTTTGAAAGCAGGAGGTTGAGATCGCTGTGAGTTTTAATTTTTGAACCCACAAGGTCTACAAAAAATTTTAAGTGTCATTTTGACTGTCTGTTTTTTCCTATACATTTGTGAAATCCCCATAATTAGATGGCCTCCATGTTGGAAAATGCAGTCCAATGTACATCCTGTTCAATGTATGCAATCCTTGAACAACAGTTTGAGGGTGCATATTGTTGTGCGAGATGTGTGCTAGTTGTCCGTTTGGAAGCCCAGATCCTGCATCTAGAGGGGCGACTGGCAACAATGAGAAGCATTAACAACATGGAGAGGAGTCTCCTGCTCACTGAGCAGGCACTCTCGGGAATAGAGGTGGGGGAGGACAGTGGGACGGAGTTGCAGGACAGTCAGGCAGTTAGCTGGGTTACAGTTAGAAAGAGGGGTAGGGGAAAAAGTGTCAGGGAGGCTAGTCCTGAACTGGCACACCCCAACAAGTTTGCCCGCTTGGCAGATGAGGGGGATGCCATTACAGAGCTAGCAGAACTGCAGCAGGATACCGCCTCTGACCGCCAGGGGGGTGTCTGCTCCAGTAAGGAGGGAGGGAGGAGTACAGGGCAGGCCAGACAGGTACTAGTGGTGGGGGACTCAATTATTAGGGGGACAGACAGGGCAATCTGTCACAAAGACCGGGATCGCCGAACAGTGTGCTGTCTGCCTGGCGCACGAGTTCGGCACATCGCGGATCGGGTTGACAGGTTGTTGGGCGGGGCTGGAGAGGACCCAGCAGTCATGGTACATATTGGCACCAATGACAAAGTAAGAGGTAGGTGGAGTGTCCTTAAAAATGATTTCAGGGACTTAGGCCGCAAGCTTGAGGCAAGGACCTCTAAGGTAGTCTTTTCTGAAATACTACCAGTACCACGAGCCGCACCAGAGAGGCAGCGGGAGATCAGGGAGGTAAACAAGTGGCTCAGAAGCTGGTGTAGGAAGGAAGGGTTTGGGTTCATGGAGAACTGGGCTGACTTCGCTGTCGGTTACCGGCTCTACCGTAGGGACGGGCTGCACCTCAATGGGGAGGGTGCAGCTTTGCTTGGGGAGAAGATGGCTAGAAGGGTGGAGGAGTGTTTAAACTAGGGACTTGGGGGGAGGGAACCTACAGCAAAGAGGGGGAAGATAGTGTAGATAGAGAGGTGGGAATTATAAATGTACCTGGGGGTGGAGCGGAGGGAGGGGTTAGAATAGTTAATAGGAATAGGCTTCATAGGAAAATAAAACTTACACCCTTGAATCCCATTAACCCCAATAACATAAAGGATGGAAATGTAAAGTGTATGTTCACAAATGCCAGAAGCCTAGCAAATAAAATGGGGGAGCTTGAGGCCTTGATACTGGAGGAACATATTGATATAGTTGGGGTCACTGAGACATGGCTGGACTCCTCGCATGACTGGGCTGTCAATCTGCAGGGGTTTACATTGTTTCGCAAGGATAGAATGAACAGAAAAGGTGGTGGAGTCTGTCTGTATGTAAGAAGTGGTATGAAAGTCAGTGTGAACGATGCCATAGTGTGTGATGATTCTGAGGATGTGGAATCATTGTGGGTAGAATTACAAAAGGAGGGAAATACTGAAAAAATAATATTTGGGGTAATCTACAGACCCCCTAATATCACTGAAGAGATAGAAGTTCGGCTTCATAAACAAATAGAGAGGGCCGCCCGGGCAGGTACAGTGGTAATAATGGGAGATTTTAACTATCCAGATATAGATTGGGGTCCGGGGTTGGCTAAAACTACAAAGGGGCGACAATTCCTAAATTTATTGCAGGATAATTTTATGGGCCAGTTTGTGGAGGACCCAACAAGAAGTGATGCCTTGTTGGATCTGATCATTTCCAACAACGCAGAGCTGGTTGGTAATGTAACTGTGCGGGAAAACCTTGGTAATAGCGACCACAATATAGTTACTTTTGACTTAAAATGTAGAAAACAAAGACAGGCGGGGAAGGCAAAAACATATAACTTTAAAAAGGCAAATTTCCCTGGGCTGAGGGCTGCACTACAGGACATAGACTGGGGGGAGGTGTTCTCAAATACTGATACAGAAGGTAAATGGGACATCTTTAAATTAACTCTAAATAACTATACAGCTAAATATATACCAAAGGGGAACAAATATAAACGATTGAAACTAAATCCTACATGGCTGACACATGATGTTAAAAGAGCAATAAACAGCAAAAAAATAGCCTTCAAAAAATACAAATCTGATGGGTCAGCGATAACATTTAAACAGTACAAGGAGCTTAATAAAATCTGTAAAAATGTAATAAAAACAGCAAAAATTCAAAATGAGAGACAGGTGGCCAAAGAAAGCAAAACTAATCCTAAATATTTTTTTAGATATATAAATGCAAAAAAACCAAGGACAGAGCATGTAGGACCCCTTAATAATGATAATGGGGAGGTTGTCACAGGCGATCAAGAGAAGGCGGAGCTACTGAATGGGTTCTTTAGTTCTGTATACACTATGGTAGAAGGAGCTGACATTGGCCAGGTCAGTGCTGGTAACACATCATGTAATGTACTGAACTGGCTTAATGTAGAGATGGTACAAGGTAAGTTAAGTGATATAAATGTAAGCAAATCCCCAGGACCGGATGGACTACACCCAAGAGTTCTTAGAGAGGTAAGTTCAGTAATATCTGTACCCCTGTTCATGATATTTAGAGATTCTCTGGTGTCTGGTATTGTGCCAAGGGACTGGCGCAAGGCGAATGTGGTGCCAATCTTCAAAAAGGGCTCTAGGTCTTCCCCAGGAAACTATAGACCGGTAAGTTTAACGTGCATTGTGGGTAAATTGTTTGAAGGACTTATAAGGGATTACATACAGGAATACATAGGGGATAATAGTATTATAAGTGATAGCCAGCATGGGTTTACTAAGGATAGAAGTTGTCAAACCAATCTAATTTGCTTTTATGAAGAGGTGAGTAGAAGCCTTGACAGAGGAATGGCTGTGGATATAGTGTTTCTGGATTTTGCTAAAGCATTTGATACTGTCCCTCATAGACGTCTGACAGGTAAGTTAAGGTCTTTGGGTTTGGAAATTTTAGTTTGTAACTGGATTGAACACTGGCTCATGGATCGTACCCAGAGAGTGGTGGTCAATGATTCGTACTCTGATTGGTCCCCGGTTATTAGTGGTGTACCCCAAGGTTCAGTACTGGGACCGCTGTTGTTTAATTTATTTATCAATGATATAGAGGATGGTATTAACAGCTCTGTTTCTATCTTTGCAGATGACACCAAGCTTTGTAGCACGGTACAGTCTATAGAGGATGTGCATAAGTTACAAGATGACTTGGATAGACTAAGTGTCTGGGCATCCACTTGGCAAATGAGGTTCAATGTGGATAAATGTAAAGTTATGCATCTGGGTACTAATAACCTGCATGCATCGTATGTCTTAGGGGGGATTAAACTGGCAGAGTCACTGGTAGAGAAGGATCTGGGTGTACTTGTAGATCACAGACTACAGAATAGCATGCAATGTCAGGCTGCTGCTTCCAAAGCTGGCAGGATATTGTCATGTATCAAAAGAGGCATGGACTCAAGGGACAGGGACATAATACTCCCCCTTTATAAAGCATTGGTACGGCCTCACCTGGAATATGCTGTTCAGTTTTGGTCACCTGTCCATAAAAGGGACACTGCGGAGTTGGAAAGGGTGCAGAGACGCGCGACTAAACTAATATGGGGCATGGAACATCTTAGCTATTGTTACGCCGAGCGCTCCGGGTCCCCGCTCCTCCCCGGAGCGCTCGCTTCACTCCCTCCGCTGCAGCGCTCCGGTCACGTCCTCTGACCCGGGGCGCTGCGATCCCGCTGCCAGCCGGGATGCGATTCGCGATGCGGGTAGCGCCCGCTCGCGATGCGCACCCCGGCTCCCCTACCTGACTCGCTCCCCGTCTGTTCTGTCCCGGCGCGCGCGGCCCCGCTCCCTAGGGCGCGCGCGCGCCGGGTCTCTGCGATTTAAAGGGCCACTGCGCCGCTGATTGGCGCAGTGGTTCCAATTAGGGTTTTCACCTGTGCACTTCCCTATATTACCTCACTTCCCTTGCACTCCCTTGCCGGATCTTGTTGCCTTAGTGCCAGTGAAAGCGTTCCTTGTGTGTTCCTTGCCTGTGTTTCCAGACCTTCTGCCGTTGCCCCTGACTACGATCCTTGCTGCCTGCCCCGACCTTCTGCTACGTCCGACCTTGCTTCTGCCTACTCCCTTGTACCGCGCCTATCTTCAGCAGCCAGAGAGGTGAGCCGTTGCTAGTGGATACGACCTGGTCACTACCGCCGCAGCAAGACCATCCCGCTTTGCGGCGGGCTCTGGTGAAAACCAGTAGTGGCTTAGAACCGGTCCACTAGCACGGTCCACGCCAATCCCTCTCTGGCACAGAGGGTCCACTACCTGCCAGCCGGCATCGTGACAGTAGATCCGGCCATGGATCCCGCTGAAGTTCCTCTGCCAGTTGTCGCTGACCTCACCACGGTGGTCGCCCAGCAGTCACAACAGATAGCGCAACAAGGCCAACAGCTGTCTCAACTGACCGTTATGCTACAACAGTTGCTACCACAGCTTCAGCAGTCATCTCCTCCGCCAGCTCCTGCACCTCCTCCGCAGCGAGTGGCCGCTCCTGGGATACGCTTATCCTTGCCGGATAAATTTGATGGGGACTCTAAGTTTTGCCGTGGCTTTCTTTCCCAATGTTCCCTGCATCTGGAGATGATGTCGGACCTGTTTCCCACTGAAAGGTCTAAGGTGGCTTTCGTAGTCAGTCTTCTGTCCGGAAAAGCCCTGTCATGGGCCACACCGCTCTGGGACCGCAATGACCCCGTCACTGCCTCTGTACACTCCTTCTTCTCGGAAATCCGAAGTGTCTTTGAGGAACCTGCCCGAGCCTCTTCTGCTGAGACTGCCCTGTTGAACCTGGTCCAGGGTAATTCTTCCGTTGGCGAGTATGCCGTACAATTCCGTACACTTGCTTCAGAATTGTCCTGGAATAATGAGGCCCTCTGCGCGACCTTCAAAAAAGGCCTATCCAGCAACATTAAAGATGTTCTGGCCGCACGAGAAATTCCTGCTAATCTACATGAACTTATTCACCTAGCCACTCGCATGGACATGCGTTTTTCTGAAAGGCGTCAGGAACTCCGCCAAGATATGGACTCTGTTCGCACGAGGCGTTTCGTCTCCTCGGCTCCTCTCTCCTCTGGTCCCCTGCAATCTGTTCCTGTGCCTCCCGCCGTGGAGGCTATGCAGGTCGACCGGTCTCGCCTGACACCTCAAGAGAGGACACGACGCCGTATGGAGAACCTCTGCCTGTACTGTGCTAGTACCGAACACTTCCTGAGGGATTGTCCTATCCGTCCTCCCCGCCTGGAAAGACGTACGCTGACTCCGCACAAAGGTGAGACAGTCCTTGATGTCTACTCTGCTTCTCCACGTCTTACTGTGCCTGTGCGGATGTCTGCCTCTGCCTTCTCCTTCTCTACAGTGGCCTTCTTGGACTCTGGATCTGCAGGAAATTTTATTTTGGCCTCTCTCGTCAACAGGTTCAACATCCCGGTGACCAGTCTCGCCAGACCCCTCTACATCAATTGTGTAAATAATGAAAGATTGGACTGTACCATACGTTTCCGCACGGAGCCCCTTCTTATGAGCATCGGATCTCATCATGAGAGGATTGAACTTTTGGTCCTCCCCAATTGCACCTCGGAGATTCTCCTTGGACTTCCCTGGCTTCAACTTCATTCCCCAACCCTGGATTGGTCCACTGGGGAGATCAAGAGTTGGGGGTCCTCTTGTTCCAAGAACTGTCTAAAACCGGTTCCCAGTAACCCTTGCCGTAACTCTGTGGTTCCTCCAGTAACCGGTCTCCCTAAGGCCTATATGGACTTCGCGGATGTTTTCTGCAAAAAACAAGCTGAGACTCTACCTCCTCACAGGCCTTATGATTGCCCTATCGACCTCCTCCCGGGTACTACTCCACCCCGGGGCAGAATTTATCCTCTCTCTGCCCCAGAGACTCTTGCCATGTCCGAATACGTCCAGGAGAATCTAAAAAAGGGCTTTATCCGTAAATCCTCCTCTCCTGCCGGAGCCGGATTTTTCTTTGTGTCCAAAAAAGATGGCTCCCTACGTCCTTGCATTGACTACCGCGGTCTTAATAAAATCACGGTTAAGAACCGCTACCCCTTACCCCTCATCTCTGAACTCTTTGATCGCCTCCAAGGTGCCCACATCTTCACTAAATTGGACTTAAGAGGCGCCTATAACCTCATCCGCATCAGAGAGGGGGACGAGTGGAAAACGGCATTTAACACCAGAGATGGACACTTTGAGTATCTGGTCATGCCCTTTGGACTGTGCAATGCCCCTGCCGTCTTCCAAGACTTTGTCAATGAAATTTTTCGTGATCTGTTATACTCCTGTGTTGTTGTATATCTGGACGATATCCTAATTTTTTCTGCCAATCTAGAAGAACACCGCCAGCATGTCCGTATGGTTCTTCAGAGACTTCGTGACAACCAACTCTATGCCAAAATTGAGAAATGTCTGTTTGAATGCCAATCTCTTCCTTTTCTAGGATATTTGGTCTCTGGCCAGGGACTACAGATGGATCCAGACAAACTCTCTGCCGTCTTAGATTGGCCACGCCCCTCCGGACTCCGTGCTATCCAACGCTTTTTGGGGTTCGCCAATTATTACAGGCAATTTATTCCACATTTTTCTACCATTGTGGCTCCTATCGTGGCTTTAACCAAAAAAAATGCTGATCCCAAGTCCTGGCCTCCTCAAGCAGAAGACTCCTTTAAACGACTCAAGTCTGCCTTTTCTTCGGCTCCCGTGCTCTCCAGACCTGACCCTTCCAAACCCTTCCTATTGGAGGTTGATGCCTCCTCAGTGGGAGCTGGAGCTGTTCTTCTACAAAAAAATTCTTCCGGGCATGCTGTCACTTGTGGTTTTTTCTCTAGGACCTTCTCTCCAGCGGAGAGGAACTACTCCATCGGGGATCGAGAGCTTCTAGCCATTAAATTAGCACTTGAGGAATGGAGGCATCTGCTGGAGGGATCAAGATTTCCTGTTATTATCTACACCGACCACAAGAACCTCTCCTACCTCCAGTCTGCCCAACGGCTGAATCCTCGCCAGGCCCGGTGGTCTCTGTTCTTTGCCCGATTTAATTTTGAGATTCACTTTCGTCCTGCCGATAAGAACATTAGGGCCGATGCTCTCTCTCGTTCCTCGGATGCCTCAGAAGTTGATCTCCCTCCGCAACACATCATTCCACCTGACTGCCTGATCTCCACTTCTCCAGCCTCCATCAGGCAGACTCCTCCAGGAAAGACCTTTGTTTCTCCACGCCAACGCCTCGGAATCCTCAAATGGGGTCACTCCTCCCATCTCGCAGGTCATGCGGGCATCAAGAAATCTGTGCAACTCATCTCCCGCTTCTATTGGTGGCCGACTCTGGAGACGGATGTTGGGGACTTTGTGCGAGCCTGCACTATCTGTGCCCGGGATAAGACTCCTCGCCAGAAGCCCGCTGGTTTTCTTCATCCTCTGCCTGTCCCCGAACAGCCTTGGTCTCTGATTGGTATGGATTTTATTACTGATTTACCCCCTTCCCGTGGCAACACCGTTATTTGGGTGGTCGTTGATCGATTCTCCAAAATGGCACATTTCATCCCTCTTCCTGGTCTTCCTTCTGCGCCTCAGTTGGCTAAACAATTTTTTGTACACATTTTTCGTCTTCACGGGTTGCCTACGCAGATTGTCTCGGATAGAGGGGTCCAATTCGTGTCTAAATTCTGGAGGGCTCTCTGTAAACAACTCAAGATTAAATTAAATTTTTCCTCTGCATATCATCCCCAGTCCAATGGACAAGTAGAAAGAATTAACCAGATCCTGGGTGATTATTTGCGACATTTTGTTTCCTCCCGCCAGGATGACTGGGCAGATCTCCTTCCATGGGCCGAATTCTCGTATAACTTCAGGGTCTCTGAATCTTCCTCCAAATCCCCATTTTTCGTGGTGTACGGCCGTCACCCTCTTCCCCCCCTCCCTACCCCCTTGCCCTCTGGTCTGCCCGCTGTGGATGAAATTTCTCGTGACCTTTCCATTATATGGAGAGAGACCCAAAATTCTCTCTTACAGGCTTCTTCACGCATGAAGAGGTTCGCGGATAAGAAAAGAAGAGCTCCCCCCGTTTTTTCCCCTGGAGACAAGGTATGGCTCTCCGCTAAATATGTCCGCTTCCGTGTCCCTAGCTACAAGTTGGGACCACGCTATCTTGGTCCTTTCAAAATTTTGTGTCAAATTAATCCTGTCTCTTATAAACTTCTTCTTCCTCCTTCTCTTCGTATCCCTAATGCCTTTCACGTCTCTCTTCTCAAACCACTCATCCTCAACCGTTTTTCTCCCAAATCTGTTCCTCCCACTCCTGTTTCCGGCTCCTCGGACGTCTTCTCGGTCAAGGAAATTTTGGCTGCCAAAAAGGTCAGAGGGAAAAAATTTTTTTTAGTAGACTGGGAGGGTTGTGGTCCTGAAGAGAGATCCTGGGAACCTGAGGACAACATCCTTGACAAAAGTCTGCTCCTCAGGTTCTCAGGCTCCAAGAAGAGGGGGAGACCCAAGGGGGGGGGTACTGTTACGCCGAGCGCTCCGGGTCCCCGCTCCTCCCCGGAGCGCTCGCTTCACTCCCTCCGCTGCAGCGCTCCGGTCACGTCCTCTGACCCGGGGCGCTGCGATCCCGCTGCCAGCCGGGATGCGATTCGCGATGCGGGTAGCGCCCGCTCGCGATGCGCACCCCGGCTCCCCTACCTGACTCGCTCCCCGTCTGTTCTGTCCCGGCGCGCGCGGCCCCGCTCCCTAGGGCGCGCGCGCGCCGGGTCTCTGCGATTTAAAGGGCCACTGCGCCGCTGATTGGCGCAGTGGTTCCAATTAGGGTTTTCACCTGTGCACTTCCCTATATTACCTCACTTCCCTTGCACTCCCTTGCCGGATCTTGTTGCCTTAGTGCCAGTGAAAGCGTTCCTTGTGTGTTCCTTGCCTGTGTTTCCAGACCTTCTGCCGTTGCCCCTGACTACGATCCTTGCTGCCTGCCCCGACCTTCTGCTACGTCCGACCTTGCTTCTGCCTACTCCCTTGTACCGCGCCTATCTTCAGCAGCCAGAGAGGTGAGCCGTTGCTAGTGGATACGACCTGGTCACTACCGCCGCAGCAAGACCATCCCGCTTTGCGGCGGGCTCTGGTGAAAACCAGTAGTGGCTTAGAACCGGTCCACTAGCACGGTCCACGCCAATCCCTCTCTGGCACAGAGGGTCCACTACCTGCCAGCCGGCATCGTGACAGCTATGAGGAGCGATTAAAGGAGTTACAATTGTTTAGTCTTGAGAAGAGACGTTTAAGGGGGGATATGATAAACGTATATAAGTATATTAATGGCCCATACAAAAAATATGGAGAAAAACTGTTCCAGGTTAAACCCCCCCAAAGGACGAGGGGGCACTCCCTCCGTCTGGAGAAAAAAAAGTTTAGTCTCAAGGGGCGACACGCCTTCTTTACCGTGAGGACTGTGAATTTATGGAACGGTCTACCTCAGGAACTGGTCACAGCAGGAACAATTAACAGCTTTAAAACAGGATTAGATACATTCCTGGAACAAAATAAGATTAATGCTTATGAAGAAATATAAAATCTCATCCCTTCCCCAATATCGCGCCACACCCCTACCCCTTAATTCCCTGGTTGAACTTGATGGACATATGTCTTTTTTCGACCGTACTAACTATGTAACTCTGAAAATCCCATTAGTGAGACTATATGTGTAAAACTTAATGGAAATGTAAAGTGTATGTTCACAAATGTCAGAAGCCTAGCAAATAAAATGGGGGAGCTTGAGGCCTTGATACTGGAGGAACATATTGATATAGTTGGGGTCACTGAGACATGGCTGGACTCCTCGCATGACTGGGCTGTTAATCTGCAGGGGTTTACATTGTTTCGCAAGGATAGAATGAACAGAAAAGGTGGTGGAGTCTGTCTGTATGTAAGAAGTGGTATGAAAGTCAGTGTGAACGATGCCATAGTGTGTGATGATTCTGAGGATGTGGAATCATTGTGGGTAGAATTACAAAAGGAGGGAAATACTGAAAAAATAATATTTGGTGTAATCTACAGACCCCCTAATATCACTGAAGAGATAGAAGGTCGGCTGTATAAACAAATAGAGAGGGCTGCCCGGGCAGGTACAGTGGTAATAATGGGAGATTTTAACTATCCAGATATAGATTGGGGTCCGGGGTTGGCTAAAACTACAAAGGGGAGAAAATTCCTAAATTTATTGCAGGATAATTTTATGGGCCAGTTTGTGGAGGACCCAACAAGAAGTGATGCCTTGTTGGATCTGATCATTTCCAACAACGCAGAGCTGGTTGGTAATGTAACTGTGAGGGAAAACCTTGGTAATAGCGACCACAATATAGTTACTTTTGACTTAAAATGTAGAAAACAAAGACAGACGGGGAAAGCAAAAACATATAACTTTAAAAAGGCAAACTTCCCTGGACTGAGGGCTGCACTACAGGACATAGACTGGGGGGAGGTGTTCTCAAATACTGATACAGAAGGTAAATGGGACATCTTTAAATCAACTCTAAATAACTATACAGCTAAATATATACCAAAGGGGAACAAATATAAACGATTAAAACTAAATCCTACATGGCTGACAAATGAGGTTAAAAGAGCAAAAAACAACAAAAAAATAGCCTTCAAAAAATACAAATCTGAGGGGTCAGCTATAACATTTAAACAGTACAAGGAGCTTAATAAAATCTGTAAAAATGTAATAAAAACAGCAAAAATTAAAAATGAGAGACAGGTGGCCAAAGAAAGCCAAACTAATCCTAAATATTTTTTTTAGATATATAAATACCAAAAAACCAAGGACAGAGCATGTAGGACCCCTTAATAATGATAATGGGTAGGTTGTCACGGGCGATCAAGAGAAGGCGGAGCTACTGAATGGGTTCTTTAGTTCTGTATATACTATGGAAGAAGGAGCTGACATTGGCCAGGTCAGTGCTGGTAACACATCATATAATGTATTGAACTGGCTTAATGTAGAGATGGTACAAGGTAAGTTAGGTAAAGTAAATGTAAGCAAATCTCCAGGGCCGGATGGACTACACCCAAGAGTTCTTAGAGAGGTAAGTTCAGTAATATCTGTACCCTTGTTCATGATATTTAGAGATTCTCTGGTGTCTGGTATTGTGCCAAGGGACTGGCGCAAGGCGAATGTGGTACCAATCTTCAAGAAGGGCTCTAGGTCTTCGCCAGGCAATTATAGACCGGTAAGTCTAACGTGCATTGTGGGTAAATTGTTTGAAGGACTAATAAGGGATTACATACAGGAATACATAGGGGATAATAGTATTATAAGTGATAGCCAGCATGGGTTTACTAAGGATAGAAGTTGTCAAACCAATCTAATTTGCTTTTATGAAGAGGTGAGTAGAAGCCTTGACAGAGGAATGGCTGTGGATATAGTGTTTCTGGATTTTGCCAAAGCGTTTGATACTGTCCCTCACAGACGTCTGACAGGTAAGTTAAGGTCCTTGGGCTTGGAAACTTTAGTTTGTAACTGGATTGAACACTGGCTCATGGATCGTACCCAGAGAGTGGTGGTCAATGATTCGTACTCTGATTGGTCCCCGGTTATTAGTGGTGTACCCCAAGATTCAGTACTGGGCCCGCTGCTGTTTAATTTATTTATCAATGATATAGAGGATGGTATTAACAGCTCTGTTTCTATCTTTGCAGATGACACCAAGCTTTGTAGCACGGTACAGTCTATAGAGGATGTGCATAAGTTACAAGATGACTTGGATAGACTAAGTGTCTGGGCATCCACTTGGCAAATGAGGTTCAATGTGGATAAATGTAAAGTTATGCATCTGGGTACTAATAACCTGCATGCGTCGTATGTCTTAGGGGGGGGATTAAACTGGCAGAGTCACTGGTAGAGAAGGATCTGGGTGTACTTGTAGATCACAGACTACAGAATAGCATGCAATGTCAGGCTGCTGCTTCCAAAGCCGGCAGGATATTGTAATGTATCAAAAGAGGCATGGACTCAAGGGACAGGGACATAATACTCCCCCTTTATAAAGCATTGGTACGGCCTCACCTGGAATATGCTGTTCAGTTTTGGTCGCCTGTTCATAAAAGGGACACTGCGGAGTTGGAAAGGGTGCAGAGACGATCTTAGCTATGAGGAGCGATTAAAGGAGTTACAATTGTTTAGTCTTGAGAAGAGACGTTTAAGGGGGGATATGATAAACGTATATAAGTATATAAATGGCCCATACAAAAAATATGGAGAAAAACTGTTCCAGGTTAAACCCCCCCAAAGGACGAGGGGGCACTCCCTCTGTCTGGAGAAGA
This sequence comes from Hyla sarda, assembly GCF_029499605.1. Lineage (NCBI taxonomy): Eukaryota > Metazoa > Chordata > Amphibia > Anura > Hylidae > Hyla > Hyla sarda. The sequence continues at coordinate 163,832,644 of NC_079193.1, forward strand.
AAAGGTTTAGTCTAAAGGGGCGACACGCCTTCTTTACCGTGAGGACTGTGAATTTATGGAACGGTCTACCTCAGGAACTGGTCATAGCAGGAACAATTAACAGCTTTAAAACAGGGTTAGATACATTCCTGGAACAAAATAACATTAATGCTTATGCAGAATTATAAAACTATATCCCTTTCCCTTATCCCCTTACACCCTTCCCTTCAATTCCCTGGTTGGACTTGATGGACGTATGTCTTTTTTCAACCATACTAACTATGTAACTATGTAACTATGTAGTTGTGGTATTCAGAGCAAGTGTTAAATGGTCCATTGATACTGTCTGTATTTCTACATCCATGTCATGTGATAGAGTACATAAAAAAAATTCTATTGGCACTTATTTCCCACATGACAAAGAGCTCAGATAGCATGTCGTTGGCAGAATTAAGCCAATTACCTTTTTCTAAACCCTGAACTTGAACACTGATGCGTGGAGTAAGGTTTACAAACACAGCCAATAAATGACATTTACGTCTATTCAGTTTTACAATATTCTGTGAAGCAGAAAATAAGTTCTGGGGTAGAATATATTAGAAAAGCACACGTTAATGCCTGGAGACATAGCATGAAATAATGTTTTGATGGTTATTAAATACTGATCATAACATCTCATTAATTTTCTTACCATTTTTACTATTACAATGGATGTCTACTGTCATATTTAATGAGAGCAACCTAACAACATGTTCATACCTCTAATTCCAAATAATATTTGCTTGTAAGAGTGGTGCTTCCAGGCACTTCTATATCAGGCTTAAAGGACCTAAAACCACCTGTTTACTGAATTTTGTGGGTCCTAGCAGTCTGTTTAGGCATTTATAGAAAGCAGAAAAAAAACACATGGTCCATCTCGTCAGCCCTTTTTCATTATATTATTTCCTTTTATTTTATTTAAGGATAGATATGTTTATGCCTGACTATTTTATTTTGACTCACTGTGGATTTGCCAATCGCATGTGCTGAAAGTTTGTTCCAAGCATCTACTACTCTTTAAGTAAAATTATACTTTTTCTTACATAACTCCTTACTTTTCCTGCTATATTAAGTCTACATGCTATAATGATCTTTTATGATAAAATCCAGGAACAGATTTACGGAGTTTACTCCGCTAATACCTTCTCTTGTTCTGTTATGTTGGGGTCCTCATCAAGGGTAAAGTCCTGGGAAAAAAAGTTTGGGAACAAACCAAAGATTTCCACTCAAGGGCTGGTCCTTCAGGACTCCTGCTACCCGTTCCTTAAGGACTTGAGCCGTGGTCCTCATGCTCTTGCTTTACGCTGATGTGAACACAATTTTTTTTTTCTTTTTGTCATGCTAGGAGCATTTTGCTAGTTCCTAATCCATCAGAAGCCAAGAGGGTCTAGTACCCAAAAATATATGAGCTGATATCTTAAGCAATAGGATAGACTGTCAATTTTTAGATTAGTGAGGGTCCGACTGCCAGCACCCCCATTGATCAGCAAGGTTGCCAGGATCCAGCCACCCCTTAAAGGGGTATTACAGCATTAGACATCTTATCCCCTATCCAAAGATTTCAGTGCAGCTCCCGCCACACCCCCTCGTGACATAACGCCACGCCCCATTAATTTATAGCTATGGGAGAGGGCGTGATGGCCACCACGCCCTCTCCCATAGACATGAATAGAGGCGGCATGGTGTGACGTCACAAGTGGTCGTGGCGGGAGCCGCACTGAAATCTCTGTCTCGGGAGCAGAGCCCGGCACAGAATTCCAGGAGCTGTATCAAGATCGCGCGGGGGGTCCCAGTGGCAGGACCCCCATGTTCTGACATCTTATCCCCTATCCTTTGGATAGGCGTTAAGATGTCTAAGGCCAGAATACTCCTTTAACTATGCCTGCTACAGCAAGTCCCCAGGAGGCAGGCTCTTCTAATTAGGTGCTTCCCAGCCCCTTCTCTCAGCTAAGACTGAAAATACTAGTGTCCAGAAGATCATTAGATTTGGCCTAAAAGTTGCTGACTTTTTAGAAGCTGAAACAAGAGGATTTGATGTCCGGGGGGGCTGCTAGACTTACTATTCTTGTTCTGCTTTACAGTATTTGTGTGTGTGTGTGTGTGTTGTTGTTGCAGAGACTTCAAACTAAATGTGAAAAATAGAACTGATCAAAAGGCAATAAATTGATAATACATTAATTCATAAGAAATTAATAATAAGGAACAAAATACTCTGGAAGTGGAGGTCTGATAATTTATCTATATGGGGCCAAGAAATTAAATTTAGGTAGTGTACAGCTTTTCAGTCCTCCCATGCGTTTTACAAATGTGGGTAGTTTATTTAACTACCTAGTTTATTATTATATTCATATAGCCTCCCTAGGATGACATGTAAGTACAGCAGACCAGCCATTACTCTCAATTCTCAATTGTTAAAGACCATGCAGTTAAATTTTTTAATCTGACAATGCCACATGTTAGCACCGTTTATGGCAAGAATTTAGCAGCTACATGTAAAATCCTAATTGACAAGGTATTCTGTGAGTTCAGGCAATATTTGCATGTAGCTTTAAAATGGGCCCTAGACCCGAGAATTCAAAACTCAGTGTATGTCATGACAACATACTATTGATTTTACTCCATCATCAGTGAATAGAACCCTGTGGCAGCCTTTTACATTATAGCATGTATTTGCTGTATCATTTTTTGCCTTTTATAAATGTTATCTTTTAAGGGAATCTGACAGTTCTCCTGTCAGATTCCCTTAAAAGATAACAGTCAGTTCTCCTGACTGTTTATTAAAAAATATTATGAATGTTCTGAAAAAATCATTTTCTAAAAATGACAGTATATATTACGTCCGTGTACACCAGCCACTAAAAGGCAAAGAGACTTATAAAGAGCTTACCAAGCTATCGCTGTATGATTCAGCCTTGGCAATTGCTTCTTCTACAGCTTCTTCTGCCACACGTAAGGCCACTGAAAGGGTGTCCATCATACTGTGTCCTAAAAGTCATGAATCATATTCATAAACATAATCATGTATGAAATTCATAGTAACTTTAAAAGATTCAAAATTTATGGACCACTTTAACATTTTTTTTTTTTCAAATTCAAGAACTTTTATTGAAAAATATAAAGGAACAAGAATACAGACTTTGTGTATTCAATAACACAGACAAGTCTGACGGCCCGGGGAGGCAATATGGACAAAGAAACAGTAAGCATAATAAAACTATGTGGGCAATTACAAACCATTTTTTATATACAGTACATTCTTTGTATGGAAAACATATAGTAAAGGTAGAGACAACCTTTACTTTTTAAATGCAATGCATATTATACAACTTTATAAATCTTGATTAAAATGTCCTACAATTTTTCTGTTGTAAAGTCTGAACAATTCTATTCACATAGCTGGCTTTCCTTCTACTTTTGACATGCTGCTCCTGGCTTTCTCAGCTCTCTCGGCCCTCCCCCTCCCTTCTCTATTTTAGAAAGAGAAGCCGGTTGTTGACGGTAATTGTTTTTATTTGAAACAGTACATGTCTATGAGAGTAAGTAAAGGCAGCAGCATCATGGACACACAGATTTCACATACAGTATGCATTACCGGGCAGGGCTTTTAGGCAATGCCCAAAGTGTAATATATACAAAAAGGACTTTTACTTTTCGTTCTTCATGGAACCACTTTTGTCTTTGGTTCACAAGTGGCAATATTCCAAACAACTGCCTAGTGGAATCCTGCCATCGATACCATGAGCAGGTCACACACAGGAAAAAAATTAAACCTATTTTCGGATACTCCCCCCCAAAGATTTTTCACAGACAAATGGTAAAGAAAACTTTGATTTATTGTACTTTAAAGCAACACATTTAAAGCACGGACTGAGTTTTTATCAGGCCATATAATGGCTAATGAAAATCCCAGTCTGGGCCCGAAACGCATTGGTAGTTTAATTTTTTTTCTATCCGTGACCAGTTCATGGTATCTATTGAATCTATTACACAGGCTGGCTACGTGCATCTACTGGTGTTGTGCCAAGTGCACAACCACATCTGTAAAGGGTTCACTCGCCTACCTTATCCCTGTGCACCCCAGCCTCACAGGCTTTATTAGGTGCGCATCATTTTTTTTCTTTTTCCTATATAGTCTAAGGCTGCTGCATTTTTTTTTGGGGGGGGGGAGGCAGTACAGCATCGGGTGGAAGCCTCTGTGCAAGTGTTCAGCCAGGCAGCCAATCCAGGTGCAAATACAAAAGTCCAACCCAGGTGTAAATACAAAATATATGTCCAAGGAATCACAGCACCAACCAGGCTCAGGATCTTGTGCAAAAGCTGGAGTCTTTTATTTTATTCCATTCAAAAATGCTAAGTTTTGGCAGCAGTAGCCTTGACAAAGTAGACAGCAGTAGGCATGACAAAGGCTACTGCTGCAGAAACATTTTTGTATAAAATAATATATATATATATATATATATATATATATATATATATGTGTGTGTGTATGTGTGTGTGTATGTGTGTGTGTGTGTGTTTTAATTTTTAATTTTTTTTGGGGGGGGGATAGGAGGGTATTCAGTAAGACCCAATAACGATTATGGTTACAGTAAGTTTTATCATTACCAATAAAAAACACAGACAGTTATTCATTTACAAAATGAATGTACTGAGCATAATAAACACGTGTTCACCCATAGAGCAAAAGATCTATTTGTTCAGATCTTATAAATTTATAACAAATAAAAAAATTAAAGTTACCTTGTGTCTGCCTGTAGAATGTTGAATCACTACCACAAATGCTTCCTTCATTTTCTAAACTTTCATCAATAAAACTTCCCTCTAAAAAGAAAGAAACCATAATAATTTCAGACTACACACATAGGAACATGATGCAAAAAAGAGAAACATAACATATTAAATCTAACTCTACTGTTTCCTTGTATGGATAGAATGCATATAATGCAGTTATGGCCAACCCAGGAATGATCAAACCTTTCCCATATAGGATCCACATTCTATGTGATCTTTCATAAAAGCATGTACAGACACATGTGGTATCAAGGATTTAGGTTGGTTTTTTTTGTATCACATTCAATTACTGCCATCATGTTTCATCATAAATGATGCCTTTTTTTATCATACATTTGAGAAAACAGAGAACTGCCGGTTGCCCTGACTGCAGGACATACAAGACTACACATACCATATGGCCACCACTGGCTTAACCCAACAAAAACCTATTCATATATGCTACAGTTATGCTGCAGAAACCTTTAAAAAAAAAAAAAAAAAATAGTTGCCATTTATACAACAGCTTTGCCAATATTTTTAACTCTATACATTTATGTGGACAAATCAAATGTAATATCAGTTTTTAGAAATGCAATAGAAAATACTCAAAGATACTCAAAGTCATCATCTGATAACAGGAGATAATTATTAAAGGAAAAATGTCAGATATTTTCTCCTGCACTATCCACAGTACTGACGGATAGTGCGGGAGACGCTGATTAAAACGAGCCCTACCTTACCCAGATCCGCCCGGCCATTTTCCCGCAATTGTAGTTTAATTCTATGTGTATATCTTGCTGTAACTGGCACGGGCGGGGCTTCTGCACTGACGTCAGCGCCGCTTATGAATATTTATCCCCCCTCCCTCCAGTTAGGAGCGGCGAAGAGAGGGAGAACTGGAGGGAGGGGGGATAAATATTCATAAGCGGCGCTGATGTCAGTGCAGAAGCCCCGCCCATCCCAGTTACAGCAAGATATACACATAGAATAAAACTACAATTGCGGGCGAATGGCCGGGCAGATCCGGGTAAGGTAGGGCTCATTTTAATCAGCATCTCCCACACTATCCACCAGTACCGTGGGAGAAAATATCTGACAGTTTTCCTTTAAGGGTATGTCTGGTATTCCGTTTTCCCTCTATCATAAACTTTAAAGAAATAGTTAGAGTAACATAGCACAGTTCATTACCATATTTACGCACAATGGCACCAATGTTGCAAGTGAAAAAACTAATGACAAAAATCACAAAAATGTCTTGCGATGTAATACTTTAGAGTAAACACTTTGCAGATTTGGTGAAGGAAAAGGTCATTGTCATGGTTTATCCAAGCAAAATAAAATATCTGAAAGTAAACAGGTATGTGATCTTGTTTGTGTGTATTCTAATAGGGATTTGAGTTCCTCATAGATAAAATATAAAAATGAAACATATAAATGGAGAGTAATTAAATATATATATATCTATAAAATGTAAATTCTTCTATAAACATAGGTTTTCAGTACCCTTTTAGATGTTACCTCCTTAAAGGGAACCTGTCAGTTCTGTTTTTGTTGTCCACACCAAAGGCAGCATGAAACAGGCACATACAGTCATGGCCGTAAATGTTGGCACCCCTGAAATTTTTCTAGAAAATTAAGTATTTCTCACAGAAAAGGATTGCAGTAATACGTTTTGCTATACACATGTTTATTCCCTTTGTGTGTATTGGAACTTAACAAAAAAAAAAAGGAGAAAAAAGCAAATTGGACATAATGTCATACCAAACTCCAAAAATGGGCTGGACAAAACTATTGGCACATTTAACTTATTATTTAATTGCACAAACTTGGAAAATATAACTGAAATCAGTCGCTTTCTATAACCATCAATAAGCTTCTTACACCTCTCAGCTGGAATGTTGGACCACTCTTTCTTTGCAAACTGCTCCAGGTCTCTCTTATTGGAAGGGTGCCTTTTCCCAGCAGCAATTTTAAGATCTCTCCACAGGTGTTCAATGGGATTTATATCTCGACTCATTGCTGGCCTATTCAGGACTCTCCAGCGCTTTGTTGCCATCCATTTCTGGGTGCTTTTTGAGGTATGTTTGGGGTCATTGTCCTGCTGGAAGACAAAAGATCTCGGATGCAAACCCAGATTTCTGACACTGGGCTGTACAGTGCGACATAAAATCAGTTGGTAATCCTCAGATTTCATAATGCCTTGCGCACATTCAAGGCACCCAGTGCCAGAGGCAGCAAAACAACCCAAAAACATAATTGAACCTCCACCATATTTCATTATAGGTACTGTGTTCTTTTCTTTGTAGGCTTCATTCCGTTTTCGGTAAACAGTAGAATGATGGCAAAATGTAGTCTTGCTTTTTTATGTCTCTGTGTCAGCAGTGGGGTCCTCTTGGTTCTCCTGCCATAGGGTTTCAGTTCATTTAAATGTAGACGGATAGTTTGCGCTGACACTGATGCTCTCTGAGCCTGCAAGATAGCTTGACTATCTTTGGAACTTGTTTGAGGCTGCTTATCCACCATCCTGACTATCCTGCGTTGACACCTTTCATCAATTTTTCTCTTCCATCCATGCCCAGGGAGATTAGCTACAGTGCCATGGGTTGCAAACTTCTTGATAATGTTGCGCACTGTGAACAAAGGCAAATCTAAATCTCTGGAGATCGACTTGTAACCTTGAGATTGTTGATATTTTTCCACAATTTTGGTTCTCAAGTCCTCAGACAGTTCTCTTCTCCTCTTTCTGTTGTCAATGCTTAGTGTGGCACACATAGACACACAATGCAAAGACTAAGTGAATTTCTCTCCTTTTTATCTGCTTTCAGGTGTGATTTTTATATTGCCCACACCTGTTACTTGCCCCAGGTGAGTTTAAAGAGCATCACATTCTTGCAACAATCCTATTTTTCCCCAATTTTGAAAGGGTGCCAATAATTTTGTCCAGACCATTTTTGGAGTTTGATGTGACATTATGTCCAATTTGCATCAGGCATTGGTGGGTGGAATGCAAATATGGATAGTGCCAAACAGATTTAAGGAACTGTTCCCCAGATCCTCTGCATCAGGCCTTTTTTCACCCACCTTCATCACTGGGTACTGGTATTGCCACCCACCGCACCACTCTATCACCGGCTCACTTTCAGGACTCCTGATGCTGCTGCTGCCACCTCCAGGCTGTCTCATTCAGCCACTATATTGTCTCCTTATGCTTCTACCAACACCAGGCTGTGCCACGCAGCCACTATATGGTCTCCTCAAGCTTCACCACCTCCAGGCTGTGCCATTCAACCACTTTATGGTCTCCTCATGCTTCAGCCACCACCAGGCTGTGCCATTCAGACACTATATGGTCTTCTTATGCTGCCACAAACTCCAGGCAGTCATTCAGACACTATTTGGTCTCCTCATACTGATGCCACCTCCAGGCTCTGCCATTGTGCCGTCATGTGACTCCTTGTTAAATTTGGTCCTTGGTAACCATACGTCGGGGCCCGGGACATTAAAACTTGGGAGTGTAATCTTTCATTTCAATTTCTAAATCTTAAAGTTCAATTTCAAAAAATCAATGTAATCTTTTCAAGACTGAGGCCCTATGGTCGTTGACTTCATATAGTAGCTGTGGAATTACGACAAGAATCCAATGAAACAGGTTGGATTGATCAAAATGAGCCATTACTGATTTAATGAAACATTTGCAGTTCCACAAAAGAGTAAGACAGTGGGGGGGGGGGGGCGGTGAGAGGCATGGGCTGGAACAGGTGGTAGATCGCCTCGCGGTGAACCTAATATTTCTGCAGCAGATTTACACTGTGACCCTGTTAGGCTGCCTTCACACCATAGCTGCCGGATCCGGCTGGGGGAGGGGAAAACTGTGCGCTTCCAAACTCCAGCCGGACCGGCACCAAACTGCATTGACTTTAATGAGCCAACCAGAGTCACACAGTTACTCCGGTCGGCTCATTTCTGCCCCGTATCTGGTTTTGTGACCAGACCTAAAGCCGTTGTTGCAAATTAGTCACACATGGTGTCTTTTACGCAAAAATTCTGACTAACTCCCGCCAGCACTTCAAAAGCAACTAAACTGGCACCATTTTATGTTTTCATATGTTCTTTATTTTAAGCTATTTAGACAAGTGTTTTAGCAACAAGAGGATCCTTATCATGGACACAAAGCAGTACTACTGCTAAAATGAGGCAAATTCAGACCCGATGCTTAGGCATATTGAAATTCATGTATGTGAAAAGTGTGTGAACATGGGGAAATACACTGCTCACTGCCCATCCACATAAATTGATCCCTGTTTAAAAATTTATAAAAATGTTGTTATAAAAAAGAAAAATTTCGTTAAATACAATCTTTTCCATCACTACCGTATCTTTTTTGAATATTTTTTATAATTTTTTATAAAAAAAAGGCCTGTAAAAATGCCAAAGTTAAAACCCACTTGTCATTTTTCTTGGCGTTTTTTTACTGCCATAGACTTCTATGGAAGAAAAACGCCACGATTTCAGAGAAAAAAACACCATAGGCTGAACATGCTGCAACTTTGCAAAACTGCCAAGGAGCTAAAAAAAAAAAAAAAAGAGTGAAAAAATGCCAAAAGGATAAAAAAAAATTTAAAAAAAATTAAAAACGCAAAGTGACATTTCACATATTCTCTTAATGTAAGAAGCTGGATCCACAATGATAAACCTGTTTTATTATAACACAGAGGGTGTTACGGTAACAAAATCCCTTTAACACCAAACAGTGGTTAAGAAAGTGCAAACTCTGAACACCAAATGTCAGAATGTTTAATATTATGCAGCAAATCTTTATTCAGCTTGGTAGAGCACAAAAGCTGAATGATTCATGGAGTTAAAATTGTACATGTGCACCATATTTTTTTTACGCAGTTGGTATTTAAAAAAAAAATTTCTGTGAAAGGCTAGGTTTCCACTTGTTTTTTTCTCTGACAGTTTTTGGATATCTGCCACTGCAGTTTTTGAGCCGAAGCCAGAAGTGGATTCATAAGGAATAAGACATATAAAGAAAGGACTTACAATTCTCCTCCCTTATGAATCCACTACGGACTTTGGCTAAAAAACTGCAGTGGCAATATTCCAAAAACTGCCAGAAAAAAAAACAAGTGGAAACTTAGCCTAATTGTGTAAAAGTAGTGTAAGGGTGGGTTCACACTACGTTTTGTCCCATACGGGAGCGCATACGGCAGGAGGGAGCTAAAAGCTCGCGCTCCCGTATGTGACCGTATGCGCTCCCGTATGCCATTCACTTCAATGAGCCGACCGGAGTGAAACGTTCGGTCCGGTCGGCTCATTTTTGCGCCGTATGCGCTTTTACAACCGGACCTAAAACCGTGGTCAACCATGGTTTTAGGTCCGGTTGTAAAAGCGCATACGGCGCAAAAATGAGCCGACCGGACCGAACGTTTCACTCCGGTCGGCTCATTGAAGTGAATGGCATACGGGAGCGCATACGGTCACATACGGGAGCGCGAGCTTTTAGCTCCCTCCTGCCGTATGCGCTCCCGTATGGGACAAAACGTAGTGTGAACCCAGCCTAATTTGTAATTTATAAAGTGCCATATTCTCAATACAGTGATCCCCCGACCTACGATGGCCCCAACATACAATCATTTCAACATACGATGGCCTCCCAGAGGCCATCGCATGTTGAAGGCAGCATCAACATACAATGCTTTTGTATGTCGGGGCCATTGCATAAAGGGTTATCAGGCAGCGCAGACTGCTTCAGCGGCCACCGGATAGGCGTTTAAGGTGCCCCATGTGGTCCGCTGACGATCACTTACCTGTCCTCGGGGCTCCGGCGCGTCCTCTTCGGGATCCCCTGCATCGTTGCCGCTCTCCATCGACATCATCATGTCACTGCGCACGCCGTCCCATCATCCAATAGGGGCGGCGTGCGTAGCGATGTGATGGTGGCGACGTGAGAGCGATGTCGGGGAAGCAGAGGCCTTGCCGGAGCGTCAGGGATACCCCGGGGACGCGGCGACAACGATAGAAGGCGACATCCAGGGCAGCGATGACGAGCGGTGGCGGTCCGGAGCGGCGGGGACACGTGAGTATAACCTCCAATACCAGTGGTCTTCTAGCATGCCCGGACAGCCGTTGGCTGCAGATCAGCAACTTCCTCTTTTGGGAAATCTGACTTGAAGTGACTATTAAATTCCCAGTTATGTTCCAAAGCTTCCCAAAGGAGAAGAACACTGACTTGAAGACAAAAGTACCTTTAAAAGTTGGTAACAGAGAGTCTCTTTGCATATCTTTCTTCCCAGTATTCCCAGTGAAGCATAAATTGCCGATACGTCTCCATACATCTTTATGGTGTTCTCCTCAAGGAGAAATATAACCCATTAATATACTTTGTATCACCTATGTGGCCAAAAGTGGATGTGATTGTGTTAAAATGCCACAGATTCTGTTTTTGACTCACAGTAAGGCCATGTGAGCATGATAGTACAACAAGGAACGTGCCTAGGAAAGCAGGAACTGCTGTGTTGACAGTAGAATGTCAAAACACTAAGATCATACGATACCTAAACATCACCAGATATGTCACACTAAAGTTTGTACAGTAGTGGAGGCAAAATATGTAGTTGTTTCAGCACAATGGTGGTATCCACACAAACTTGCCTATGCCATTGTGCCTAAGCCACAGATCATTGACCACAACATATTCACTTGGCATTGCCCACGCAGTAATTTGTTGATCATTACCTTTAGTGCATATTTATGCTTATGAGTGGGTGCGAAGGAGAAATAGACTACAAGAGTAATATAAGCAGGTGGTAAAGGCACTTAAAATAATATTAGAGACATCCATAATAAAGAAAGATTCTTACCTGCAACATCTGCACAGGCTCCTGTCTCCAGTCTGTGCTTTCTGTACAGATTCTTTAGCACTTTGGCACTGCCAAAACGTTTGAAGCGACTTTTCACATTGTTGTAGTACCATTCCAGTGACTGGGTCCTCAAAAGCCTGTAATAACAACACCATAGATAAAGTTTAAATGTATTTAAATTATGACCTAATAATATTACATATTATCAAATAATAGTTAACAGTTATTATGTCCAGATTTATCACCGCAGTTTAACACAACTTAGTTGGTGCGTAGTTGCTTCAGAAAATACACAGACTTTTCAAATAATTGTTTCAATGTTGCAGCCTGTTTATGTTATAAGTAACTTTTGAAAAGTTCTGTTTACCAGAAATCGCGAGTTTGGTTCAGCTCGGTTTGACTCGGCAATGAAACAAGATTATAACACTGCCTAACATCTCTAAACCCCTGTCTAACACTGTAAGGAGTGTATTTAAGTAGTTTTAAAATGTTTTTAAGGCTCAGTTATGGCGACTTGCAGTAACCCATGGTAACAATTACAGCTCACCATTTTTAAGGCTTATTCACACCAAAATAAAGCGGCATAAAGTATCCCTGGTTGTCGGTAGATGCCTGCCGGTGTTAATATGCACAAGGAGGCATGGGAAGACGCAGTGGCTTTATCCTATTGTGCCAAAAATTATCCCTTTTTTTTGGGAGTAGCAACAGGTTCTTAGTCTAGCAAGTGAAGAAGATGGCATGGATTTTTCCAAGCATCCCAAAAATGATCCATTTTATTGTGGATGATGGGTTGTGTACATATAGGCCTGGATAGAAGTAGGGTGATGGTGGATTGGTGTTACTAGTAGTAGACAGCAGACAGTGGTGAGGTAGAGTTATCTGAATCCAGCAGAGAGCAGGCATTGGTGGACTAGGTATACTTCTACCAGGGCTTTGTGATACTTGAGGTGCTGGCACAGAGGCTTAATTCCAAAATTTGGACCTGCCTGTGCCTCACTTTTTCTGCGCACATACAGTACCATGCCTGTTTTCCTGCATCAGGTAACATAGTAAAGAATTTCCACACAGCAGGATACCATAAATAGCTAGGTACATCAACACCCAACTGTGCCCCTGTTCTCAAGCCTTCAGATCCAGCACCAGTATCACCGTCACTTGCTCCTAAGCTGCTGGGACCAGAAGGCCCACTGACATCCTCTTCTTTAAACTCCCCTTCATCATCCCCACCACTCCTCTCAGTTAAAACTACTGATGTGTCATTGTGGCCTCCTTGTACCCCCGCACCACATCCACCATGATGCCTTCTAGAATCCTCACCATGACTACCACCAGTCCCACTAGTGCTATGCTTGGCCACTGCAGCCCCTTTCCCCACTTCAGCAACACGCTCCAAAGGCTGACCTTGACCTAACTCCTCCACGTGGCTAGTGCAATCCTTCTGCGTAACAATAGGGGAGGGGGGAGCAAAGACAGAGATGAGGAAACAGACCCTCTAGGATGGACAATTTCTTTACCAGACATTTTAACCATCGTTTGATCTTTTTTGGGGGGATTTTTCACCAACCTACTTGTCAACTTTAAGTTTCAATGCTTTGAACTGCGTTTATCCTACAACAAGGTACGTATAAGGCAAGTTTAATAAAACCAAAATTTTTAAAATATAGTCGCTTTAGAAGCCTAATGTGTTTGGAATGCACAGGCTTTTTAGAATAATGCGTGTTTGCGTGAACACAACTAGAAAGATTTAAAGGGGTACTAAAGTGGAAAACATTTTTTTTTTGTCTTGTCCACGGTGCTCTTCTGACACCTGATGCCCGTATCTGGAACTGCCAGATCAGGAGAATATCCCCATTGCAAACCTTTGCTGCTCTGGACAGTTCCTGACACAGACAGAGGTGTCAGCAGAGAGCACCGTGGACAAGACAAAAAAGAAATTCAAAAAGAAAAGAATTTCCTCTGTAGCATACAGTTGCTAAAAAGTACTGGAAGGGTAAAGATTTTTTAATAGAAGTCATTTACAAATCTGTTTAACTTTCTGGCACCAGTTGTTTAAAAAAAATGTTTTTCTACCGGAGTACCCCTTTAAGGTGTGTTTGCAGAAAAATATGAAATTCAACAAAACTATGTTAACAGGCCAGATACGTGTCAGAGGAATACGCTTTTGCATGCCAGAGATGACAGCATAAAGAATACTGAAGGTGTTTGCAGAACAATATGAAATGCAATTTTCCGAAAGAAAAAACATTAGAACGCAGCCTTAGAATATGGCAAATGTATCACAATGGCTCATGCTGTTTGATAAATCTGGCACAACTTTACATTGTCTAATTTTTACTTAATTTTGGCATATTTCTGAGCGAGACATGAGTGTCACAAACACACAATACATATGTTTTAGTTGAAGATAAGCCAAATTTTGGTGCAATTTATGCCAAACTTGAGCAAAATGCAGATTGAGAAATCTTACTCACTGTGTCAAGATTTATTCCACTCTTTACTTTGCCATGTTAGCAATAAGTCATTATTTCACAGATGTGTTGCATAGTAAATTATACAAAAGTGTAATGTAGACACTAAGGATGTTACCACAACTCTTAAAGCATCACAATTGGAGAAAGTCCAAGCTATGAGTATCAGCTATAGAAGTGACCTGGCTCCAGAAGGCTGTGGTTATTTATATTGCATTCGGAAAGTTTTCTTTTTTTCACAATTTGTTAAGTTGTGGCCTTGTGCTTAAATAAAAAAAGTTTTTCACCATCATTCTGCTCATCATTCACCCCATAATGACAAATACAATTTTTACAAATCCTTGGTAATTTATTAAAGGGGTATTCCAGGCCAAAACTTTTTTTTATATATCAACTGGCTCCGGAAATTTAAACAGATTTGTAAATGACTTCTATTAAAAAAATCTTAATCCTTTCAATAGTTATTAGCTTCTGAAGTTGAGTTGTTGTTTTTTGTCTAACTGCTCTCTGATGACTCACGTCCCGGGAACTGTGCAGTTCCTATGGGGATATTCTCCCGGGACGTGACATCATCATTGAGCAGTTAGACAGAAAACTTCAGAAGCTAATAACTATTGGAAGGACTAAGATTTTTTAATAGAAGTAATTTACAAGTCTGTTTAACTTTCCGGAGCCAGTTGATAAATATAAAAAAAGCTTTTTGCCTGGAATACCCCTTTAACCTGTTAAGGACCAAGGGCATACAAGTACGCCCTTGCATCCTGGTAATTAAATGCAAGTCCAAAGGATAGGGGATAAGATGTCAGATCGTTGCGGTCCCGCTGCTGGGGAGCCCTGGGATCCCCGCTACGGCACCCCACTATCATTACAGCACAGAGCGAGTTCGCTCTGTCCGTAATGACAGGCGATACAGGGGACGGAGCAGCGTGACATCATGGATCCACCCCCATGACATCACGTCCCTTCCCCTAATGCAAGTCTATGGGAGGGGGCGTGACAACCACCACGCCCCCTCCCATAGACTTGTATTCAAAGGGGCGGGTCGTGACATCACAAGGGGCAGAGCCGTGACGTAACGATGCTCCGGCCCCTCCGGCAACTCGCTCTGTGCTGTAATGATAGCGCAGTGCCACAGCAGGGATCCCGGGGCTCCCCAGCAGGGGGACCGCGGCGATCTGACATCTTATCCCCTATTCTTTGGATAGGGGATAAGATGTCTAGGGGCGGAGTACCCCTTTAAGGACCAAGGGCATACCTATACACCCTGAATTCCTTATTGGCTTTAAAGTTAGCACAGGAGCTGCGCTCGCTTCAGAACAGCTAGTGTTGGCTACTATCAGTAGCCGGACACTCACTGCTAATGACAGGCAGTGGGAATTCCCCCATTGCCAGTCATTAACCCTTTAGATGCCGTGATCAATGCCGATCACGGCTTCTAAAGTGAAAGATCATTGGTAACTCAGAGGGGTTCACGGAACCTCCGAGACGGGAAAGCGGGGGTTCGGTGAGCTAAAATGGCAGAGGAGGGTCCACTTACTTGCCTCCTGCCAGCGATCTAACTGATATAACTGATTTAGCCTGGCTTATAGTGAATGCAATCTAATGATTGCATATCAAAGTCTCCTTTGGGGACTTCAAAAGTGTAAAAAAAAAAAAAGTGTAAAACCCCCTCTCCTAATAAAAAAATAAATAATCCTTATTTTCCAATTTCACATCATATATCAGAAAAAAAATTATAAAAAGCGATCAAAAAGTCCCAATAAAGCAAAAACGGTACACATAAAAACTAAAGATCACGGCGCAAAAAATGGGCCCTCATACATCCACGTATACGTAAAAAATAAAAATATTATAGGGGGTCAGAAAAGGACAATTTTATGCATATAAATTTTTTTTTTTAAAGTTAGCTTTTTTTTAAAGTAAGACAATAATAGAAACACTTTATAAATTGGATATTTTTTTAATCACATTGATCTACAGAATAAAGATAATGTATAATTTGTACCATAAAGTGCATTTGTATATATATAAAAAGAAAAAAAAGTTGCAAAATTGCAGTTTCTTTTATAAATTACGGCACTCAAATAATAATTTTTTGGTATCATGGTACATCTTATGGTAAAATAAAACATGACATTACAAAGTACAATTGGTTGTGCAAAAAAACAAGCCCCATATGGGTCTGTAGGTAAAAAAAATAAATAAAAGTTTATGCATTAAAGCATTTTAAAAGGAGAGGAGGTAGAAAAAAAACACAAAAATGTAAATTGGTCTGGTCCTTAAGGGGTTAAAAAAAGAAAACCTAAAATATAGCATTGCCATAAGTATTAAGACCCTTAACTAAGACCCTATTCAGACCCTTTTATAAGTACTTAGTTGAATCTTTGGCAGCGGCCTCCAGTCTTCCTGGGTATGATTTCTCAATGTTTGCACGCCTGGATTTTTAGAATCTTTTACGTTTTCTGCAGAATGTCTCAAGCTCTGTCAGGTTGGATGGGGACTGTCAGTGGAAGCCATTTTCAGGTGTCTCTAGAGAAGTTCAATTGGGTTCAAGTCATGTTTCTCACTGGGCCACTCAAGGAGATTCACAGAGTTCTCTCCCTGAACCACTCCTGTGCTGTCTTGGCTTTGTGCTTAGGGTCATTGTCTTAAAAGGAGAACCTTTGGCTTAGTCTGAGGTCTAGAGACCTCTGGATCAGGTTTTCATTAAGAATATCTCTGTACAGTTTTACCTTCACCCGGACCAGTCTTCTTGTCCCACCCACTAAAAAATCCACATCATGATGCTGCCACCACCATGCTTTATGGCAGGGCTGGTGTTGGGAGGATGATGAGCAGTGCTTGGTCTTCTCCAGACATGAGGCTAAATCTTCCATCTTATTTCCATTAGACCAGAGTATTTCTCATATTTCCAGGCAGGCTTTCATGTTTCTTTTACTGACAGGCTTTTTTTTCTGGCCATTTTGGCCGTAAAGCTCAGGTTGGTTGAGTGCTGCAGTGATGGTTGACCTTCTAAAAGTTTATCCCTTTTGCACACATGATCTTTGGAGCTCAGCCAGTGTGACCATTGGGTTCCTGGTCACTCCTTTTGACAAGGCCCATCTCCCCTGAGCATCCAGCTTTAGGAAAGTCCTAGTTGTTCCATGGCTTGGTGTTTGCTCTGCTATGCATTGTCAGCTGTACAATATTTTCAAGACAGGGGCTTTATTTTTACGAATAATGTTTAATCAACTGAATTTATTACAGGTGACAGAAATGAGAGCCCCAGAAATTTTAAGTGTCATAGGAAAGAGTCAAAACACTTACATGTCCATGCAAAGGTTCCGCTTTTTCATTTTACTTAATGAGTTAACATTTCTAAAATTAAGTTTTCACTTTTCCAGTAGGGGGTATTAAGTGTAGATTGATGAGGAAAGTAGATTTTTTTAGCACAAGGCCACAACATAAAAGAATTTGATAAAAGGGTCTGAAAACTTTCCAAATGCATTGTACTTCTCATAATTGTTTCATTCGGTATGTCATGTTCTGTACTGATGACTTTTCTACACTGTAGAACATTGTTATTTTTCCATAAGAAGAAAAAATTGTGAGAATCATTACTGAATCCAAGCGTATAATAGATGCAGGAAGTTAAAGGCCATTGAGGCCATCAGTCACAGTGAATATGTCATGTTTTGCCTACGATGTAACTCATCCAATTAGGCAGAACAATTGTATTGAAAAGGAATCGCAATTAAATTTCTACTTCAGAATCTGTCAACATTGTGAACACTCAACAAAAAAAGTTTTGACCTAAAGGCAAGGCATAGTGATTGTCTACAAGCGAACACAATTGAATGTACAATATTATCTATGTATACTAGTCCATATTGCTCATTATGTGGTCATTTAACATACACGGACCATTAACTCTTGCCCTGCAAATGAAGGTTTACAAGGTGCGCTGTATATACACTATTGGGGATATTTATGAGAACCTGTGCAGAGGAGGAGTGGTACAGTTGCCCAGAGCAACCAATCAGATTGCTTTTTTCGTTTTTCACAGGCCTCTTTGAAAATGAAAGAAGCAATCTGATTGGTTGCTATGAGCAACTGCACCATTCTTCCTCTGTGCAGGTTTTGATAAATCTCCCCCTATAGGTCTTTAACACCACACATAAGAATCAATACTGCTGCATGCTACTGGAATGGACAACAGAAGTTAGTAAGAGGACTCCCCCTTCTAGGACATCCTTTGCTGTTCAGCAGCTATTGTCTGAATCTATACTTTAGTGCCTTCCTGCTCTGCCCACCTTCTCGATTCACACTACACATATAACTAATAATACATACACTTCTCTGATCCATTTAACTGCTTCCCCCAGCATCTACACTAAAAAGTGCATGGAGATTAAATATACAATGTCAGCTGCAAAAACCTTTTAAATCATGTAGATAATAATAACAACAACAGTAATAATAGTAATAATAATAATAATATATGTATAATTGCAATATACGTTACAAAATGTGCATATTTGGGGTGAAAAAAACTCCATACTTCTTACCACTAGGGGTCCCTGCAGCTATATTCTGTATGTCTTGGTTGGCAGCTGTGCTGAGACAAAATACAGGGTGGAGCAAGCAGGGCTCTCTGTGTGTGCCCTTGACTTGTCAATCAGCCTGCTCTGTGAGCTGGGGGCATGTCTCAGAGACTCAGTGCATAGAGCAGACAGTTGATATCTCTAAAAAGTAATGTGAGAAAGTACCCACATGAGGGCTTGTGTCATGCTTGCCCAAGGAAACTCCCCCTCCTCTGCAATGAACTGAATGCAGTGTGAGCAACATAAAAAAGAGAAAAAGGAACCATAAAGGATGAAAATAAAGATTTAAGCACATGAACAGAATCTGCTACAGTTAAAGAGTAAGGCTGGAGCATTTATTTTATCCTATGACAGGTTCACTTATAAAGACTATAAGAACTGTTTTGAGAAAGAAGCATTTTAGAGACAGACCGAGTGTGCGAAAAACATAAAAGACAATGTCCGCTGCAATTCTAGTATCTAATAACACCCTGCTCTGTACTAGAGACCAGCACCTATATTATTCTGCATAATGCAGTGGGAGAAATGGTAGTGATAATGCACTTCTGCCAAGTAAGTTATCATGAGAAATATGGCTGCCTTGGAGGCATAGAGATGACTTTTTTACCTTTTCTTTATTTTATGAGCTCAGCAAACTTGCTCAGATTTCTGTTGGAATGGCTAAAAATACCTTTGTGTCTTGTGTGGGAGATTAGCTCTGTAGCTAATCTCCCACAATCAAATGGCAGCATAATAGCAGTCAAAAACAGGGACACCATAGTAATGTTTAAAAAAGGGCTTTTTCTGTCTTTATTGATTAATAACAAAACAAATACAGTCTTTAGCTTCAGACACAAACAAATACAAAAAAAAATCCTGCTTGTCCAGTGCTAGCTACACAAAAGCTTCCCTCTCCTTATAGGTGGTTTACTAACCCAACAAAACAGTCACCAAAAATGCGTTACTCAGGCAAGATAAATGTTCCCTTTTTGAGGCTGCCACCTCAGGACTCCAACTCTTATTATAGGTTCCTCACAGCCTCTCAGTGCATACCATATTTTTCGCTGTATAAGACGCACTTTTTCTTCCCCAGAACCGGGGGGGGGAAAGTTGGGGCGTCTTATACGGCAAATACACACCTATCACGGCGGTCCCTGCGGCCATCAACGGCCGGGACCCGCGGCTAATATAGGACATCACCGATCGCAGTGATGCCCTGTATTAACCCATCAGACGTGGCGATCAAAGCTGACCACTGCATCTGAGGCGAAAGTGACACTAACCCGGCTGCACCGGGAGGGACCTTACCGGCCTTCTCGGTGTCTGCTCTGTGCTGGGATCCCCTGCATGGCCGGTGCTCTCCTTCGTCGTCATCACGTCGTTGCGCACGCCGCCCCGTCATCCAATAGGAGCAGCATGCGTAGCGACATGATGGCAGCGACGGAGAGCGAGGATACCGGGCAGCAGAGACATTCCGGAGCGACGGGGACACCCCGGGGACGTGGCGACAGCGATGGAGGGCGACATCCAGGGCAGCGGTGACGGGTCCGCAGCGGTGGGGACACATGAGTATTACCTCCTATACCAGTGATCTTCAACCTGCGGACCTCCAGATGTTGCAAAACTACAACTCCTGGCATGCCCGGACAGCCAACGGCTGTCCGGGCATGCAGGGAGTTGTAGTTTTGCAACATCTGGAGGTCCGCTGGTTGAAGATCACTGTGATCTATACTTTACATTGTATTCTAGATTTTCCTCATTTAAAATTGGGTGCGTCTTATATGCCGGAGCGTCCTATAGGGCGAAAAATACGGTACTTGGTTACACCTTTTGTAAGCCAAGTAGTATGAAAGGCCCCACTACCAAACCTACCTTTCATCCAATGAAAATCCAAATCCGATAACAGGACTTCCTTAGCAAACTAAGTCTCACCGGGGATTTTAACTATTTCCTGGAATTCCCATATCTTATCCGGATTTCCCTGGATGGGATATACACTGAAACCTAAGGTACACATAACAAAAGTTTCCCCAATGACCATTATTCCTGTCATTATCTCACAGTTGTAAAACATCTTGGAACAATAATCATGAATATATAAATTCATTCAGGATGTGAATTATAATCACTGACACTGCAGGATGATTTTTATTACTTGTGTCTCAATTGTTAGGCAGCATTCAACATAAAAATTGCTTATAGGCATTTACTATTTTTACATATTTCTGAAGAACAGGGATACAGTAAGTGTATTTCTCTTTTTCTGCACAGTGTAAGTAGTAAGATTCTGGATGCATAGCCAGTGCCAAATATTAATCAACTTTATCCTGCAAAACCTATGCCTCCTACTGCTTGTGTGGGAGGAATTCAATCCCAGTTTGTGTATCAGGGAGCAGCAGTGAATTTCTACCGCAGATAGCATTTCCAGTGACCAATTCTGTACATGCTGAACTCCCACAAGGTAAAAAAGAAGGGGATTAATTGAGAAAATAATGAAAATCATGATCTCATTATTATTTTTTTTCCAGATATACAATGAGAAACATTTAATACATCTACTGATAAGATCATATTATTACCTCTTATCAACCTCATGTATGGAATCTGTTTTGTCTCAAAAAGAACAGTTACTGTAGTGAGGTGTGTGAAGTGCTTAAAATGATGTACAGAGACACTTACCAAAATCCCACATTTTGAAAAGACCACCACCCATATCCAGATCAGATTTTGTCTGATGGATTGTCAGTCCACCGTTCAGTGTGCAGAGTGGCCGTTTATTTAAAAAAGAACCCCCCCTGTAGAAAACAACTTTTATATGCAGTTTTGGACGGTCTTCTCAAAGAGGTTTCCCTATAATTTTCCTGGACTTTATTTAAAACACCACTGGCTAGATGTCTGCTGACCCAGAGACTGCTAAAGAACAAAAGCCTTAAGGACCCGGGGTTTTTCCGTTTTTGCCTTTTCGTTTTTTTCCTCCTTACCTTTAAAAAATCATAACGCTTTCAATTTTGCACCTAAAAATCCATATGATGGCTTATTTTTTGCACCACCAATTCTTCTTTGTAATTAGAGATGAGCGAACTTACAGTAAATTCGATTCGTCACGAACTTCTCGGCTCGACAGTTGATGACTTTTCCTGCATAAATTAGTTCAGCTTTCCGGTGCTCCGGTGGGCTGGAAAAGGTGGATACAGTCCTAGGAGACTCTTTCCTAGGAATGTATCCACCTTTTCCAGCCGACCGGAGCACCTGAAGGCTGAACTAATTTACGCAGGAAAAGTCATCAACTGCCGAGCCAAGAAGTTCGTGACGAATCGAATTTACTGTACGTTCGCTCATCTCTATTTGTAATGATGTCAGTCATTTTACCCAAAAATCTACGGTGAAACAGAAAAAAATTAGCCCTCATAGCGCCCTAACACAGAAAAATAAAAAAGTTATAGGGGTTAGAAGATGACCATTTTAAACGTATAAATTTTCCTGCACGTATTTATGATTTTTTTCTGAAGTGATACAAAATCAAACCTATATAAGTAGGGTATAATTTTAACCGTATGGACCTACAGAATAAAGATAAGGTGTAATTTTTACCGAAAAATGTACTGCGTAAAAACGGAAGCCCCCAAAACTTACAAAATAGTGTTTTTTCATCAATTTTGTCGCACATTGATTTTTTTTCCCGTTTCACCATAGATTTTTGGGTAAAATGACTAATGTTATTACAAAGTAGAATTAGTGACGCAAAAAATAAGCCATCCCATAGAATTTTAGGTGAAAATTTTAAAGAGTTATGATTTTTTAAAGTTAAGGAGGAAAAATTGAAAAGGAAAAAACGGAAAAAGCCCGGGTCCTTAAGGGGTTAAAATGATACCCTACCTATATAGGTTTGATTTTGTCGTACTTCTGGAAAAAATCATAACTACATGCAGAAAAATTTATACGTTTAAAATTGTCATCTTCTGACCCCTATAACTTTTTTTATTTTTCCGCGTATGGGGCAGTATGAGGGCTCATTTTTTGCGCCATTATATGAAGTTTTTAGCGGTACCATTTTTGTATTGATAGGACTTATTGATCTTTTTACTAATTTTTTCATGATATAAAAACTGACCAAAAATACACTATTTTGGACTTTTGAATTTTTTTTGCGTGTACGCCATTGACCGTGCGGTTTAATTAACGATATATTTTTATAATTCAGACATTTCTGCACGCGGCGATACCATATATGTTTATTTTTATTTACACTGTTTTTTTTTTTATGGGAAAAGGGGGGTAATTCAAACTTTTATTAGGGAAGGGGTTAAATGATCTTTATTAACTTTTTTTATTTCACTTTTTTTTTTTGCAATCTTATAGCTCCCATAGGGGGCTATAACACTGCACACACTGATCTTTTATATTGATCTATAGTTTCTCATAGGAAATCATTGATCAATGATTCTGCCGCTTGACTGCTCATGCCTGGATCTCAGGCACTGAGCAGTCATTCGGCCATCGGACACCAGGAGGCAAGGTAAGGGACCCTCCTGCTGTCTCACAGCTGTTCGGGATGCCGCGATTCCGCGGACATCCTGAACAGCCCCCTGAGCTAACCGGCAATGAATTACTTTCACTTTAGACCCGACCCGCTATGACGCGGGGGCCACGCAGTGGCCCCGCATTATAGAACGGGAGCGGACTCATGATGTACCGGTACGTCATGGGTCCTTAAGGGGTTAAAGGGGTTGTCCAGCAGAAACTATCTTATCCTCTATTCACAGGATAGGAGATAAGTGGTGGTAGACGGCACATGCTCCATTAATTACTATGGGAGCACTGAAGAAACCCTATTACAGCACTTGGGCATCTCCAGTGCTCCTATAGAAATATATGGAGCTGTCTGCTGAACACGCTCCTCACTGAAAGCCATTCTGAAGATCGTAGGCATCCCATTGCTTAGACCCCAAGTGATCAGCTACTTATCCCCTATTCTGTGTTTTTTTTTTTTTTCTTAAGTGAACCTCTATTTATGGTTCGCAAAACAATTGCATTATGCTGGATAATTCGTTGGCCACCTATAATATATATTAAAGGGGTATTCCAGAATTTTTTTAAATTTGACTATGCAACAGGGGCTGTAAAGTTAGTGTAGTTCATAATATAGTGTCTGTACCTGTGTGTGCCGGTTTTCTCACAATTCTTCTGTGATTTTCACCTCAATATTTATTTTTAACAGCATACAAAATGACTGTTGTCTCAGATTTTTCCCAGCTTGCAATGTGTCAGAAACCTGACTCAATAGTCAGCTGATGACAGGGAGCCTGTTTGCTTCAATAGGTGGAGCGATCACTTGGTGGGAGAGAGATCAACTGCAACTAATGCAACAGCTGTAGGCACTCTGATTGAAAACCACAGGTCTTTTGTTTCAATGGGTGGGGTGGCTGATGTGTGGCAGGGAGGAAAATGGAATTGTGGGATTTGTAGTAAAAAAAAGAAAAGTCAAACAGGAAATATAAGTTCACAAAAAGCTAGCCACAGTATAATGGTAATCTCACAACATAGCCATTTAGCAGATCCTTCCTAAGCATGTCCATTACTGCCTGTCAGGTACTTACTAAAATCACCTTATGGCGTGTACGCCATTGACCGTGCGGTTTAATTAACTATATATTTTTATAATTCAGACATTTCTGCACGCGGCGATACCATATATGTTTATTTTTATTTACACTGTTTTTTTTTTTATGGGAAAAGGGGGGTAATTCAAACTTTTATTAGGGAAGGGGTTAAATGATCTTTATTAACTTTTTTTTATTTCACTTTTTTTTTTGCAATCTTATAGCTCCCATAGGGGGCTATAACACTGCACACACTGATCTTTTATATTGATCTATAGTTTCTCATAGGAAATCATTGATCAATGATTCTGCCGCTTGACTGCTCATGCCTGGATCTCAGGCACTGAGCAGTCATTCGGCCATCGGACACCAGGAGGCAAGGTAAGGGACCCTCCTGCTGTCTCACAGCTGTTCGGGATGCCGCGATTCCGCGGACATCCTGAACAGCCCCCTGAGCTAACCGGCAATGAATTACTTTCACTTTAGACGTGGCGTTCAATGGGCCCGACTCGCTATGACGCGGGGGCCACGCAGTGGCCCCGCATTATAGAACGGGAGCGGACTCATGATGTACCGGTACGTCATGGGTCCTTAAGGGGTTAAAGGGGTTGTCCAGCAAAAACTATCTTATCCTCTATTCACAGGATAGGAGATAAGTGGTGGTAGACGGCACATGCTCCATTAATTACTATGGGAGCACTGAAGAAACCCTATTACAGCACTTGGGCATCTCCAGTGCTCCTATAGAAATATATGGAGCTGTCTGCTGAACACGCTCCTCACTGAAAGCCATTCTGAAGATCGTAGGCATCCCATTGCTTAGACCCCAAGTGATCAGCTACTTATCCCCTATTCTGTGTTTTTTTTTTTTTTTCTTAAGTGAACCTCTATTTATGGTTCGCAAAACAATTGCATTATGCTGGATAATTCGTTGGCCACCTATAATATATATTAAAGGGGTATTCCAGAATTTTTTTAAATTTGACTATGCAACAGGGGCTGTAAAGTTAGTGTAGTTCATAATATAGTGTCTGTACCTGTGTGTGCCGGTTTTCTCACAATTCTTCTGTGATTTTCACTTCAATATTTATTTTTAACAGCATACAAAATGACTGTTGTCTCAGATTTTTCCCAGCTTGCAATGTGTCAGAAACCTGACTCAATAGTCAGCTGATGACAGGGAGCCTGTTTGCTTCAATAGGTGGAGCAATCACTTGGTGGGAGAGAGATCAACTGCAACTAATGCAACAGCTGTAGGCACTCTGATTGAAAACCACAGGTCTTTTGTTTCAATGGGTGGGGTGGCTGATGTGTGGCAGGGAGGAAAATGGAATTGTGGGATTTGTAGTAAAAAAAAGAAAAGTCAAACAGGAAATATAAGTTCACAAAAAGCTAGCCACAGTATAATGGTAATCTCACAACATAGCCATTTAGCAGATCCTTCCTAAGCATGTCCATTACTGCCTGTCAGGTACTTACTAAAATCACCTTATGGTGAATAACCCCTTTAATGTTCTGACTACCTGACTCTACAGGGAGTAAAATTAGTCAGGGACACCGCAGTCACACCGCAAGCCTACTCATCTTATGTACCTCTTGATATTTTTTGTTTTTACTGGTTATGTGTATGAACCTGTCATTTACACACCTTATTTTGTTCTGATGTTGTTTATTGTACAATTGTAACTTTTGTACACATAAGTCCACTTTTCAATAAACGGAGTTTAAAAAAAAAAATGCAGGTATACCTCAAGCTCCAGGGCTGTATTGTTGTCTTACCAAACATGTTCCTACAGTAACTGCTGTAGGCGAAATGCAAAATTAAAGGGGTTATCCAGAAAAAAAAACTTTTTTGTATATATCAACTGACTCCAGAAAGTTAAACAGATTTGTAAATTACTTCTATTAAAAAATCTTAATCCTTTCAGTACTTATGAGCTGCTGAAGTTGAGTTGTTCTTTTCTGTCTAAGTGCTCTCTGATGACATGTGTCTTGGGAACCGCCCATTTTAGAAGCAAATCCCCATAGCAAACCTCTTCTACTCTGTGCAGTTCCCGAAACAAGCAGAGATGTCAGCAGAGAGCACTGTTGCCAGACAGAAAACAACAACTCAACTTCAGCAGCTGATAATTATTGAAAGGATTAAGATTTTTTAATAGAAGTAATTTACAAATCTGTTTAACTTTCTGGAGCCAGTTGATATAAAAAAAAGTTTTTTCCTGGAATAACCCTTTAAGGCCCTTTTACATTGGCGAAGGGCTACACAAAGACGAGTGCCAATCTTATTGGTCAGTGCTTGTTATATAAACCTTGACATGGCTCAATCAATTGAATGCCGGCCCACACCAATGATGGCTCATTCATGCACCCCTTTATTGATTGTCGGCCGCACATCACCTGTTTACAGAGGGTGATGTGCAGCCAATAATGATTTTTTAAATGGCCGCACAAAAGATGCTATCAGCCAAGGGACTAACTTTCTCTCTGATCGCTGCTCATTTTACATGGACCAGTTATTGGAAACAAGCGTTTACAATCAGCAAAGGCAACAATCTACCTCTATTAAGTCCATAGTCACTAACAATGAATATGGATGATAATGGAATGGAAGGTTCGGGGTTCTGCAGGTGCTATTGGTAAATTGAGATGTTAGATGCTAAGATGGTTTATAAAGACACTTTTATATGTTTATTGAAAATGGGCATCACGTTTAAAAAGAGAACAACTCTCCCCACCTGGACCATAATACATGATAGATAACAGTGCCAAAAAAGGGAAAGAAAGGTGCCAGCATCACTCCAACTTGAGGGTGAGAGGTTATAGGTCATAAAGGTTAATTTCACAAAAGGTGTTAAAAAAACGACTTAATTCTCATTACATTTAATAATTGAATACAGAAGTTAATCGGTGCAGATAGTATATAAGAAACTTAAAAATTGTACAAGACCTACAGATTATTACAATTAAGCTACACTAAAACCTTGCTAACAAAACACCACCAAGAGGCCTAGTCTATACTAAACAAGTTAGAAAGAGAACAGTCTGCTTAATTTAATATGTCAGATTAGATTATAAAACAATTTGTATTCCAACTATGGGAGGAAGCGTCCCAGCAAGGTTGAATCTGCAAAATCTGTTGCTGCTCATTGAGAGGATTGGGTTCTACTTGGTATCTTCATTTTATTTTAGAAATTGCTTTAAGAAGAAGCATCCTCACATGGAAGAACGTCCCAAAAAAATAAGGAAAGAGCAGGGCGTGGGTGAACCCGTAGCTGCTTGAGAAAATATATTTCTAACAAGAATGTGCTTATCTAACAGTGGTCAGCATACAAAGCTTCAGGACTTTTTAAGAGTGCTGCAGGAATGCCAAGCTGCCAGTGTTTATAGCTATATCTGGTTCAAAAGAATATCTGTAATACAAACGTAATGCAGTGATAAAAAAAAATCAATGCCTAATGCTGGGCAAATAAAAAAAAATATGTGGGCTCCAATGGTACTAATTCCAAAAAGTAATAAGGTTTCTTCGATAAAAATCCATTAAAATCATGTATAGCCCTTCATCAGATTTAAAAAAAATAGGCACGTCAGGGAATAACAGGCTTCATCATTTATACAATAAAGTTGGCACCAATAGGCACTGGGGAGGGGAATTGTAAACAGAATGATGATAATAATAATAGTAATAATATTATTTACGAAATGTGTTTTGTGCTATGTTTGATTATCATTGCCAGACTTGCGCAAAATGTTTGCTCAAACTCTATTTTGCATGTCTTTTAGTGGTACCACCAACATTTTTTGCACAGAGACTGGGCTTACGCAAACAATTTGTGCAATTTTGCTACTCTAACCTGGTGAGGGGAAAGATAAACTTCCCCCATGGTGTCAATAGCCAACACAGATGCCATAACACCTTTATATAGCGTCTAACTAATACTAACTTATAGTGCTCTGGTAATACTATCATTAAAAACCCAAACAATACCTCCATTCCTACACAATGTTGGGTGGGTCAAGGGTTAATTTCAATTTAAGGTGATTGGAGACATCTCTGGTACTCTGTAGGGTAAATGGATCAAAATGACTGAAAATATCCTGGAAGAAGCCTTACTGTAAAAACATACATAGGAGCTGGTAGATAAGAATAAGGAGGAAAAGCATAAGGATCAGGTACCATATGATCGTGAAATGCAGTCTGTTGTACCAAAAATTAAAAAAAGTTGTCTAATGTTTTGTATGTAAATCACGCCCGCCCCCTCAATGCAAGTCTATGGGAGGGGGTGTGACAAGCCCCCTCCCATACACTTGCATTGAGGGGGCTAGGCGTGATGTCACACGGGGGCGGAGACGTGACGTCATGATCTTCCATACCCGTGGTCGGGAGGAATTAGCCTGAGATCCTCCAATGTTTCGGAAGCAGTTACAGGTGGGTGCCGCTTGCTATATTGCGATAGCGATCTGACATCTTATCCCCTATCCCGACATCTTATCCCCTATCCTTTGGATAGGGGATACGATGTCTAGGGGCTAAGTACCCCTTTAACCCTTGCCAAGCTAATACATTTTCAGTTAATAAACATTTTCAAGATCTCTTCATGCTGTCAGGAAAGGACACATTTTTCCTTTTGACATTTTTCTGGTCTTAGCTGAAGGTTTATTATAGCATCACATATCTCTCTCCCAGACTTTATGTTGTTCAAATAAAACAAACAAAAATAACACAGAAAAGGCACTTTAAGTGCAGCTATCCAAGTGGTTAGTCGTGTAAATTAAGGCTGGCAAGATGTGGTGCTCCGCAGTGGCCACAACGCCTAAATACCCTTTACACCTTACTGGTGTGTAAATGTACTAGAGGCCTGGAGCAGCCTGCCTCCTCTCCCAGCTCAAAAGTCTTGAGGCGGTGTATACAATCAAAAGGGGAGACGTTCGGGGAACCTCAAGTGGCCAGAAGGGGGTCCTTGTAAACAATGGACGTCTGGATACTGCACACCTGGCTATAACTCAAATATCTATTCCTGAGGAACCAAACAAGATATATATATATATATATATATATATATATTACACAAAAAAGCTTCCTTAAGGATTAAATTCGACAACATTTCAAGAGCCCAGCCCTCTTTTTCAGGTCCATCATTATTTTATATAAATCTTATCTGGATATATATATATATATATATATATATATATATATATATATTTATATCTTTTGGCCCCTTAAGGTTTCCCGAGGGTTTCCCCTTCTGACTAGACTTTATGTTGAAGGTTTATAGCATCTGGTGTGTCACTGGCTCACTAACAGAAAAGGGCAGGACACATAAAAAAATAAAACTCTTCTACATGCTTCTAGGCACATGTGGCTACACCAGACTGTCAGGTGAGAGTATTTGGCGACATCAACGCAAATTTTGCACAGGCCGTTTCAGCCAATAACTGGCATCAGTGATCACATCCTGTTGCCTGTGACAGCTGGGGCCAGTGATTGTCTGCAACAGCCTGTGCAAAGTGTACGGTGATGTCACTGCACACTTCCACTGGAAAGTCTGATGTGGTATTAAAAAGTTTTCCTTTGGTTCTGCCTATTTAAAACCTTACATAATTGGTATCACCGACAAAAACTGACATAAACTGATCCCATTGATTTCAATGGATCATTTTTATCATCACTTCATGTCCGTTGTCCAGTATTGAGGCAGAACAAAAAACGGGGCATGCATTATTTTTTCTTTCCGTCCAAAATAACAGACTACAAATGGAACTCAAAGTTTCGTTTTACATATAACACTGAAAGTCTATGTAACACGTGACCGGAGAGTGTTCCGTTTACATCTGAGCATGCTCAGAGGCTGGAAAAGATCCGGGAAGTGAGGCCACATATATGTGATCTGCATGCCAGCCAGCCAAAAACAGCAGCAAAAAGTGCACAAGATATGAGTATCATCTTGGGCTCTTTAAAGAACCCATTATTGGACCCAAAATCTCTGTGCAAAAGGTTGGTGCAATGGTTTTAAACTGATACAAACTGGGTTGTGAGTAAATATCTTCTACAGAAAGTACATGTATATATGGTGGTGTGAAGAACAGATGCTTATGGTAGTAGAGGGTTGGTGTGGTCTATATCTTCCTGTCCCACCAGGGGTTAAAAAATGGAACTAGGTAAAGCAAAGGAAATGGAGGTTGTGAAGATATTAATAATTTTCTCCTCAGCAGACCAGCACATTCACAGCAATGTCCTACTAGCGGATCATTTTTACTGATCTCACGATAGCACACTGAGGAAATACTATTTATTATTCTAGACATTGCTCATCATCTTGTGAATTCCTTGCTGCCAACTGTCTGTATTTCTAGTTTTTATGGATAAATATAGAAAATAAAATCAATAAAATCAGCTTATAAATATGTGGTCACAAATACAGAAAGACCTCCAGCTCCAAGATTCGTAAAATTGTGAAACTTCATTGCAGATCTTGTAAAAACATATCACTGGTATAGCCACTTATGTTTTAAGAAGATGGTTCTATGGCATGAAAACTGGGATAAATAGGTTATTCCCAGGATGTCAATAAAAAAGTAAGATTGAAAGTAGATATATAGATTCACGAGTCCCTTGGAGATTTAGTTAGTTACAGCATGGTTTTAAAGGCCTTTGCTTGCCTGGAGGATAGCCTATTTGTCTCTCTCCTATATATACTCCATTTCAATCATGTGTACTGGATAGCTTACAATTAGCAGAGCTGCCAAACACAACAAATATTTCTTCTGCGAGCAGCCGGAGACTGACATAAAAATGCTGAGGTCAGCAGTTCTAAACAGTATGTGCATACATTCACAGCACTAAAATTGTTTACAATTCTATCTAAATGGAACATTTACTTTAAGCCTTAAAGGGGTAATCAAGTGGAAACCTTTTTTTTTTTAAATGAACTGGTGCCAGTAAGTTAAACAGATTTGTAAATTACTGCTATTAAAAATCCTTTCAGTACTTTTTAGCAGCTGTAAGCTACACCGGAAAATCTTTATTTTTTGAATTTCTTTTTTGTCTTGTCCACAGTGTTCTCTGCTGACACCTGATGCCCGTATCAGGAACTGTCCAGTGCAGGAGAAAATCCCCATAGCAAACCTATGCTACTCTGAACAGTTCCTGACACAGACAGAGGTGTCAGCAGAGAGCACTGTGGACAACACAAAAAAGAAATTCAAAAAGTAAAGAATTTCCTCTGTAGCATACAGCTGCTAAAAAGTACTAAAAGGATTAAGATTTTTTTAATAGAAGTCATTTACAAATCTGTTTAACTTTCTGGCACCAGTTAATTTAAAAAAAAAAAGTTTTCCACCAGAGTACCCCTTTAAGCACATGGCTATGATGTGTGCACAGGACTGTAAGATGATACAAAGAGTACACTATTGATAGAGATGACGTAACACACCCTATTTGCCTATCCTTATTTACCAGATTTTTTTTCATCATGGATTCCTTGTACAATTGTATGTACATGGGTATACATTATGGGCTGAATGATTTCTACGGGCACCATATTTAAGATTCATGTGACAGAAATCACGAAAATGTCACTTCATTTGTTAAAAGATTCTATAGATCAACATGAAAGCATTAGCATAAAATCTTATTCATTTTACATGAAATATTCTAATTTCCTTCTGAAATATTACTTATCAGTGAGTCCAGTACAATACATTGCATAACTCATCAATCTTTTTGCCATTCCCTATAAAATGTCCCAGTGCTGGAGTTTTTTTATTCAGACCCTTTTTATATTAGTACGAGCCCCAAGAAAATCTCTCAGCTCTATACAAGGTACAGAGCTCCAGACACCAGGAAATAGATTATATGGAGATAATACCTGTATTTACTTTGATGGCTGAAGTGTCATTGAGGTGGCACCAGGATGCAGCAGCACGCCTTCCTCCCCCTCACTGCATGATTGATGTACAGTGCTTGGATTTTAGCACAGAGCCCTATACATCAGTAAGTGAAAGAAGAGCCACAGTAGGGGCGGCAGGACAAAGGCATGCTGCTTAATCTTAAGGGTATGTTCACACAGCGGAATGTCTGTGCTGAATTCCAGCGGAATATTCCTCACGGACATTCTGCTGCAGCAGAGTCCCTATGATTTTAGATTTTTCAGATGTTTGTACCACATATAGATTTAGGCATCTGAAAAAATAATTGACATGTCTATTTTTCCCTGGGATGTAGCTCAGAAATGCAATGCCGTCTATGAGACGGTGCATTTCCAAGCGGTTATATGGCCCGTCGGAACTTTTTTTATTTTTCTGTCTTTGAATGTAAGACAGGAGGAGCAAAGTTAGTCTAGTTACTAATATACTTCACGTTCCTGTGATTGGTGACTAGTATCACATTTCTTTGTCTTCTTTTCCCAGGAAGGTACATTTTTGCAGCCTACAAACCGAGTGTTGTCTCGGACCATTCCCAGCTTGCTGTGTGGCTCGAGACAATACATCACAAGACAGGTACATGTCAGGTGCTGAAAAGTGATTTGGCTGCTTCGTTTGTTGTGTATGAAGCCAGCCCCCGGATGATGTTCCTGGTGCACCTTTGCGTGCATTCATCGTCATGCAGATCCATAGCTTGTGTGTCAGGTGATATCAGGAAAGTCATGTAATCAATGGGAGGAGGGCTGTGTTGCAATGGGTGGGGAGACTGATGTTTGGGAAGGAAATAAGTCATCTCCCACCTTGAAACTAAGGATCCTGGGGATTGCAGTTTGAGGGAGGCCACAGAAACAGGAAGAAGCCAGTTCTCAAAAACAAGCCAGCAGTGTGATGGGGGACACAAGACATGGCCATTTATCACCAACACAAGCATGGATCCTTGGTAACTAAAGTCCCCTTATGTTGGATAACCCCTTAAAAAAAACATTTAATAAACAAACGATTTAGTAAATACAAATGATTATAAAATGATTGGGAACTAGTGATTGGTTGCCTTTGGAACCACAAAGCTTTTTCCTAATTTTATTCCTCTGCATTACTTTTATGATTCACACCAATTGTGTTCCTAAAATATGTTTGGGGCTTAGTGTGAGTCTAGTGAAATGGCTTCTGATAGACACAGATTTTTTTTACACATTAATAAGCCTATATCTGCCCACACAACATAACTATGTGAAACAACTATAGTAAATACCAAGGACTACAGGAATGAGTTTGAAGGACACAGATTTTTCAGCATTAACAGATTTCTATTAACTGTGGAGAGCCAGGAAGCTTTTTTACTGACATTTTGTTTTTTTTCCTCTGAACAGCAAATCTAATTTCATAGCAGAGAAGGGTAAAAAAAGCAATTATTACAAATCACAAAGCGCTCTATAAATCAATAATGGTAATGTAATACTACAATTGCTATTTTTAGACACTGTATGTATGGTAAGTTTACATTAAATGTATGGCCTTACAAATATATGACTCCCTTCTCTAACTTTTATAGAGACGATAAGAAAAAAGACCAATCCACGGACAATAGGTGTAAAGGAAATTGCAAAACGGGCCAAATGGTTGGACCCTTACCTTAGGAGGTTATGCTAAGAGCATAACATCTGTGCAGGCATGTAATACTAGTGTTGATGATGAATTCTGCCTCCTGGTCCCTGGAACTCCGGTACGATTGAATGAAAGGAAGAGGTCAAGGGCCTAGAGGAACAATGGGACATCATCCAGACTTCTGAATGGAATACATTTCTTTTATTTGGTAAAATATAAAAAATAAAAAAGTGCAACGCAGTACACAGCAGCATTTCCAGCCCGGACCGGGAGGAAGAGCCCCGTCCGGGCTGGAAACTCTGCTGTGTACTGCGTTGCACTTTTTTATTTTTTTTATATTTTACCAAATAAAAGAAACTTATTCCATCCAGAAGTCTGCGCATCATTTTGATGTCCCATTGTTCCTATAGGTCTTAGACCTCTTCCTTTCCTTCTCTAACTTTGAAATATGTACAGTACTATAAGGACAATTTTTATAAAGAAGAATAAAAAGTTAAGCAACTTTGCAAATACATCACATTGCCTAAATTGTATCAATGTATTGTTGTTTTTACAACCCCATTTAAAGCATTTTGTCAGCTCCATAACAGGTGCAGAGCTGTATATTCTGGCAGACCATAGAAAAAATGAACCATACCATTAGTTTTGCTGATGGCTGTTTGTAAAGTTATAAAAGTGCCTTTTTGTTAGCAGCTGAGGAGTCAAACTGCTGGTGCTGAGCTGCAGAACCTTGCCTCCTCCCTCCCTCACCCCACCTAGCATGACTGATCTACAGGGCTTGGCTTCCAGCCTTGAATGTCAATCAGTCAAAGCAGGACAGGAGGGGTAGGGAGAAGCCAGTTTGACCCTCCAGCTGCTAACAAAAGAAAAGCCTTAACACAACTAAACGTATGGGTAATCTTACCCCCCTATTACCTATCTGCCAGAATCCTCACCTCCATACCTGTTATAGAGCTTACAGAGTCCCTTGAAAGCCAATGGGAATTATGAAAATTGCATGCTGGGGCATGCTAGGAATACCCCTTCAGAGGGAATGTATCATCTAGACTTTGTAGCAAGTTCTTTTTTTTTTCTGTTCTTATTTTTTTATTAAGATTTTAATTCCCTTTTTTGTACATTATTATCGGGGTGGCCGCCTTGCATGAGCTGTTTTTATCAGTATTTAGTGAAATGATTTACAGCAGGACCCATGGACACAGAAATCAATAAAGAGGACCTGCCCCATTCACATGAACTAGGAGGTTGTTCTACAGGGCGGGAGAGGGGATCTTGTCTCTGATGTGAATAGTGGTGGATCCAGTGTATGCTCTCTACTGGTGTCACCTTTCACTGTGCTGCTGAGAAGAAAGGCATAACTGGGAAATGATCTGTTCAGAATTGGAAGTGTCAGCTTAGCTTTAGACCTAGTGGTAAAATGTAAACTACAAGTTTTCAGGATAATTACAAAATATACATAACAAATTAATTATTATAAAACAAAAATCACCAAAAATGTTGTTAACATAAAAATATGGTAAACATAATACCTGATTTAAACATTAGGTAATTTTTCCTTTAAGCCTGCAAGGTGAAGAATAATGCTTCAGGACGATTCCATTGATTGCATGGTGCTGGGTTTTGGAACCTCACTTAGGTTGGGTTCACATGTGTACGGCATCTGGCATAGGTGAACCTAGCCTAGATCTCCATGCAACTGATGCCACAACTGATGACAAGTTGTCATCAGTTGTATGGCATCAGGAGTCCACTGTTACTGCACGACGGACAGGGGAATGCAGCAATCTGCATTCTACTGTCCGGTGCCCTCCGGCGTGTCCAACCATCCGGCGTCAATAAAATTAAGACGCTGGATGATTGTGAACTGTCCCATTGAAATTAATAGGATTGGTTCTAGCATCAGTTTCCTTCCGGTGCACGGACACCTGATATATGTGAACCCAGCCTTATTTTGAACCTCACTTATTAGATATCGATAGCCTATTATGAGGAAAGGCCAGCAATAAAAAAAAGTTCTGGAAAACTTGTTTTATCCAGTCCCAGGATCTTCAGAAGATGAGTATTGCTAGTTATTTAGAAAGTTGATCAAAATTAAATGCCAGTTGATCAACATGTGTGAATTTCTAGGTGAACCTGATATTGTAGCCTGGAAAATGCCTCTGGTAGAAGACAAGATAATGAAAACTGAATTTGCCACTACAAATCTTATATAACCAGTTTGTGGCCTAGTTCAACTCCAAACTAAAGGGGTAGTTTCAGGAAGGTAACCCATTTTCAGATTGATTTTGGCCTGGCAATGTACTGCAATGCCGGAGGTGAACCACAGGTTCCACAGGTGAACCACTGTGTGATTGTTTTTAAAATTAATGAATAATAAAAAGGATCTAAACCCTTAGGGTCTATTCACATGGCAGAACTTCCGCCAATGGAATTCTGCCTGAAATGAAAGCCCAATACACTTCTATGGGATTCCGCACTCCCGTTGACGGAATTCGGCAAGCGGAAATTCCGAATTGTCAATGGGAGTGCTGAAACCCATAGAAGTGTATGGGCTATCATTTCAGGTGGAATACCGCTGGCGAAAGTTTTGCTGTGTAAATAGACCCTTACTGTTGTGTTGGAAGTTTATTTTACATTTTTGCAAGCAAAACATTCCACCTGCAGGCTACTAGAGGTGAAATGTAGTATTACATATCAGCCATTTAAATGAATGTCCAACTGTATAACATGGAAGGGCCAAGTATGCTAGAGCAAAAGCCATTCTCTGTAAATTGCTTTCTGCTATAGCTTTTAGAGAGGTCTCAAGTGAAGAACTCTACCTATGATGCCTATATGACCTTATAGAGCATATGGTAAGAGGTTATCTTCATGAGACTGATCATCTTTGCATTGTAGCTTCCAGAGAAGACTGTACATTTACTCAAGTGTTTCCCCACTTAGTTTTGGGAAAGCTCATTGTATTCTCATCTATTGTATTAACTGTGGACCCGGTGAATTGCTGCATACAAGATTTATGATGTTGAGAAAGATAAATTAATCAAGTGTCAGATTATTTTTTTATTTCCACAATAAAAGGAAGCTTGCATAATGTCAAACCTACCGTATATAAAAATAACCCATTATCTACTGTAATTTTTATTCTATACTGGTACACCCAAAAATACATTCTTATTACTCTATAATAAAATAAAAATTAATTAAAAAAAATACAACCATTATTAATATGATCTCCCATATACCCTTTATTTCAGCTGAAATGATTACGTGAAATTGAAGGGTCAATCCCTTTTGCAAGACAACACATTTCAAATGCTAATGTAACATCACCGAAGTCAAGTTGCCTTTTAACCTATGCTTCATTCATGTTCAATAGCTAGCATTCTGTATAGGCAACTATTCATCCATTCAAGCTTCACATGTATATGGCAATAAAAAAAGAGGCACAATAGAGGAAAGGCAGATAGTGTTAGAACCCTATACACACAGGAATTCTTAACTATTGCTGGTATATACATATACAAATATAAAGATATAGTTACCCCAAATAAAATGCATGCTGTCCTTTTCCCAAGGCAAGAGGCTGAACTATTCAAGAGGCATCGTCTTTATGCTTGTGAATGGAAGGTGTACAAGCTGCTATCCAGGATAGAAGGAGGGGGATTAAGACAGTAGCATACTGAGGATGTGTCTGTGCACTCCCTTCTCCAGCTTTAGGGGAAAGATACTGAGAAACAGCTGTGATCTCACAGCAGCGAAAAAATCACAGCAACCACCACTATACAAGCAATAAAACCAGTATCTCACACAACACGATCAATACATGTGTATATGTGTGTGTGTGTGTATATATATATATATAAATATATTTCTAGCATAGAATATTTAACGCCTTGAACAGCAGCTAACCCACCATTGCCATGTACGGTAACTGTATTATAGACCTGCTGTATTTAACTGCCTGTAAAATAAAGATGCAACATCGGAAATGAGATTGCTGCTGCAATAATTAAGTGGAATATATATATGTATATATACTGTAAATATATATAAATATATATATATATATATATATATAGAGAGAGAGAGAGAGAGAGAGGTATACACTTGTAATAAATTAGCAGATGTGTCAGCAGAAATCCCCTATAAAAAGATACTCTGCAAGGGATTGATAAAAGGCACGGTTTGGGAAGTGTAACCATAGCAACTGTGGTGTGTTATTTCATTCCAATATCAATATTTCACTTTACAATTATAACCTAGTAAGATGCTTCACATAAACACTAGACAATCAATAATAATGTTAAATAATGCTGTAAGATACAACTCTTCCATTCAGCATGTCTTTATTTAAAGCCATCTTCTCCCTGCTCTTCAAGGGTCATTTCACAGGGTGAGTCATGTATATGTT
Source organism: Hyla sarda (assembly GCF_029499605.1). Classification (NCBI taxonomy): domain Eukaryota; kingdom Metazoa; phylum Chordata; class Amphibia; order Anura; family Hylidae; genus Hyla; species Hyla sarda. Next base: position 163,870,858 of record NC_079193.1, read on the forward strand.
CAGAATGTATGGGAATGCGAATAATCAATTATATGGAAAATAGTGGGTGGGTGGATTGTGTACATAACACTGCTCCTTACAATAGGAAATAACATTTTTTTTTTCTAAATACACCCAAGAAATACTGATCGGTCATGCACCTTACTACTAACTAACTACTGTTTGCCCTCTAAATAACATATACCCTTGTGGCGGTCCACCTTGCAGGCTGAATGTGACTTATTAAGAGAATATGGTCATCACTTCATAACGTATTTACACAAAACTGATACCATGGTAGCTAAAATGTATTTAGAAAAACAAGCTTAATATTGCATTTATAGCCAATTATTTGCACCTGGTATAGGCTTCTTTGGACTCATAAGTACAGACATATTGGGGGATATTTATCTAAACCTGTGTAGAGGAAAAGTAGTGCAGTTGCCCATAGCAACTAATCAGATCGCTTCTTTCATTTATTTTCAAACAGACCTGTGAAAAATAAAATAATCAATCTGATTGGTTGCTATGGGCAACTGCACCAATCTTCCTCTACACAGGTTTTAATAAATCTTCCCCATTGGTCCCTTAAAGAGGAGCACTGTGGTGCAAAACAATTGATCTCCTATTTAAAGGATAGGGGATAGATGTCTGATCACTGTGGTTGTGACCGCTGAGACGCCCCGCGATCTTCTGCACATCGCCCTGCTCTCCCCATTAATGGAGCTGTGTCGACACCTGCATGAAGCGATGGTCAACACACCCCCTTTATTTATCTTCATGGGAGAGCTGGAAATTCATGAACGCTGTATTCACGACTCCCCCATAGGAATGCATGGAGGGGGTGTGTTGACACAGCTCCGTTCATGGGGAGAACAGGGCGCCGTGCAGGAGATCGTGGGCGTCCCAGCAGTCAGACTCCCTGCAATCTGACACTTATGCTCTATCCTTTGGATAGGGGATAATTTGTTTTGCACCACAGTACTCCTTTAAAGTAATACAAAATATGAGGTATATGGCAGTATATGAGAGGACTCATACACCTCTATGGAAGCAATATAAATCTCTGTAGAAAAGGAAGAATAAAAAGGTCTGTGTGCATGAGCAGGAGTGTAAATATAGAGCCCCAGAAAGACGTCTAAAAACTGTAATACAGTTACCAAATTACATCACTATACCAGGAGCAAATACTACTATAATAGTGTTACTGAATAAAACCAAGGTCAATATTACCAATGATAAAAGAGCCAAATAATTTCACCACACTATGACCACATATTACTTCACACGATGTATGAATTACATCACATTCCGATGACCTCAGTGGATCTCAGGTGTGTTCCCTCATTAATTAAAACGGCGTCTTCTGCCTGGCTGGATATGACTATTTATACTGGGATTTGTTTAGTTAGAGACACGCCCCCTGACGAAGCGAACAGCGAAAACGCATTCGGGGTAGGTGAGGTGTTCCTACATAGGGTGTATGACTGGGTAAACTGTTGTTTATTATGCTGTGATTCTTTTTCAGTCTTCCCTGTTTTTCTTTATTACAACTCCTCTACATCACTTGTTTCCTTGTGTGTCCCCTGCCCTAGCATACCCTTTATACCAGTGCTATACAGCCGCTTATCCTTTTCACTAGAGGGCCACACTTTGGAACATGAACTTATGATTGTAACCACTTTAGTCCATTACTATCTGGAACAAACTCACCCAGCTTTTCAACGTGTATTCTGATCACCATTCTACCACTTTTGTGATTTTATGAATATTTTTTATCTCAGTGTTTAATAAAGATTATATACTTGTTTACATACTTTACCTGTATGGCCTCTATTTTTGTGAAAGATGTATGAATTCCACCAACACACTGATACTGAATATAAAATATTACACAGTTACCATGTAACAGTATATACCAGTCCTACATAGGAGCTATGCAGACTGTATAAGCGATACAGTGCTATTACATCTAGTGACTCACAGGTGACATCTCTATGGAATTGTTCTCTTTCCTTATCTTCTCCAATTTTGCACCACACAGTAATATGCCCCCCTCTTTTATGCCCCTCATTAGAGATGAGCGAATTGAATTGGACAAATCTGAATTCCTTACGAATTTCCTGGAAAATTTGATTCGTAACGAATCCGAATATCGTCGCGATTCTATAAAACGAATCGCTTCATTAAACTCCATTATGTGCGGTCCAGGGGATCTAAAATGGCAGCTACACGTGTGAGGACATGGGGCAAGGAATTCTGGGAAGGTGGGTAGGAGGGATCACCGTGAATCACATGGTGGCATGTAGCCTATCAGCAGCCAGCCAGCCCTGTGATGTCACATCCCTATATATTCGGCAGTCATTGCTGAACATAGGCATTTCTGGGACTTGTGTGTTACTGACAATACAGAACACAGATCTTATTCTTCATAGCAGACGAATCCATTCAACTCAAGCCTGTATCACTGCAGACAGGCTGACAGGCAGGGACAGTGCAGAGTGTGAAAGAGTACACTTACTGCTGGTGAACGTTTTTGGGTCGTATTATCCGCAAACAAGTGAAATATAAATGCACTCAGAAGTTCAACTTTTTTTCTGGTTAAAGCTCATGGGGCAGTTAGTTTGAAAGCACTTAAAGACTTCCCCACTAGATTGTTACTGTAACACTCACGTTTCAGAAGACAGGAACACGGGTGGATGTGAATCCGCTGGACCTGTGTGGCAGATGACTCGGACCGTACCAGGGAGCGGAGTCTAAGGTGCCGCTGGTTTTCACCAGAGCCCGCCGCAAAGCAGGATGGACTTGCTGCGGCAGACGGCACCCAGGTCGCTACCCCTGGCACGGCTCGACCACACAGGTGGCTGAGGAGATGCGAGGCACAGGAGGGATAAGGCAGCTCATAGTCTGGATAGCAGAAGGTCAGGGCAGGCGGCACAGTAGCATAGTCAAGATATAGCTGGAGTTCAGTAGGCAGGCGGCAGAGGAGCAAGGTCAAAGTCACTTGTGATGCGAGTCCCAGCCCCGTCGGCAACAGCAGGTAAGGGGACCATGCGCTCACAGCCAGCATGTGCCGCCGGAGCGTATAATGTAACAGTTACGCTTATTTCTGGTGCAACCTTTTTGGGGCGTATTATCTGCAAATAAGTGAAATATATACGCACTCAGCTGCAAGAGGCAAGGGCTGGAAAAGGTGGTAGCTCGCCTCGCGGCGGACCGCCAGCTTCATTTTAAGATACAAGTACAAGCGTTTTCACTGCAGCAACTTATACACTGCAGCAATTATACACTATTGGAGCTGGAATTACCATGGCTGTTGGCACCAGACTTACCCTCCAATGGGTCCTCAAAAAAGGATTAAAGTTTGCTCATTCCAATTTACCAGGCTCTGTCATTGTGCCGCCATGTGATCTCCTTATGCTGCTGGCACAGGCACATTAATCTTGCTAATCTATTCAAAATCTTCAATTAAAATTTTTAAAAATCTCTTTCATCTTTTAATTGTGAGGCCGTAAGGTCTCGTTAGGCTGCTGACACATCTAGGCTCCAAGGAAATGGGTTGGAGTAACAAAAATAAACCATAACATGGTACACGTGTTCAATCTGGTTGTCAAGCTGTTCCTTAAGTCTCCCACCCATCTGCAAGACATCCTAAAAATGGCCAGGAAACTTTGCATGCACTTTGGCGACGGGTACACCGCAAAGCACACCCTCCTTAAGCTGCTCATCGTCATATATTAGCTCTGGAATTACCACAAGAATTCAAGAAAACAGGTTGGAGCAATAAAAATAAACCATAACTGATTAAGTGACACATTTGCAGTTTCATACGCAGTTTCACAGTACCAGCCGTGTTTACTTACATGTGCATGGCCTAATATTTTAGACAAGCATATGATATTGGCAGGATCTACCCAGTAGCCCTCCCGGGTCAGGCCTGCACCACTAAGAGGTAGGACAAACTGACACACTACTCTGTCATTGTGCCACTCTGTGACCTACAAAGGCTGCTGCCACCTCCAGACTGTGTCATTGTGCCACCATATGGTCTCCTAATACTACTGCCACATCCAGGCTCTATCATAGTGCCGCCCTATGGTCTTGTCATGCTGCTGCCACCACCAGGCTCTGTCATTGTGCCACCATCTCCTTGTTATATTTTTTTGGTTGTCAAACAGTATTTTTCAAAGTAACCACTTTGGGCATCCGGGACACTCAATCATGAGCATCGGGGGAGCGCTGTGAGGGAAAGGCTGGAACAGGTGGTAACTTGCCCGGCGGCGGACCGCCAGCTCGGTTTTAAGATACAAGACCCTCCAATGGGTCCTAAAAAAAGGATTTAAAGTTTGCTCATTCCAATTACCAGGCTCTGTCATTGTGCAGCCATGTGATCATCTTGTTATATTGGTTTTGTAGTAAGACAGTATTTATTCAAAGTAAATGCTTTGGGCACCCGGGACACTCAATCATGAGCATCGGGGGTGGGTGCTGAGAGGCAGGGGCTGGAACAGGTGGTAGCTCGTCTCGCAGCGGACCGCCAGCTTGATGCTTGCCAGACTTGCCCTCCAAAAAAGGATTTAACATTTTTAAAATAAAATTTAATAAAAATGTTATCAAAAAAATCTCTTCAATCTCTTCAATTGCGATGCCATATGGTCTCCCGACCCTGCTGCCACATCCTGACGCTGTGTGGTAGTGATTCTAATAGCGACACCTGTAATCTGCATGTCATACTGAATAACAGTCTTATTTCACTAACCCAGCACACTCCTTTTGCGCATTAAGGCAAGGCAAAGTGTTCTACATGCCTATTGAGGCTCTTTGTAGCCCGGAAATAGCCGTTTTTAATAGCGATTCACCACAAATAAATTAGGATCGAACCAAATTTTTTCAGTAAATTCGGCGAATCGGCCGCATTGAATTTTTCAAAAATGTGCTCATCTCTACCCCTCACGCTAGTAAGCCCCCTTTGTCCCCCATGCTATGGTTAGCCACTTAGCATTCCCACACACTAGTTAACCCCTTTGTACCCCCACACAATAATTTGCCACCCTCCCCCCCCCCCCCCATTAAATGAGCACCTTTTGTGCTAAAAAATGCTATGAAATTCACCTCTCCTGTTTCTGCGCTGAGCACTGGGTACTATTTATGCTAGCAGTGCAATACAGTGATACTTCATCAGGCCATCTGTGGCAGGTAGCTGAAATTCTTCGATGCTTTTGGCATAAAGCAGCGTGTGACATACAAGTAATGTACCAGGGAATGAAAAGCTCTCTGCCCTTTCACAGTTTTTAGCTGAATCTTCATGCTGACAATGTATATTTAGTTGAAAGTGATGGTGGTCTGGAGAAAATGATGGGCTCCTACAGCCGAAGGGCCCCATAGGAGGCTCACGGGTTATGTTTTTTTTCTAGTTCCCTTATAATCTCTTTCAGGGGTTGGTGAGGCAATTTAGAGTTGCCTAGTTTATAGAAAATCCCCCAAATAACTTGTCCCAGTGACAGGTTCTGTTTAAAATCAAACTCCAAGAAAATTTTTGTTATATAGTGCAGTATAGGCTATTATTATAGAAAAATGTAGGTGTGTATGCCTTGTGTATCCCTATTTTACCTGATTTGGCATACACAGTTTTCAGCCATCTTAAATCATATATCTCCACTTATATGGTTTCCTAATGCTGCCTGCATTTTCCATGCAGAGAGAGGGGGTGGAGTCTCACTGCATCCAATGCAGTAACACCTTACACTATAATGTATTTTACGGTATGAGATGCAGCCTATCTTATATGCACAGAAGGTTAGTGACCCAGAACAGACTAATTCTTGTGAAAATAACATCATGCCATTTTCTTGTGGTTGTATAGAGAATTAAAACGTATGGATGCAGCTGAGCTGGAGAGAGAAAGATGGCACTGTAAGAAAAGGTGGCGAGTATTCATGAAGATGCTTATATGGTTTTTGAACATCTATAGCAAATGTGTTACTGGTTGCTGTAAGGTCTGAAACCAGTCCTGACCTTCTGCATCTGAGTCTCTCAATGATCAAAGATGCCTCCAGTGCTGCAGAACAATCACAGTAATTACTGGTTGCATAATATGAGAACTGGAATCTGCTGCATTGGTTACCAGTTCCATTTGTAATCTCTGTACCTAATCCTGTGTTGTTTTGCAAGGTTAAGAAAGGAACAAGACTTCAATTTGTTTTGTTGCAGTTTAAACCTTCTGTATTGAAATGTTAAGAGCAACGATCAGAATTCAGTGCACAATGCAATAACACAAAAGTACAAAAGAAAATCCCATTTCTGTTTTAACAGGAAAGTAACAAGGAAACATAATTAGAAATTGATAAGTTTCAGTATTTAGGAAAAATACTGTACTGAAATAGGTAAAGGAAGACATTATTGGTAGATCTGGGCTGGTGTAATAGAATGGATGGTTTGCCCAGAGACAAGGGATGGAGGAAGGACATTTTTTCGCTTTGTCTTAGATTGGACAGTCATAACAGTAATAGTCATTAAGACTTTTTTCTATACACTTGAATGTTGCAGGACACTGTTACTGCTGTCTGCCACTCAGCCCTTGGGGCAGCAGCCACATCTACCGTGACTCACAATGGATATGATAACAGTCTGTTACATCACAGGGCAGAATAATTGATTTCCATGGCCCTCTAAGACTTCATGCACCCCAGGACCATCTCTCATGGATCTCCTCCCCTAGGTCACACAACAAAGCAAATGGATTGCCACCATAGACATAGCCTTTCTCACTCACTCTGAAGGCTTTTATACTTTAGCCTCAGCTTCAGCCATATGTCTACTTCTGGGATTCAAGCTGGCATCACGACTCCCAAGTTAGCACGCAGAAACTCAGCCACCACGTTGATGTACTTTCACACACTCACGCACATTCTCATTCTGTCCTATAAACTCAGATGCCAGTAATTGGAATTTAAGTTGGGATTAAAGTATCACTTGCTATTCTCTGTTACCTACTTGACTAATATAAAGGTGAGATATTGGATAAATGCAGTAGAGTTGAATTATGGACAGAGATAGCTTATCTAATTTATTTATTTATTTATTATTATTAAATAATATTTTATTAAGTTTTCACATTACAACCTGTTGAAAATAATTCTGAAAGCATGCAGTTTTTACTATAGTCACTAAGCCTTATAATAAACTGAGACTTTCTGTATTGTAGAGATTACAGTATTCTCTTCATTATAATCACAGGCAGAATTACAATGAAAGATAACATCTACACATAGTGTAGATAGCAATTGTTCAAACCCTTCACAATAGGTAATGGTCACAGCTCCAACCATCCTTACCCCATGCATACTGACCTCTGCACAGGTCACAGAGAATGCTTAGAAAACTCTTCCATAGAAGTAAATTGAGGAGATTTATCACTGTGCAGAGTAAAAGATGACCAGTTGTCCTTAGCAACCAATCAGATGGTTTCTTTTATTTTTCAGAGGCCTTTTTAAAATTTAAAGAAGCAATCTGATTGGTGCTATGGGCAACTGGGCAACTTTTACTCTGCACAGGTTTTTATCAATCTCCCCAAAAGCATATGTCTACACACTGTTAAACAGCTCAGAAAAGATGGCTGCTCCCATAATCAGGTATAGAAAATAGAGTTAAAAAAATTATAAAATAAAATCAGACTGGAAGAGAAGAATGTCAATTACTAACTGGTTTTAATTACTAAAAAATACGTGAAATGCTCCAATTAAGAATCTAATTTCCAATGGGGTTTTTTTTCTGACAATTTCACTTCCATCAGTTCTTTATAAATATGTTCACAATTATATAAATATACATAAGAATTAATAGGGCAATATATTCCATATGTTACCAACAGACAACAATTCATAAGAACATTCAGCTAAATGTAGTAAATTATAACAGATGGTCTGAGATTAGGTTGAGCCAAATTTATTTGGATGCAAGAGGTGAATGTTATCTGCATTTCAAAAATCTGTGAAAAAATACTTCCAAAAGCATAAAATGGATACAAATATCAATATCCTTACACCGAGCTTAAGTATGGAACCACACTTCATAAAACAAAATCTTACATCATCATAAGCAAAAAAAGAGAGATGTATATAACCAAAATATGTGCTTATAGTGTGTGTGTGTATATATATACATATATATATATATATATATATATATATATATATATATATATATATATACAAAAAATATGAGGTAAATTAAGTATATTAAGACTTTTAAATTCTTATCTTTCATTACACAGGAATTTTGAACCCGACACTTGTCTTATGTGTAGCTAAAAGAATGAGACAATGTAACATATTGTGTGTAATATATAGAAGAATGAGACATGGTGACAGCTCGTGTGTAATCTGTATCAGAATAAGACAATGTGACAACTCTTGTGTAATATATAGAAGAATGAGACAATGTGACAGCCCATGTGTAATATATATATATATATATATATATATATATATATATATATATATATATAAAAATGAGACAATGTGATAGCTCATGTGTAATATATATATATATATATATATATATATATAAATTAGACAATTTAACAGATCATATATAATATTTAAAAAAAATGAGCCAATGTGTGACACATAGAAGTATGAATACAAGTAAAAACAGCTTATGTGTAATACATAGAACACAATGTAATAGCTTGTGTAATATACAGTAGAAGTATAGAGAAATGACACAATATAACAGATCAAGTGTGACACAAGGCCTACCTGAATTGCTTAAGATTTGGCCCCCCTAGTGGCCCCTAGTCTTTACCCCTTAAAAAGATTCTACACTTTGCCACAGGGAACCTCCATGTCACTACCCACAGAGTAGTCTCCAATAGAAGCTAACAATCTATAAAAAAAAAAAAACGGCACTGTAGGAGAAGCGTAGGTGGAGATGGAACCTTATTGCTTACATAAAGAGTGCATCCAAGGGAGTCCTTTAACCCCTTAAGGACGCAGGACGTAAATGTACGTCCTGGTGCGGTGGTACTTAACGCACCAGGACGTACATTTACGTCCTGTGCATAACCGCGGGCATCGGATCGATGCCCGTGTCATGCGAGGCTGATCCCGGCTGATGATCGCAGCCAGGGACCCGCCGGCAATGGCCGATGCCCGCGATCTCTCGGGCGTCCGCCATTAACCCCTCAGGTGCCGGGATCAATACAGATCCCGGCATCTGCGGCAGTGCGCGATTTCAATGAACGATTGGATGGCCCGCAGCGCTGCTGCGGGGATCTGATCATTCAGAACGCCGCACAGAGGTCCCCTCACCTTCCTCCTTCCGGCTCCCGGCGTCTTCTGCTCTGGTCTGAGATCAAGCAGACCAGAGCAGAAGATAGCCGATAACACTGATCTGTTCTATGTCCTATACATAGAACAGATCAGTATTAGCAATCATGGTATTGCTATGAATAGTCCCCTATGGGGACTATTCAAGTGTAAAAAAAAATGTAAAAAAATGTAAAGGTAAAAGTAAAAAAAAAAGTGAAAAATCCCCTCCCCAATAAAAAAGTTAAACGTCCGTTTTTTCCTATTTTACCCCCAAAAAGCGTTAAAAAAATAAATTTAATAGACATATTTGGTATCGCCGCATGCGTAAATGTCCGAACTATTAAAATAAAATGTTAATGATCCCGTACGGTGAACGGCGTGAACGTTAAAAAAAAAAGTCCAAAATTGCTACTTTTTTAATACTTTTTATTAAAAAAATTATAAAAAATGTATTAAAAGTTTTTTATATGCAAATGTGGTATCAAAAAAAAGTACAGATCATGGTGCAAAAAATGAGCCCTCATACCGCCGCTTATACGGAAAAATAAAAAAGTTAGAGGTCATCAAAATAAAGGGATTATAAACGTACTAATTTGGTTAAAAAGTTTGTGATTTTTTTTAAGTGCAACAATAATAGAAAAGTATGTAATAATGGGTATCATTTTAATCGTATTGACCCTCAGAATAAAGAACACATGTCATTTTTACCGTGAATTGTACGGCGTGAAAATGAAACCTTTCAAAATTAGCAAAATTGCGTTTTTCTTTTTAATTTCCCCACAAAAATAGTGTATTTTGATTGTGCCATACATTTTATGATATAATGAGTGATGTAATTACAAAGGACAACTGGTCGCACAAAAAACAAGCCCTCATACTAGTCTGTGGATGAAAATATAAAAGAGTTATGATTTTTAGAAGGCGAGGAGGAAAAAAATGAAAACGTAAAAATGTAATTGTCTGAGTCCTTAAGGCCAAAATGGGCTGAGTCCTTAAGGGGTTAAATAGGGTACGGTAGTAGAAAAGCTATACTTACCTGCCTCCACTGCAGCTCCCATTTCCCCACTTTCGGACCTGCCCACTGACCTTTAAATGGGCAAGAAGCAGTGCTTGGACTCTCTGAGTGCTCAGGACAAGTAGAATGGTGCATGGGGACAATGCATGAGATATTCAGGGAAAGAGAATGCTGCAGTGAGTACGCAGTGTGTCACAGATGAAATGATGCTTTTTATACCCAAAACTGCATACAGTAAAGCAGCAACAACATTTTGACCCTTATGAGAGCACACCATATTTAAAGGATTAAACTGGTCACAATAAAGGAAAAAATGATCAAAGTAGTTCTTTTTACCATTTACTATTTGCAGAATATATTAAGCAATTAGAATCATCCTGTTATTACTGTATTCATTTATCTGTGAAAGTCAGGTGGCATCTTATCTTATAAATTGTTACTAGTTAACATTTATTGTCCAATAAAATATGAGTCTTCTTAAATGTCAGAAAGAATCGGATGACTACTGTATTTCTGCAGATACTGTCTGTTCAAGATGCCCTGGATATCCCTTAGATAAATGTGCATGTATTTGTGTACATTAATATGGAGTATAGTTGCAATATAGAGGCATAATTCTAGTCAAACCTCAAAATGATCCATTGGTTTACTCTTTCATATATGGAAGGAGAAATAATGAATTTAAAAGAATAATAGACTACTACTGTATGTTATGGTGGTTACAATCATTACCTTACAATTACTGCAACAATACTAGGGATAGTAAATAAAAAAAACTAGTATCAAAATAAAGTGTATGTCATGTTTATTTAGTTTTATTTCCTAAAAGGCCAGTGCAGATGTAAAAGTACAGTAGTGAAGATGTAAGAATACTTCATTAAATGACACCCCTCAGTCTACAGTAATTACAGGCTTATACAACAGAATATTCTGTTTAAACTTTATTTAACTCCAAAACTAATTAAAAAAATTGGTATTGGTGAGCAAGTACTATGTCCTAGATGCCCAAGTTCTGATGTAGATTTTTATCATATTATTTGGGACTGCCCTCTAATTCTATTGGAAGAAGATAATTGATACGCAAAAGGCGTCTAGTGTGATACTGCAAAGGAAAGAGGCAAAAGTGAAACAATGCACTAATGGGCATGCAGAGCCCGTAGGTAGTGTGTGCTCACCTTAGGCAAGCAGAAAACTCGCATATCAACCCACAGCAGAGGTTATGAACTGTAGCACTGAAGACAGCTGCTGAGTCCAGGGTGCAGGAGAGGACTGGCCCGTCCTGGAGAGAGACGTGGAAGATAGAAGAAAAAAAACCTTTTGGAGACGGTGCTGCTGATGTCCAGTGTCGATAGAAATGATCAAGCCAGAGGAGGAGATTTCAACCAAAGCTGGACCAATTTATTGGTGAAGAAATGGTAACAAACAGGATAACGTTTTTTGGGGGACAGTGCCCCCTTCTTCAGATCAGTGGTACAGCATAGTGGGACATATAGGGTTTAAATATGCTTGAAATTGCTGCCCGTACTGTGCATTCCACTGTATGTCACTTTGGCCCCTGCCCATTATTTTGGGTGCCAATTTCAAGCATATTTAAATCCTGTATATCCCAGGATTCTTTTTTTTTCCGTAATTCTCTTTGTTTACTCCTCCCATCAGTCAAGGTAACTCTTTCAACCAAGTGTGCTGCTGCATTTTCTTTTTTTTTATACATGTCTTGTACTTGCCACAGCAGCGTGCATCCGTGTATTGGGCTAGGTGCTGGCTACATTTTCATTTTGTTTTTGCTGTGCAATATGGAGGGGAGTGGCTCCCTCTGTAGCAGTGCATCCCCTCCCCTATTTCACAGGAGGGGGTTTTAGGTTGTTAGTGGATCCAGCATGTCGCCCAGCCTGAGGTGAATGAATGTTAGGGTCCCATCCTATATGAGGCCACCTCCACGTGGTGGATGGGGGACACGTTTTGATCAAAAAGTGCGCTAAGAGCCTCCATTTTGTTGACCAAGTGTGCTGCTGCCATTTTCTTTTTTTTTACATGTCTTGTACTTGCCACAGTAGCGTGCATCCGTGTATTGGGCTAGGTGCAGGCTACATTTTTGTTTCATTTTGTTTTTGCTGTGTAACTCTTTCAATGCCAGCAAAGCTGAAAGGGGTACTCCGCTGAAAACCTTTTTTTCTTTTAAATCAACTGGTGCCAGAAAGTTAAACATATTTGTAAATTACTTTTATTAAAAAATCTTAATCCTTCCAGTACTTATTAGCTGCTGAATGCTACAGAGGAAATTCCTTTCTTTTTGAAACACTGATGACATCACGAGCACAGTGCTCTCTGCTGACATCTCTGTCCATTTTAGCAACCGTGCATAGCAGATGTATGCTAAGGGCAGCATGGTGGCTAAGTGGTTAGCACTGCTGCCTTGCAGCGCTGGGACCTAGGGTTCAAATCCCACTAAGGACAACAAACAAATAAAGACTTATTATTATTATAATAACGTCAGCAGAGAGCACTGTTCCCGTGATGTCATCAGAGAGCATTCCAAAAAGAAAAGAATTTCCTCTGTAGTATTCAGCAGCTAATAAGTACAGGAAGGATTACGATTTTTTAATAGAAGTAATTTACAAATCTGTTTCACTTCCCGGAGCCAGTTGATTTAAAAGAAAAAAGGTTTTCACCGGAGTACCCCTTTAACACTGAAGGATCACTATTCTGGTTTTCTTTTACGTGCTGTATTAGTCTCAGGGATCCCTTGCCTGATTTGATAGACCAGCTCGAGACACATGTGGAATGGATTACATGGAGTCCAGAAGAAATGGGACTTCTTAAAAGATGCGTTATTGAAGGCATCTCTTCCTTTTTCAGTAAAAGCAGAAAAAGGAAGAGACCACTGTGATACTCAGCAGAAGTGGCCACAATTATAAAAAAACAAAAAGCTGACATTTAGTAATTATATATATATATATATATATATATATATATATTTTAAAACAGCAATGAACATAGGGACATCTACAAGATTAGGCAGAAAGAGGCCAAGCAAGTTATAAGAACTGCTAAATCACAGGCAGAAGAAAAATTAGCTCAGTCTGTGAATAAAGGGGAGAAGACATTCTTCAGATATATAAATGAAAAAGGGAAATTAAAACAAGGAATAACTAAATTAAAAACAAAAGAAGGAAGGTATGTAGAAGAGAATAAAGGGCTAGCAGACTGCCTTAATGAATACTTCTGTTCAGTTTTTACAGAAGAAAAAGAAGGAAAAGGACCTCAATTAGGGAGGAAGAGCTTCTACGCTTGCTGTCTAAAGTTAAGACAAATAAGTCACAGGGGCCTGACGGGATACACCCAACAAAGAGCTTAGCGGTGAACTAGCCAATCACTGGTAACAGGAGTCGTCCTGGAAGATTGGAAATTAGCAAACAAGTATTTAACCAATCACTGGTAACAGGAGTCGTCCTGGAAGATTGGAAATTAGAAAAAGTCATCCATTTACAAGAAAGGTAGTAGGGAAGAATCAAGCAACTATAGGCCAGTAAGTCTGACATCAATAGTGGGGAAATTAATGGAAACCCTACTAAAGAATAGGATTGTGGAACATCTAAAATCCCATGGTTTGCAAGATGAAAAAAAACATGGGTTTATTCAGGGAGATCATGTCAAACAAATCTTATAGATTTTTTTGATTGGGTGAGGCAGTAGACATTGCATCTCTAGATTTTAGTAAGTCTTTTGACACTGTCCCACATAGAAGACTTATCAATAAACTGCATTCATTGAGCTAGGACTCCCATATTGTTGAGTGTATTAGGCAGTGGCTGAGTGACAGACAACATAGGGTTGTAGTCAATGGAGTATACTCAGAGCAAAGTACCTCAGGGATCTGTACTGGGATCAATTTTGTTTAATATCTTCATTAGTGATATTACAGAAGGTAAGGTGTGTCTTTTTGCAGATGACAGAAAGATATGTAACAGGGTTGATGTTCCTGGAGGGATCCGTCAAATGGAAAAGGATTTAGGCAAACTAGAAGAATGGTCAGAACTCTGGCAACTGAAATTTAATGCGGAAAAGTGCAAGATAATGCACCTGGGGCGTAAAAACCCTCAGGCAGAATGTAGAATATTTGACACAGTCCTGACCTCAGTATCTGAGGAAAGGGATTTAGGAGTAATTATTTCAGAAGACTTAAAGGTAGGAAGACAATGTAATAGAGCAGAAGGAAACGCTATCAGAATGCATAGATGTACAGGGAGAGGTATCAGCAGTAGAAAGAGAGAAGTGCTCATGCTGCTGTACAGAACACTTGTGAGACCTCACTTGGAGTATTGTGCGCAGTACTGGAGGCCGTATCTCCAAAAGGATATAGACACTCTAGAGAGAGTTCAAAGAAGAGCTACTAAACTAGTACATGGATTGTCGAATAAAACTTACCAGGAAAGGCTAAAGGACCTTAACATGTATAGCTTAGAAGAAAGAAGAGACAGAGGGGATATGATAGAAACTTTTAAATACATAAAAGGAATCAACACGGTAAATGAGTAGAGAATATATAAAAGAAGAAAAACTACCACAAGAGGACATAGTTTTAAATTAGAGGGACAAAGGTTTAAAAGTATCATCAGGAAGTATTACTTTACTGAGAGAGTAGTGGATGCATGGAATAGCCTTCCTGCAGAAGTGGTTGCTGCAAATACATTGAAGGAGTTTAAACATGCATGGGATAAGCATAAGGCTATCCTTCATATAAGATAGGGCCAGGGACTATTGATAGGATTCAGATTATTGGGCAGACTAGATGGGCCAAATGATTCTTATCTGCCGACACATTCTATGTTTCAATATTAAGGGAGGAAGAAGGAAATGGTCCGGCACTGCTCTACTAAGGTATGCGGCAGTAGGTGTGGCACAGGTGGCTCAGGAGTTTCTGATGAATAGCATTAGGTGTGGTGGTGCAAAGTCCAATAGTATGTAGAAAATATCAATGAAAAGAAAGACACGGACTGCACTCACCATCCAACGGCGTTTATTCCATATGACCAGACATAACAGGCTTAGGTGTGGGTGGAGGCGGGGGTGACTAGGACAGACTGTTTCACGCTGCTAAGGCGCTTCTTCCAGCCGGTATACACACGCGACGCACTCCAATGATGCTATTTATCAGCATTCGGGAGGGTGGGGTTGTTATCACGTGTCATAACAATGAGATCAAAACAAAAACCATGTATGTTGCCCATAACATATATGTAACAAAAAGCCACATTGGAAGAAACATATAAAGAGGTAACAGATTCTCATTCTACGATTTACAGACTAGTAAATTATATAGTGTTAATATACTAGTACCTCAGCAATCGAGGAAGGGAGCTCACTCCACTCGATCGTTCAAGCCCAAGACTCCTACTGCATCTAGCTTCAGTATCCACGCCGCCTCCTTACGTAGTAGGGTGGCGTGTCTATCACCACCATTGGGCGGAAATTTACCCTTTCGATGACGGCAAATCTTAAAGCTTGTGGGTTACCGTCGTGGGCTTCTTTTATGTGGGCAATCAATCTCGGAGCACCCGTCCCTGTCCGAATGGACCTAACGTCCTCGCGGAAGCGAACGAAAAGGGGATGGATCGTCTTGCCCACATAAAAGAAGCCACAGGGGCATACAATGACATAGACTAAAAACGAGGTGCAGCAAGTAATTAAATCTTTGACAGTATGTAAATGACTGCCCAGGCAAATAGTCCTGGCAGCCATATTTTGGGAGCAAAAGGAGCAATTTTTACAAGTATAGTTTCCTTTCGGGGTTAAACTTGTTAACCAATTCGTATAGGTAACTGGTGATGCCTGTATTGATTTTGTCGATGTACAAAATTTTTTGCCTATTGTACGGTTCTTCCTGTAAGTAATTAAGGGTGTATTTACGGCTACTGCCCGTAAATCCAGATCAGACTCCAGGATATACCAGTTCCTACGTATAGCATTTGCTAACGTGTTGTTAATATTAGAGTTAGCTAAAGAGAAAATAAAGTGCTGAGGTTTGGTGTTCAATCTAGATTTTGGATGCAAAAGCTATTGTCAAGAGATTTTTGAAGCTCGCTCAAAACTGGTTTAGATAACATCATGCGGATAACCCCTGGCCATTAACCTACTTTTAAGATCGCTCGCTTGAGTGTGGTACGTCATCTCATCACTGTTGACTTTTTTGAGGCGTCAAAATTGTGAATAGGGGATGCTCTTTTTTACATGATGGGGATGTGAGCTGTTGAAATGTAATAAAGAATTGCGGGCCATAGTTTTTCTATGGCCCTGAGAATGCAAAGAACCATCGTGTATGTAAAGTTTCACGTCAAGGAAAGTCAGTTCTGTGTCACCGAATTCAGCTGTAAAAATCATATTCTCATTATTTGTGTCATTTAAGAAAATGTGGGCAAGACGATCCGTCCCCTTTTCGTTCGCTTCCGCGAGCATGTTAGGTCCATTCGGTCAGGGACGGGTGCTCCGAGATTGATTGTCCACATAAAAGAAGTCCACGACGGTAACCCACAAGCTTTAAGATTTGCCGGCATCGAAAGGGTAACATTTTCACCCAATGGTGGCGATAGACACGCCGCCCTACTACGTAAGGAGGCGACATGGATACTGAAGCTAGATGCAGTAGGAGTCTTGGGCTTGAACAATCGAGTGGAGTTAGCTCCCTTCCTCGATCGCTGAGGTACTAGTATATTAACACTATATAATTTACTAGTCTGTAAGTCGTAGAATGAGAATCAGTTACCTCTTTATATGTTTCTTCCAATGTGGTTTTTTGTTACGTATATGTTATATACATGGTTTCTGTTTTGATCACATGATCTCATTTGTTATGACACGTGATAACAACGTCGCCCTCCCGAACGCTGATAAATAGCGTCATCGGAGCCCATCGCGTGTGTATACCGGCTGGAAAAAGCACCTTAGCAGCGTGAAACAGTCTGTCCCGGTCACCCCCGCCTCCACCCACACCTAGGCCTGTTATGTCTGGTCACATGGAATAAACGCCGTTGGATGGTGAGTGCAGTCTGTGCCTTACTTTTCATTGATATATTCTATGTTTCTATGTCTGTGCACGTCCCTTCACTGCAGCCTTTATCTGTTCCTAAACTACAACTCCCTTGATGGGAGTTGCAGTTTTGCAACAACTGGGGGTACAATCTTTCTAAAACTCTGTTTTAGAGTTGTGTATTATCTAGCTGTGTGCCTCCAGCTCTTGCGAAACTACAAAAGATGTGTGGGCATGCTGGGAGTTGTAGTTTTGCAACAGGTAAAGACAACATTGCTCTAACATAGTGCTTTAAAACACTGCAGCTCCAGCTGTTGCAAAGCAAAAACTACAACTCCCAGCATGCTTGAACAGCCAAAGCTTTCTCTGACTCCTGAATGACAAAGAAGTTGATCAGACATTCAGGAGTCTGTAAAAGCTGAATGACACACATAGTGACAGCTATGTTGATTAGCATCCAGCTTTCCTAGAAACAGATAGAACATCTATATATATAAAAAGAGAAGGCCTGACTCACTGACTTATGAACGCCCAGCCTAAACACTTGGACCTAGAAAGCTGAATTTTTTCACAGGTGGTGTTTTTAAGACGTAGACGAGGAATAAGAAAGAATTTTTCGAAATTCAACCCTTAAGGGAGTAAAAAAGGGGCTGAAAGTTTGTACGGAAGACCATTTTTCAAGCTAGAAGCATGGAACTTTGTTTTTAGGCTAACAATTAGTGATGAGCGTCATTGCCCACATTCGAATTCGCGAAATTTTGTGAATATATAGACGAATATTCTTCCTATATTCATGAATTTTGCGTATTCGTTATATTCGCATATGTGAATATTCGCATATTCCCATATGTGAATATTTGAATACTCACGTATTTGAGGAAGAAAACAGTGAGGGGGTGGGCAACTTTAATTTTGGTTGCTAGGGATGGTGTTGATAACGTCTGACAAGTGTATTTGCATCATTCTAATTGGCCCACAAGTCAAAAGAAGGAATATGCGAATATTCACATATGCGAATATGCGCATATACGAATATTTACATATGCGAATAGGCGCATATACGAATATTCACATATGCGAAAATTCATATATGCGAATATTCACATATGCGCATATGCGGAAAAGAAAGCGAATATTCGCTATTTTGAATATATAGCAAATATATTCACAATATTCGCAAATTTGCGATACTCGCGATAAAAATTTGAAATGCGAATATTCGCGACCAACGCTACTAACAATTAGAGATAAGGAAACACGTGTTTTAACGTTTTCTAAAATTCCACCCCTGAAGGGGTGAAACGGGGGTTCAAAGTTTGTATGAATTAACCCCTCAGGAGCTTAGCTCGCATCATACCTGCACAGTCCTGGCTGCTATCAGCAGCCAGGACCAGTGGCTAATTCCAGACATCGCCTTTCCCGTAGATGTCCGGCATTAACTCTTTAGATGCGGTGATCAAAGTTGAAAGAATTCAAGTTATTTGGATGCCCCTAGACTTTACCCAGAGCTGCCTCATTACTAAAGGATCTTAAAAAATGTGTTACCTCAAATTCAACACGAGTGAAGCTGCGAGCAAAAGATAGTGTATGCATGAAAACTACTGTGCAGTGATTTGCAGACTGCCCAGAGAAAAAAGGGTTCCAGAGTGCAGTGATTTGCAGACTGCCAGGCTTCTCCCAGATGAGTCCTCAACAGTGAGGGAGAGAGATGGACAAGCCCCCTCCAGAAGGCAAGAACACAAAGCAAGTGAGCAACATATAAATGCTCTTAAGAACTGCTCTAAAGTAGTTCTGTCATTAGTACAAGATACAAATACATTTTTAGGAGCTTTAGAGGATATAGAAGGTTGTAAGGATGTTTTGGTAGCGTAGATAGACGTAGAAAATCTGTACACAAGGGTTCCTCGGGTTTTTGACACACAAGTAATAAGGCAGATCTTGAATAAAACAAACAAAAGTGAGCAGTGTATTAATTTTACATGTGAGGCATTGTTGTTCGTACTCAGCCATAATGCTTTCCAATTTGATGACGTGTGGTTTGCACAAAGGTATAGTACCGCAATGGGTACACCCATTGCATGTACCCTTGCAAATCTGTATTTGGCTGCTTTCAAACAATACATTTTTACAGTAAAAAATTACAGTTTTTTTGTTGTTATGTGGATGACATTTTTATTTTATGGGCAAATACTTGAAAACACCTTTAATGATTTTGTTGCATTCTTAAACACAGAGAATGAGTTTAATATGAAATTGTATCTGTAAATCTGTAAAACATCATTAGAATTTCTTGATGTACTAGTCATACTAAAAGAAGGTAAAATAACAACTACAGGCTTTAGAAAAATCACCATTTTGAATACAATTTTACAATTTTACACCATGACAGCTACCACCCCATCCACACGAAAAAAAAGTTCTTCCTTTTAGCTAGTTTTTACGGCTAAAACATATAAACGGAGATAGCGCCATATTGAGACAGCAGTCCATGGAACTAGGAGTAAGACTCAGGGAAAGAGGTCACCCACACGAGGTTCTAGTAGAGGAATTTGTAAAAGCAAATAGAAAAACATGCCATGAATTACTGTATAAAAACCAAATGAAACAGAAAAAGAAAATTATAAAAAAAAGAACCAAATAAATGTCAGCGTTTTGCATTCTCCTTTAAATTTAGCCCAATAGCCGATATTGTTAAAAAAAAAAAGCTGTGTTAGATAACTAGGCATTACTGCAAAGAGATCCGGCCCTGAACTGAGTAAAGTCTCAGCATCCTCTAATCTCATTTCGGAGAAATAAAGATGTAAAAGATATCTTGGTGCGCAGTGAAAAAAATGACAACTGGTTATTGGAGTCTCCCATTACAGGAAATCACAGATGCGGTAATTGTACCTGGTGTCCTCAAATAATCCCTAGCAAAATACTCTGCATAGGAGGAATAGAGGTAAGAATTCAGGACTTCATATGTTGTAAAACCACTTTTGTAGTTTATGCAATATTTTGCCCGTGTAAACGCTTCTACATAGGCAGTACGTGTCGCGAGTTTAGAACAAGGTTTTGCCAACACTGCTGGTCTATCAAATCAGGAAAGGGATCACTGAGACTAATACAGCACGTAAAAGAAAGCCATAATAGTGATCCTTCAGTGTTAAGCTTTGTTGGCATTGAAAGAGTTACCTTGACTGATGGGAGGAGTAAACAAAGAGAATTATGAAAAAAAAAAGAACGGTGGATACTAAAAACGAGGGCACATGAATTGCAGGGTTTAAACGATATGAGCATCTTTTTATTATTGTTACACTGTTTCCCATATGCTGCTAGTTTGTTTTAAATGTTAGAGGTAGTATAGTATACTCACATAATGCTGACGTCAGAGATGGGCAGGTATATGAAACTGAAGTCACGTGAAACAGCTGTAATCTTATTGTTGTGAGGGAGAAAGCACTCAGCTAGCTGGCGCCTGGTGTCTGCGCTAAAGCACTTTTTGCCGTTTGGATTGCTTTTAACCATATTTTTGTACTTTAGATGGAAGAATAAAAGAAATATGAAGTATCGGTGAGTCACTACCCTCCTTTTCTACTTTCGCTATTCTATTTAAAGTATTTGTTAATAAAAGTGTGAAAAGTATGAAATGCTAATGGTACTTCAGTATACAATAGAAACATCTGACTAAAAGATCTAAAAAGACTGATGCAGCAAATTTTGTGAAAACCATAATTTGCATCAGTCTCAAAAGTTTTGGCCACAACTGTAAATATTGAAAAACTGAGCATTTCCAGGCAGTCTATTCTAGGATCTGGCACAATTGCACAGTTAATTTTAGTCCCTGTATTAAAACAGTTTTAACATGAAGATATCTCCCAGAATAATAGTCCATTCATATCATACTTAAATGCTATGCTGAACACGAATTCATATTTAAAGACAGCTTTACTAACTGGCAACAAGTCTTTTGTATTCTGCTGTAACGTGAAATACATTGCACTGAACGTCAAACAAATATGATATTAAATAGTGATTTGTTATTACATTTAAAGGGGTACTCCGGTGGAAAACTTTTTTTTTTTTTTTTTTTTTTTTTATCAACTAGTGCCAGAAAGTTAAACAGATTTGTAAATTACTTCTATAAAAAAAATCTTAATCCTTCCAGTACTTATTAGCTGCTGAATACTACAGAGGAAATTCTTTTTGGAAAACAGTGCTCTCTGCTGACATCACGAGCACAGTGCTCTCTGCTGACATCTCTGTCCATTTTAGGAACTGTCCAGAGCAGCATATGTTTGCTATGGGGATTTTCTCCTACTCTGGACAGTTCTTAAAATGGACAGAGATGTCAGCAGAGAGCACTGTGCTCGTGATGTCAGCAGAGAGCACTGTTTTCCAAACACTGCTCACTGGATCATTCATGAGCTTAGAAATGAGCCTGTAACCAACACCATTGTTATGTTTTGCAACAATTTGGTTGTTAAAGGGGTACTCCGGCGTTTAGACATTTTATCCCCTATCCAAAGGATAGGGGATAAGATGCCTGATCGCGGGGGTCCTGCCGCTGGCGAACACGCTCCGGGGACTGATTTTAACGGGGTGCGGCATGCAAGATCACGGGGGTCCCCAGCAACGAGACCCCCGCGATCAGGCATATTATTCCCTATCATTTGGATAGGGGATAAGATGTCTAAGTGCCGGAGTACCCCTTTAAGGTCTTGAGGAAGTCTTTGCTTTTTTACTCCTTATGAGGTGACATGTGACACTTTGACAATGAGACCTTTTATAGACCACCAGTTGCAACTGAACCAACTGATATTAATTTGCACTGAAAGGGGGCTGAATTTGTTTTTTTAATAAAGTATTTAACATGTATTTAATACCTTTTAAGTGTCTCATATTACATTATTACAAAAAACTTAAAGGAGTACTCCGGTGGTCTGTGTACTCAGCTGGATGAGATGAGGGGGCGTGGCTTATTCCTCTCATGCAGACAGAGAAAAAAAAAAAGCTGTGACATCTTGTCCACAACAGACTCAGAACTGTGGACAACAGTAAAAGAAAACCCTCTGAACTACAGAACTTCCTGCCCAACAAACAGGTAAGAAAAACACAAACATGCTGCCAAAACCTATAACACATGTATATTGCAAAAAAACTAAACTTACAAAGAAGATGCCATATAGTAAAAAAAAATTAACCACCGAAGTACCCCTTTAAAATTCTGATCTTATTTAAATTGGTTGCTTTGTATGTACAGATTCCTTAGGTTGTTACCAACATCTGGAGGAAATGTAATGTCAGTAGCACTATTCAGGAAAACTATTTAGTGAAAAAAATGGTGATATGTTTAATACTTACTTCACCTGTTGTATACTGCATACTGAATTTAGACTTTACCCTCCTAAAATTTTCAGTCTATTTTAATACTCCCAATCTGTCATGAAAACGCTTTCCAAAGTATATATCCTTTTTGATCATAAAACCATGGATTGTTACTGTTCCATTCTGGTTCAGTCTTAACATCTTACATTCTTGGAAACCTGAATGGCACTTTCTGAATGCAGCATACACATAAATAATATGTTTATTTCTTTTTTAAGTATTCCTTGCCTCGGTTTATGTTGTTCTAACAATATGCAGGCAAGACAATGACTACTTCATTGGTTATTCACAATAATTTATCACACACAAAGCACATAAAAGGGAAACAGTCCACCTGCAGAACCAGTTATAAACAAAATGTAGAAACATCCTCATGTACATGGCTACATTACTGTTTCCAGTTTTTTATGTCACATTCCATCTTAGTGCATTCACACCACGTTTTGTTGTTATGGTCACCGGATCCGGCTAGGAAATGTCAAAACCGGGCGTTCCTGTAACCCAGCCGGACCCGGCCCGCATCTCATTCATTTGAATGAGCTGACCAGAGTCAGATAGTGACTCCAGTCGGCTCATTTCTGCCACGTATCCGGTTTTCTGACCAGACTGAAAACCGTGATATCATATGGTTTCCAGTCCGCTCAGAAAACTGCATACGGGGAGAAAACTAAAATTTAACTATACAGTTAATGAATGATATATAGACAAATAGGTTAGTGAGAAGGAAAGCTATGGGTTAAGTTCCTCGATGCACACCTTTAAACAGGTACTCTGGTGTAAAAAAATGTTTTCAAATCAACTGGTGCCAGAAAGTTATACAGATTTGTAAATTAATTAAACTTTTTAGCTGCTTTATGCTCCAAAGGAAGTTGTGTACTTCTTTTCAGTATGACCACAGTGCTCTCTGCTGCCTCTGTCAGTGTCAGGAACTGTCCAGAGCATGAGCAAATCCCTATAGCAAACATCTCCTGCTCTGGACAGTTCTTGACACGGACAGAGGTGGGAGTAGAGAACACTGTGGTTAGACAGGAAAGAACTACACAACTTCCTCTGGAACATACAGCAGCTGATAATTACTGGAAGGATTGATATTTTTAAATAGAAGCAATTTACACATCTGTATAACTTTCTGGAGCCAGTAGATTTGAAAAAATGTTTTTCCACCGGAGCACCCCTTTAAAGGGGTTATGCAGGAATTGAAAAACATAGCTAATTTCTTTCAAAAACAGCTTCATGTCTGTTCCCAGATTGTGTTTGGTATTACATCTTGGCTCAATTTAGTTCAATGAAACTGAGCTGCAGAACCACACCCAACCTGGAGACAGGCGGGGAGCAGCTTTTGAAAGAAATTAGCTCTGTTTTTCTAATCCTGGATAACCCCTTTAAGTAATTAGTATTTTCAAAGGAACATCCACATGAATGCCATGACCCAAGGTTTTCATGAAGAACATTGCCAAGAACCATACGATGTAACAGAAAAAAAAGAATCATCATACTAGGACGCTTTCTTCCATCACTCCATTGGCCAATTCCGATGTTCATTTTGCCATAGTAGCCACTTTTGCCAGTGGACAGGGATCAGCATGGGTGCCCTAACTGTTATGTAGCTTAACATCACCATATGCAACAAGCTGTAATGCATTGTATGTCCTGACATATTTTTATCATAGTCAGCATTTTGTGCTGAAGTAGCTTTTCTGTGGAATTTGATCAAATAGACTAGCCTTTGATCACGATGCACACTAATAAGCCTTGGCTACCTATGACCATATTGCCAGTTTACTGGTTGTCCTTCCTTGGTAGGTACCAACTGCTGCATACTGGAATCACCCCACAATATCTGCCATTTTGAAGCTACACTGGCCCAGTCATATAGACATTGCAATTTGGCCCTTCTCAGAGTGACTCAGATCTTTACTACTCTGCTTCTAAGACTTCAACTTCACAAAGTGACTGTTTACTTGCTAACTAGAATATCCCACTCCTTAAAAAGCCAAGTCATGAGTTAAAGGAGATGTCCGGTGCTCACTTTTCTTATTTTATCTGTTCCGGGCTGGGCTGAAAAATAAAAGAAAACAAATTTTCTCTTACCTGCCTAGGCTCCCCCGGTGCTTCGGTACAGGTGTTCGGTCCCCGGGCTGTATTCTTCTTACTTCCTGTTAGCCCGGCACGTCACACGGAGCTTCAACCTATCACCGGCCGCAGCGATGTCCCGCCTCGGTCAGTGATAGGCTGAAGCTCCGTGTGACGTGCCGGGCTAACAGGAAGTAAGAAACAAACAGCCCGGGGACCGAACGCCTGTACCGGAGCACCGGGGGAGCGTAGGCAGGCAAGAGAAAGCTCATTTTCTTTTTTTTTTGCAGCCCGGAATGGATACAATAAGAAAAGTGAGCACCGGACATCTCCTTTAATTTAATTCACTTAATTTCGAAGGCATCTTTGCACATTCAGAATGCATGATTCATGTGGTAAATGTTTAGCCTATGTTTAGACATTTTTACTGTCCGGCTGAGTATTTTTATTTTTTTAAATACCTTGGGTGATATAGGGAAAAAACCAAATACACAAAAACAATAACTTAAGTTATCTTAAGTAAAAAAAATTTTTTTACATGTCTCTTCTGAGACACTTACAGAAGAGAATTTAGCAGATAAAGAAGTTAGGAAATCAAGAAGTGTCAGTAATTTATATATTATACTTGATAATTATATCTAGATTGATGGCCAGCTCAATTTCTGTGAAGCCTATGAGCTTCCATATATTAAAGGTAAAATGTCAGAAGGGCTAAGACATTCTGATATCCTAAAGTAATAAATCAGCCATGCTGTAATTGGAAGAATTCCATATGGAGATAGTAGTGTATATAAATCAGCAGGATGTGTCCTATATTTATATACATCTACCCTTCAAGGTTGTAACATATCCCTTGACAAAGTATTCCTGTTACAAAGTCACATTCAATGTTTTAAAATAGCGCTACTCACATCACATATAAGTACATAGAGGGAAACGGTAAACTCTTAGCGATTGCATTAGGCCAGGCTATGCAGGCTGCTCTCTGGTCAGTAAAGAGTTACAGGCATCTGACCAATTAGGTGCTGGGGGGGGGGTGTGATTTCGTTTCCTCCTCAGCATTCAGGCTGGGCTCTTAACTTTGCAGTTCTGACTTGTTTGTCTTGATTTTCAACTTGTCCTGTCTTTTTGTAGTTGCACGTGTTGCTGTTTTTATCCTGTGTATTTATACCCTAGCCTGTACCCCACGACCTTTCCTCTGTTTTGCTTGTGTTATGTACTTCCCCTCGGTATAGATCTGACCCATTGTTTGTATTGCGTTGTCCCTTGCCTTGTGTGTTTGTTCTTCTGCTTTATCTTGTTTAAACCTGAATCTGTATTCTGACCTGACTCCAGTTTCCTGAATTCTGACCTGTATACCTGTATCCTGTACCATTGTCACGATTCGGCTACAGGTAGTGGATCCTCTGTGTCAGCGAGGGATAGGCGTGGACCGTGCTAGTGGACCGGTTCTAAGAGGCTACTGGTGTTCACCAGAGCCCGCCGCAAAGCGGGATGGTTTTGCTGCGGCAGTAGCAACCAGGTCGTATCCACTAGCAACGGCTCAACCTCGCTGACTGCTGAGAAGGCGTGGGACAGAAGGACTAGGCAGAGGCAAGGTCAGACGTAGCAGAAGGTCGGGGCAGGCGGCAAGGTTCGTAGTCAAGATGGATAGCAGAAGTTCAGGTAACACAGGCTTTGGACACACTAAACGCTTTCACTGGCACAAGGCAACAAGATCCGGCAAGGGAGTGCAGGGGCAGTGAGCAGATATAGTCTGGGAGCAGGTGGAAGCCAATTAAGCTAATTGGGCCAGGCACCAATCATTGAGAGTCTCAGAGAGCTGGCGCGCGCGCCCTAGAGAGCGGAGCCGCGCGCGCCAGCACATGACAGCAGGGGACCGGGACGGGTAAGTGACCTGGGATGCGATTCGCGAGCGGGCGCGTCCCGCTGTGCGAATCGCATCCCCGACGGCCATGACAGTGCAGCGCTCTCGGTCAGCGGGACTGACCGGGGCGCTGCAGGGAGAGAGACGCCGTGAGCGCTCCGGGGAGGAGCGGGGACCCGGAGCGCTAGGCGTAACAGTACCCCCCCCTTAGGTCTCCCCTTTTCTTTGTCCGGTAACTGCCTCCCCTGGGATGAGGACACCGGGAAAGAATGGAGGGTTTCCTCAACGGCAGGCAGTACAGCAGGAGTGGGAATGGGGAGGGAGGGCAGAGGGCGAAGCCTGGCACGGGGCAGTGTGTCACCAGGACGGGGGCCATGAGGAGGCACTGAGGCTTGCCTGACGGGACTGGGAGGGGGGGAGAGGCACTTCCTATGGCAGGCAGAGTCCCAGTTCTTGATCTCCCCGGTGGTCCAATCAAGGGTGGGAGAATGAAGCCGGAGCCATGGCAGACCGAGGAGGACCTCAGAGGTACAGTTGGGAAGGACGAATAACTCAATCCTTTCGTGGTGGGGTCCAATACACATCAGGAGGGGTTCTGTGCGGTAACGCACGGTGCAATCCAATCTGACTCCGTTGACCGCGGAAATGTAGAGCGGGTTGACGAGACGGGTCACCGGGATGCGGAATTTATTCACAAAAGACTCCAAAATAAAATTCCCAGAGGCGCCAGAGTCCAAGCAGGCCACGGCTGAGAGGGAGGAGTTGGCTGAAGGAGAAATCCGCACGGGCACCGTGAGACGTGGAGAAGCAGACTTAGAACCAAGAGACGCCACACCCACGTGAGCTGGGTGCGTGCGTGCGTTTCCCAGACGTGGAGGACGGATAGGGCAATCCACCAAGAAATGCTCGGTACTGGCACAGTACAGACAGAGATTTTCTTCCCTACGGCGATTCCTCTCTTCCTGGGTCAGGCGAGACCGATCCACTTGCATGGCCTCCTCGGCGGGAGGCCCAGGCGTAGACTGCAAAGAATGCTGTGGGAGAGGTGCCCAGAGATCTAAGTCTTTTTCCTGGCGGAGCTCCTGATGTCTCTCAGAAAAACGCATGTCAATGCGGGTGGCCAAATGGATAAGTTCTTGCAAGTTGGCAGGAATCTCTCGTGCGGCCAGCACATCCTTGATGCGACTGGATAGGCCTTTTTTAAAGGTCGCGCAGAGAGCCTCGTTATTCCATGATAATTCGGAAGCAAGAGTACGAAATTGGATGGCGTACTCGCCCACTGAAGAATTACCCTGGACCAGGTTCAGCAGGGCAGTCTCGGCAGAAGAAGCTCGGGCTGGCTCCTCGAAGACACTACGGACCTCAGCGAAGAAGGACTGGACTGTGGCTGTGGCAGGATCATTGCGGTCCCAGAGCGGTGTGGCCCAAGACAAGGCCTTTCCTGAAAGAAGGCTCACTACGAACGCCACCTTAGACCGTTCTGTAGGAAACAAGTCCGACAACATCTCCATATGCAGGGAACACTGAGACAAAAATCCACGGCAGAGTCTGGAGTCCCCATCAAATTTGTCCGGCAGGGACAAGCGGAGGCTAGGAGCGGCCACTCGCTGCGGAGGAGGTGCAGGAGCTGGCGGAGGAGATGGTTGCTGCTGTAGCAGAGGCAGAAGTTGCTGTAACGTGGCGGTCAACTGCGACAGCTGCTGTCCTTGTTGGGCAATTTGCTGCGATTGCTGAGCGACCACCGTGGTAAGGTCAGCGAGACTTGGCAGCGGCACCTCAGCGGGATCCATGGCCGGATCTACTGTCACGATTCGGCTACAGGTAGTGGATCCTCTGTGTCAGCGAGGGATAGGCGTGGACCGTGCTAGTGGACCGGTTCCAAGAGGCTACTGGTGTTCACCAGAGCCCGCCGCAAAGCGGGATGGTCTTGCTGCGGCAGTAGCAACCAGGTCGTATCCACTAGCAATGGCTCAACCTCGCTGACTGCTGAGAAGGCGTGGGACAGAAGGACTAGGCAGAGGCAAGGTCAGACGTAGCAGAAGGTCGGGGCAGGCGGCAAGGTTCGTAGTCAAGATGGATAGCAGAAGTTCAGGTAACACAGGCTTTGGACACACTAAACGCTTTCACTTGCACAAGGCAACAAGATCCGGCAAGGGAGTGCAGGGGCAGTGAGCAGATATAGTCTGGGAGCAGGTGGAAGCCAATTAAGCTAATTGGGCCAGGCACCAATCATTGGTGCACTGGCCCTTTAAGTCTCAGAGAGCTGGCGCGCGCGCGCCCTAGAGAGCGGAGCCGCGCGCGCCAGCACATGACAGCAGGGGACCGGGACGGGTAAGTGACCTGGGATGCGATTCGCGAGCGGGCGCGTCCCGATGTGCGAATCGCATCCCCGACGGCCATGACAGTGCAGCGCTCTCGGTCAGCGGGACTGACCGGGGCGCTGCAGGGAGAGAGACGCCGTGAGCGCTCCGGGGAGGAGCGGGGACCCGGAGCGCTAGGCGTAACAACCATGTACCTGTTGTCAGTACTTTGTTAACCTGCCATTCTATCTTGTTGGTTCCCTGTTTGTCAGTACTTTGTATACCTGCAATTAAACTTCTTGGTCCCATTTGTCAGTACTCTGTATGCCTACCATTTTATCTTTCTGCTACCCTGTTTTGTCAGTACTCTTTGTGTCCTAACCTGTTTCCCTGACTTTCACTATTTTGTTTATTGTTTTGGCTTGTGATGTCCCTACACACTAGTTCAGTGCAGGGTCTGTAGCCCAATTGAGAGTCCAACTATTTATGGCGGCTTTCTAAGTAGTCAGGGACAGTGGCCTGGGTGAGAGCAGGGCCTCACAGTTCCCTGCACAAAACAGACAAAACCATATAATATTTAAAAAAGCAATAAATAATTAAATATATTTAGCAACTACATATTGGGTGCAATGAGAAGATAAAGGGTGAGATTTATTAACCCCTTAAGGACATAGCCTATTTTGTCCATGAGACAATTTTCATTTTTGCATTTCCGTTTTTTCCCTTTTGTCTTTTAGGAGGCATAACTATTTAACTTTTTTTTATAAACAGACTCATATGAGGGCTTGTTGTTTGCATGACCAACTGTACTTTTTAAAGACACCTTTCATTTTACCATGGATGTAACTATGTAAGGTAAAACCATGGCAAAGAAGACTTTTATATGCAATCACTAGATTGCATTTACTATATAATGCTATGCCTATTGCATAACATTATATAGTGCTTTACTGATACATTTGGTGAGTTAAAGGGGTATTCCATTTTTTTTTATTTGACTGTGCTACAGGAGCTGTAAAGTTAGTGTATTTCATAATATAGTGTCTGTACCTGTCTCTCATGGCTGGTCTTGCATTCTTATGTCATCTTTGCCCTGAATAATTATTTTTAACAGCATACAAAATAACTACTGTCTCAGGTATTCCCAGGATGCAGTGTGGCCGTGACAGTACCTTACTAATGAGGTGATGATGACAGGAAGCCTACTCTGCTTCAATGGGTGGAGCAACCACAGGGAATTTGCAACAGCTGGTGGCATCCTGGTTAAAAAGCACTGGTCTTTTACATGGAATTCAGCTTGTATGTGATTTAATGGGTGGGGTGGCTGATGTGTGGGAGGGAGAAAAGTGAAATTATGGGATTTGTAGTAAGACAAAACTCCAACAGGAAATAGACAGTTCACAAAAAGATAGCCACAGCTTTATGGTAATCTCACAACATAGCCATTTAACCCAAAGACAAGCACAGATCCTTCCTAAGCATACCCATTACTGTCTGGCAGGTAAGCGGTAAAATCACTTTATGGTGGATAACCCTTTAAGACCCAGACGGCAAGGGGCTGCTGTTCTGCCCAATGTTGTTAAAGGGGTACTCCGGTGAAAACCTTTTTTCTTTTAAATCAACTGGTGCCAGAAAGTTAAACATATTTGTAAATTACTTCTATTAAAAAATCTTAATCCTTCCAGTACTTATTAGCTGCTGAATGCTACAGAGGAAATTCCTTTCTTTTTGGAACACTGATGACATCACGAGCACAGTGCTCTCTGCTGACATCTCTGTCCATATTAGCAACCATGCATAGCAGATGTATGCTAAGGGCAGCATGGTGGCTCAGTGGTTAGCACTGCTGCCCTGCAGTGCTGGGGCCTTGGGTTCAAATCCCACTAAGGACAACAATAAATAAAGAGTTATTATTATTATAATGACGTCAGCAAAGAGCACTGTGCTCGTGATGTCATCAGAGAGCATTCCAAAAAGAAAAAAATGTCCTCTGTAGTATTCAGCAGCTAATAAGTACAGGAAGGATTAAGATTTTTTAATAGAAGTAATTTACAAATCTGTTTAACTTTCTGGCACCAGTTGATTTAAAAGAAAAAAGTTTTTCACCGGAGTACCCCTTTAAGGGCCTAAGCCATGCCAGCATTGCAGATGCCTGAATTTCATTCATTTTTTGCATTTATGCATTTATGAGCGAAAATTAGGACATTTGGAGCATGTACACTGCCAGTGCCAAGGATGTGTAAGGGTATGATCACACAGCGGAATTCCACGCAGTGAACATTGTCATAAGTGTGAATGAGTCTTCCGCGCGGTCCTACCGCCAAAGTATTTTCGGCAGCGCCTGCCTGACGGAATCTCCACTCGCATAATTCTGCAAGCAGAGATTCTGCAGTGTGAACATACCATAAAGGAGGAATGAAGGGGGCCAAGACTTGCATGGAGGGGGTGTGCTGGGGGTGTGCACTGCTCCCATGCAACTTTTGAGCCAACTTGTGACATTGAAAGTTGCAGAAATATAGCTACTTATATTTCTCTGCCAGGTGCAAGGGCTGCTATGGTCCCGAGGCGTAAATCTGGTCAACCAAAAAAGGTTGTAACTTCCCTAACATGTGACATACCAAGACCCTGGAGTTAGTAAATCTCCCCAAAAGAGCATGAGAGGAATGAATGAGGTACTTTGCTTAACATTACCTAAAACTGATTGATCCTGACTGGTCGCTGGCTTGTCACGATAAAAACTTATGCTATCCATAACTTTTATTCATGTATGAAAATTATAAGCATTACGTTTCTTTTTGCTTTGCAGTTAAAGTGGTTATCCAGGTTTTGTAAACTTTTTACCATCCTGCCCGTGATGCCAATTATGTCTTAAGTGCCTTAGATCCAGATTTATCAAACTGTGTGAGAGAAATTTTTTTAGTGATTTTCCCACAGCAACCAATCACAGCTCAGCTAACGAGCTCTGGTAAAGTGAAAGCTGAGCTGTGATTGGTTGCTATGGGAAAATCACTCCAATTTTATTCTTACACAGTTTGATAAATCTGGGCCTAGGAAATTAAACCTGTTATTGAATGCTATGAGCAACAAAGACAGTTTTTCTTTCAGGCACTATTGATCCAGTATTTCATAAAAGTGGGCCATCCCTGACATTTTATTATAACTTTTCATGTGACAACACTGAAGAAATGACACTCTGCTACAATGTAAAGTAGTAAGTGCACAGCCTGTACAACAGTGTTTTATGTTACTGTCCCCTTATAATAATTCAGCATATAGCCATTAATGTCAACGAAAGTGAGTACACCCCTAAGTAAAAATGTGGCCAATTATTTTCCAGCACTGCCTTAAACCTTATGGGCATGGTGTTCACCAGAGCTTTACAGGTTGCCACTGGAGTCCTCTTCCACTTCTCCATGACACCATCACATAGCTGGTGAATGTTAGAGACCATGCGCTCTCCATCTTCCGTTTAAGGATGCCCCACAGATGCTCAATAGGGTTAAGGTCTAAAGACACGCTTAACCAGTCCACACACATTTGAAATCATCTTAACCAAATACGTTTGTCCTGGTCTCATTGGACCACAGACCATGGTTTTAGTAATTCTTGTCTTTAGTCTGCTTGTCTTCAGCAAACTGTTTGAGGGTTTTCTTGTACTTAATTCCCATAGACTACCTCTGGATATGATACTGAGCGCATGTACTCAACTTCTTTGGTCAACCATGGTGAGACCTTTATAGGCCGGATGAAGTACACCTGTACGAAACAGGAGGCCAGATGAAGTACACCTGTACGAAACAAGGAGGCCGGATGAAGTACACCTGTACGAAACAAAACGGTTAGTCGCCTCTGAGCCTCCCGTAACATCCACCTGTCCACCTGCCTCCTCGTTGTGCCTCCATTTGTTAGGTCATCTCGGCGGTGAGTTGCTGGATCTAGTTTCTTGCTTATTGTATACATGGTGAGACCTTTGCTGAGTGGAACCTGACCTGTGAAACCACTGTATGGTCTTGCACAGAATGTCTTTCCTTCAGGGTTGTCCAATGAAAATATAAAATAACCTATTTACAAAAATACTTATGTGAGATAATTTAAATACTGTTGTGTTGTTGCGCACTTAGGCTATGTTAACACAGCGGGCGTCAGAAGAACATGCTGGCACTAAGACCACTAGGTTATGTGCCCTCTCCATAGACAGCAATGCATTCCTGAGCAGACTCTACTGGAATGGAATTTTCTCGGTGTGAGCCTTGAACACTGTCAATACTGACAGGACAATGTTAGTCTGTGTAGAGACATTCACCATCGATAAGAAGTAATGAGGCTCTGAGAAAGTGGGCAGACGGCGAGTGAGTTAGCCTAGTACTGATCACCGGCTCTTCGCTCTACATCTGAGCATGTTTTAAGATTTGTCATTAATTTTATTGCATTAATTTTATTGCATTAACACTTTTCCCTTTCTCTATTGTAGATTATTTTGTGCTACTTAGGTTCTATATAATTAAGCTCTGCACCCCTGATTCCTTTTTTTTCCTCTCTGCTTCTCCCCATAATCACATTGTTCCCTTCCACAAAAAGAATGGGAAAATCCAACTGTCAATTCATTCACGCTTCCAAAAGGAATAATAGAGCAGAAATATAAGACACAGTTTGAAGAAAAGGCGCTTTAGAATTGTTCTTTTTTGACAAATACAACACAAAAATATGACAACAATCTGTATAAATTTATGACAGCATTATAACAATGTGAAGCCAGAGTTTAACAGATAAATACATGGAAGATGTAACAGGGTGATGGCTGAAGGAATTGGTGCAATGAAAACCTAATAGAATGTTTATTTCTTTGCTGAAAAAGTGCTGTTGCAGATGTCATAAAATACCAGATAGCCTTAGTGATGAATATGAAAACATACTAGGGGGAAATAAAAAATCAGATAAATACATTTATACTGTTAGTGAGAAAACTAACATAACTAAAAGTAATGCTTGAAACAATTTAAACAAGAAAACAAAAAATCTGTATAGCCTGCCAAAGGGTGCACACATAGGTAACAAAGTAATACCTATCAAACTATGCCCAACTATAGCAGCACAGTCACAACTGTGGGCAGGGGGGCTGGGCTCTAGTTCACAGTGGTCAAACATAAGTTTCACAGAAATGAAACATATTGGATCAGAGTTACCAAAATAGTCTCATAGCATATCTTTAAAAAATTATTTCACATTTTAATAAAGAAAACTGCCTTTGAAAATCCCACCATTAGGGGTCCCCATACCTCCTGGGACACTGAGTCCTACAGCAGCAGCAGCTTGTCCAATGGTCATGAACAAGAGATGGCTGATGGACAAGGCTGTAATACAGAGTTTTACCAATCATGTGCCTCCAGCTGTTGCAAAACAAGAACTCTAGGCATGCCTGGACAGTCAAAGGATGTCTGGGCATGCTGGGAGTTGTAGTTTTGCAAAAATTGTAGGCACACAGCTTTAAAAAGAGTTATCCAAACACTGTACCTCCAACTATTCCAAAACTATTGGTCCCAGCAATACAGGACTGCCAAAGGATGATACACATGAATAACATAGGAAGATGTAAGTTATAAACATCAAGTAGTGACATCTCCCCCTGATCAGGCTTCACACCTGTGCACGAACCCGCCGGTCCCGCCTATCGCTTCAATGCAAAGCAATATACAAGAGGAACGTCCAGCATCCAGGTTGAAGTCAAAAGCAGGGTATTTCTTTACTAGAAAACTTGCATATACACGATAAAAACTCTGACGCGTTTCACGCTTTTGCGATTAGTCAAAGAGTAACAAGACATTGCATAAGACCCATATAAATACTAAAAACTTAGTCACATGTTCATGACATCAAAGAAATTGAAAATCCAGTCTGGATTCGGATAAACCGAATACCTGAAACAGATTCACAGCAAAACAAAAGAGGGTTATAAACACAAGTATCTGTTCACACAGGGATTTGCCAATGAGCATCTATATGGCTAATAGCATATTAATAAAGTGCTTAAACACACAATGTTATTATGGCCATAACAAACATTCTGGGAATAAAATGCAGTAAAGGAATATTTTATACATATACTGAAATTGGTATGTCATTATCAAATCTAACCTATGGGTTAAACCCTGAGGGTGCCTTGTATTTAACACAAACATCCAAAAGGTTTCCTTATTTAATAATTTTCTTCTTAGGTCACCTCCTCTACCATTGCTTCTAACCTTCTCAATGCCCATAATACACAAACTACTCGTGTCTCCTGCCTGTACTTCTCTGAAGTGTCTGCTCAAAGCAAAAACACCAAACTTCTCTGTTCGAGCATCTGAAATATATCGTCTAATTCTGCTCTTTAGTTGGTTACTCGTACATCCTACATATTGTTGTTGGCAAATATCACAAGATGCTAGATAAATGACAGGTTGTGTTGCAATTAATATAGGATTTGATGATGTATTTTTCTCTAGTTACAAATGAACAAAATTCTTTTCTGATTTTCATGTGTGAACATGTAATAAATTACGGTGACCACATTTCCACCTACCAACACTGTTATGCCGATTATTTTTATCCAATTTTCGGGGCTCCCTGTTGAATAAACTTGGGGACAATTTGGAGCCTAGGGAAGGACCCCTTCTAGACACTACATTTATTCCTGCCTCTACTGCTTCCTTCAATACCGGATCCATTTCCAAGACAAGTATATACTTGTTAACGCTCCTTCTTATACATGAAAACTGACTACTATAGGCTGTTATAAAAGTAGGTTTCCTTCAAATTTTTCCTTCATCTTATATGTGTTTATGTTTTTATTTCTTTTATCTCTATCTGTCACTTTTTCAGCTATTAGTGTTTCCCTTTCAATGTTGTCTACCCCTTTTTTTTAGCTGTTTGTACATCTTCTATAGAGTAACCCCTTGCCTGAAAACATTCTTCCCACTTGCCTTTCTCCACCTTGTAAACCTCTGGATCTGAACAATTACGTTTTATATGACATAATTCGCCATAAGGAATATTTTAATTATGAGCTGTGGGTGGCAAGAAGTTGCCCGCAACACTGAATTGCTGGCCGTTTCTTTCCTATATGGGCTAATTTTTACCACATCATTTTCAGATGAGATCTTTATATCTAGAAAATGTACTGCCTCTTTGCTAAAATGAGATGTGAATTGTAAGTTAAACTCGTTTTTATTGATGAACCTCATGAATTCAAAGAATTCACACTCCGATCCCCGCCGCACCAGTAGCAGGTCGTCTATAAAACGACCTACCCACTGAATGTGGTGGGAGAAAGGACAAGTAGGAGTAAATATGAAACAGATATATCATGTAGATATTTGCCAATGAAGGCGAATATTTTGAGCCCATAGGAGCTCCCCTGGCTTGAAAGAAAAACTGTTTATCAAACATAAAAAAATTATGCTGCAATAAAAATTCCAATGCTATGCAAATAAATTCCTTCAAGCCAGGGGAGTAACAACTGAAATGGTCAAGGCAGTATCTTATTGCTTCAATTCCTTTCCCTCACGGTATGGATGGATAAAGTGCTACCACATCACATGTGGCCCAGGCAAAGCCAGGCTCCCATGTGATATGGTCTAATACATTAATGACTTGTTTTGTGTCATGGATGTAAGTGGGGGTAATATTAGTAATCGGTTGTAGATAATGATCCACCCACTCTCCCAACCTTTCCTTAAAGGAGCCTATTCCTGCCACTATAGGTCTAAAAGGTGGAGGAAAGACTCCCCTGTGGACCTTAGGGAGTGAGTGGAACACAGACATTACTGGATTTTTTTACATACAAAAATTCCTCCAATTTATTATCAAAAGCACCCAGCGCAACTCACTTAGAACCTTTTTTTGTTTTATTTGGCATTTTTGTGTGGGATCGCTTTTAAAGGGGTACTCTGCCCCTAGACATCTTATCCCCTATCCAAAGGATAGGGGATAAGATGTCAGATCGCCGTGGTCCCGCTGCTGGGGAGGCCC
The DNA here is from genome assembly GCF_029499605.1 of Hyla sarda. NCBI lineage: Eukaryota > Metazoa > Chordata > Amphibia > Anura > Hylidae > Hyla > Hyla sarda. The sequence goes on from NC_079193.1 coordinate 163,907,801, forward strand.
GGGATCCCTGCTGCGGCACTGCACTATCATTACAGCATAGAGCGAGTTCACTCTGCATGACGGGCAATAGAGGGGCTGGAGCATCGTTACATCACGGCTCCGCCCCTCGTGACGTCACGGCCCGCCCCTTTCAATACAAGTCTATAGGAGGGGGCGTGGCAGTCGTCACGCCCCCTCCCATAGACTTGCATTAATGGGAGGGGCCGTGACATCACGAGGGGCGGAGCCATGATGTCACGCTGCTCCGTCCCCTGTATCGCCCGTCATTACGCACAGAGCGAACTCGCATTGTGCTGTAATGATAGCGCAGTGCCACAGCGGGGATCCCGGGCCTCCCCAGCAGCGGGACTGCGGCGATCTGACATCTTATCCCCTATCCTTTGGATAGGGGATAAGATGTCTAGGGGCGGAGTACCACTTTAACCTTTCTGTACACATTTATATCTGATAACATTTGTAAATTAAGTTTTTATACAAACTAGAGTCTAACACCACTATATTCCCCCCTTTGTCTGCATTGCAGATTGTCACATAATCATTCTCACTAAGTTCTTCCAATGCTATTTTTTCAGCTTTAATTAAATTACCAACATCCTTATTGTTACAACGGTCATATCATTTGACTATGTCCCTCTCAACCAATTCCTGGAATCTATCCAGGGCCTCCGATTGGGAGGCCACAGGATAGAAACCAGAATTGGTTGTTCGGAAATTCTCCCCCACCATATCATAACTTAACAAATTGTTCTGATCTGCAAAGTCCTATTAATAATGCCTCTGTTACTCCCCTGGGACATGTTCATTCTGTAAGGTTTTCTTCCTTATTCTGTTCCCCTTGGGAGAAATGTCTTTGCAATGTTAAGTCCCGTGCAAATTTATTTACATCAAGTATGGTGTTAAATAGATGAAAATTACATGAGGGAACAAAATTCAATCCTTTACTTAAAAGGTTAAGTTGGGACATGGACAAAATACATGCTGACAATTTATTTTCCCTGTGTGAACAGGTACTTGTGTTTAAACGTACAACTTGGCTGTGAATCCGTTACAGGTTTTCGGTTTATCCGAATCCAGACTGGATTTTCCATTTCTTTGATGTCATGGACATGTGACTAAGTTTTTAGTATTTATATGTGTCTTATGCAAAGTCAATGCAGAAAAAGAAAACATAGAAGAAAAAGAGAAAGAAATAGAAAAAAAAAAGGAGAAAAAGGGCCAACAATGGCAATAAATGAGAACATGAAGAAAAAAGAACAGAAATATAATACCAACTTTATAGCAACGTATTCAGGGGGTCACAAATTGATCCAACAAATTCTGAATAAACATTGGAAAGTTCTCAGATCCTTCCCCTATTTAGGGAGTATTTTGCCAAATAAACCCAGGTTTGCATTTTGGAAGGCTCCTTCCATACGAAATATTATTGCACCCAGCCACACAAAAACACAAACTAAAAAAGTCTCCACCATCACCCCTATTTCTTCTAAAAAGGGGGCATTTAAATGCGGCAAACCCAGGTGCCTGTGCTGCACTGCTATTGAACACCAGAGCAACAGCTTCAAAAGCACCCACATGGGGAAATACTATAATTTCAAATCCAATATGACTTGTCAATCATTATTTATTATCTATCTAATAAACTGCAAATGTGGCAAACAATATGTCGGACGAACAACTCAGCAACTACATCAACATTTAAACCAACATCGGAGCAACATTAAAAAAGGGTTCTTGAATCATGGCCTCTCCCGACATATTTCAGAATCTCACAAAGGAGAAGAGAATAATATCTCCATTCCTCCTTCAGTTCCCAATAGATTTGAGGTTTTGGTCAGAAAATAAATGTATTGGATTTACACCTTGCATTTGGTGCAACCACATGGTTTAAATGAAATCACAGAATTAATCTGTTAAAATTAGTTTTTTCTCACTTTATGTGTTAAAATTCTAATACTATGCAATTTTTTTGCCCTTTTAGGCCCCCTGACTATTCATGAATTATATGCATACATTTGTAAAAATATAAAATGAATCCAGTCCATCAGATCCTTTTTTACCTGAATATAATCAGCTGTCAAGAAGCCCTTGACCGGGAACCAGAGCGGCTGTGGGTCGTTGGTTTTCTATTTCCATGCTGCTTCTGAAACATTTAAAGGGGCCTGGGATTCGCCTCTCTGCTGGGGCAGCTGGCTGTCTCCCATGTCTGTCTGTCTGTTCCGGAGTGGAGACTGTGTGGCTTAGTTTGGTGCATTCGTGGATAATCCACATGCACCATACATGCTGCTCACTCAGATAACAATACAGTGTTTGCAATATAGTCAAATGGTTATTGTGACCATTTTATCCCCGTTTTTCCCCAATGTATTTTTAATATACTGAGCACTATGATTGTCAAACGTTTTATGTGGTCCTTTTTATTATTATTAACTTTTGTATGTGTATGTTTTTATATAGAAGCAACTGTAATTGTGTTAATATGTAAACCCGTTAATTTGTTCATGTTTTTTTCTGTATAAATATTACATGTTGATGGCTGTACCAATAAGAGGACCTGAAGAAGAGGGGGTTCCACCCCTTGAAATGCGTAGTCCACAACGCTTTGAATATATTTTAATGTTGATTGAATAATTTTCACTGTCCGACTCGGTATCTGCTATATACCACTGGGAGAGCGCCAAGTGGATCGTCATTTTCCTCTGCACCAGCAGTTTTAATTTGAATTTCTTCTGACCACCCTGAGGACTTCAGAGATGGGCACCATCCAGACAGCACCCCAGCTAACCACCCAGGGATTGGGAATTCAAGCTTCAGTAGGTGTTATGCTCTGAGCATAACACCACCACCAGGTTAGCACAACCATATTGTTGCTAGTGGTAACCCCTTGTCTATCGAAATAATGGCACATGATTGCACTTTTGTCTGTTTTTTTTCTTGTTTTCGCATATAAGTTATGCAATGTCTTGTTACTCTATGACTAAGCGCAAAAGCATAAAACGCGTCAGAGTTTTTATTGTGAATATGCAGGTTTTCCAATAAAAAAATACCCTGCTTTTGAGTTCAACCTGGATGCTGGACATTCTTCTTCTGATGTAAGTTATACACTCCCCATATTGTCTTTGGTGGTAGAGTACAGGCAATCTCCAATATTCATTGTGTGTGTGTGTGTACAGCATAAAACAGAGAGGAAAGGGTTACAGAGCAGGGCTGCCAGGCTTGCTTCTAAGAGCAGTGAGTCAGCAGAGTGAGGGAGAATGCTGAGTCAGCACAGTTCAGGCAAGAGAAGGACACACCCCCTCCACAAGAGAAGGACACAACCCTCCCTTTGACAAGATGGAAAAGACATTAAGCAGCTGTAATATGCAATTTTTTAGTAAAATATCATTGATAGATATATAAAAATTACACATACATAATCAGGATGAGGTACAGAGTAACATAATAGTTTTTTTTTGTGGGATCTGACAGGTACGCTTTAAGACCCTTCTTCATATTTTGGTATGATATAACACAGAAGCATAAATGCAATCCATTCGGCAAAGAAAATATAGAAACATGCAAGAATAATGCAAGTCAACCATACTACTATAGTATTCCCATTGCAATTTCCTTGTAAACTCTTTAAACATGTAATAAGAGTAGATTACACCTATACAGTATGTATATTAGGCTGCTTTCACACTATAAACATTTATCCGTAATGAACTAACGTCATAAAAATCTTAAAAATCGGCCGTTAAACGGCCGTTAGAAAATCCCTAACGGCCGTTAGAAAATCCCATTATAGTCTACGGGATTTTTCTAATAGCCGTTTTAACCCGTTATCGCCCATTATTAATAACGGCCGTTATTTTGTGATGGGCAAATGAACGGAAGAAATGCATGCACTATTTCTCCCGTTATTATCGCCCGTCACAAAATAGACCGAACGGATGGCAAAGAGGCCGGTAAGGGCCCTCCCACCTTCCTCTCATCTGATCGGGACATTGCGATTTCACCAGAACACTGTCGGGACACTTTTACTTTCGTTTTAGACGCTGCAATCAACTTTGATTGCAGCGTCTAAAGGGTTAATGCCGGGAATCGGCCTGATCAGCAGAGTGCAGGATTAACCCTGGGTCCTGGCTGCTGATAGCAATCGGGACCCACCGGGTTTGAAGCATGCTCAGCTCGTGAGTGTGCCTCAAACTCTGGCAACAGGACCAGGACATACATGTACGCCCTTGATCCTTAAGTACTGGGACACAAGGGCGTACCTGTATGCCCTTGGTACCCAAGAGGTTAAAAGGCCACCAATTCCTTAACCCCTTAAGGACCAAGCCCATTTTGTTCTTAAATGGGCACTATCAGATACAAAAACCTTTGATATATTGTAAAGCATGCAAAACCAATAGGTTTTGCATTTGCTTTCATTAGAAAATTTTCAGTATTTCATACTGACAAAGCCAGTCAAACAACTGTTCCCCCTGCCTGCTTGGATACATACTAGTCCTGCTGTGTCCATGCATCATCACCTATGTCATGGACACACTTTCATGATTGAGCGCAGGGCTCACAGCTGGAGGAAAAATCCTCCCACTATCAGCTTGTGTCCCGCTACTGTCAGTGAGGACAAGCTGAGGACAAGATGTGAGCAGACAGCATACTGAGGGAGGGGGCGGAGACCTTCACAGCGAGGCCACATCCCCTTCCTTTGAGAGGAATTCAGACTAGTGAGCTAAATTAAAAGTGTAATAAAAAAATAAATAAAGGTGCTAGACACATGGTCAGGATTAGGTACTGAGTGATATATTTAAAAAAAAAATTGTTGGATCTGACAGGTACTCTTTAAGGACCAGACCAATTTTATTTTTGCATTTTCGCCTTCTAAAAACCATAACTCTTTTATATTTTCTACAGACAAGTATGAGGGCTTGTCTATTCTGTGACCAGCTGTTCTTTGTAATGACATAACTCATTTTACCATAAAATGTATGGCGTAACCAAAAAAATACTATTTGTGTGGCGAAATTGAAAAGAAAACCGGAATTTTGCCAATTTTGGAAGGTTTTGTTTTCACGCCTAACAATTAACAGTAAAAATTACATGTTTTCTTTATTCTGTGGGTCAATACGATTAAAATGATATCCATGATTACTTACTTTTCTATTATTGTACTGCTTAAAAAGAATCTCAAACTTTGTAACCAAATTTGTACGTTTAAAATCCCTCTATTTGACGACCTATAACTTTTTCATTTTTTCATATAAACATGCGATATGAGTGCTCAATTTTTGTGCCGTGATCTGTACTTTTTATTGATACCACATTTGCATATATAAAACTTTTAATACATTTTTTATAAAAACTTTTTGGAATATGATGCAACAAAAAAGCAGCAATTTTGGACTTTTTCTTTTTTAACGTCTACGCCGTTCACCATACGGGATAATTAACATTATATTTTAATAGTTCAGACATTTACACACGCGGCAATACAAATATGTTGTTACGCCGAGCGCTCCGGGTCCCCGCTCCTCCCTGGAGCGCTCGCAGCGTTCTCTCATTCGCAGCGCCCCGGTCAGACCTGCTGACCGGGTGCGCTGCGATATTACTCCCAGCCGGGATGCGATTCGCGATGCGGGATGCGCCCGCTCGCGATGCGCATCTCGGCTCCCGTACCTGACCCGTTCTCCGTCTGTGTTGTCCTGGCGCGCGCGGCCCCGCTCCTTAGGGCGCACGCGCGCCGGGTCTCTGCCATTTAAAGGGCCGCTGCGCCACTGATTGGCGCAGCAGGCCTAATCAGTATTCTCACCTGTGCACTCCCTACTTATACCTCACTTCCCCTGCACTCCCTCGCCGGATCTTGTTGCCATTGTGCCAGTGAAAGCGTTCCCTTGTGTGTTCCTAGCCTGTGTTCCAGATCTCCTGCCGTTGCCCCTGACTACGATCCTTGCTGCCTGCCCTGACCTTCTACTACGTCCGACCTTGCTCTTGTCTACTCCCTTGTACCGCGCTTATCTTCAGCAGTCAGAGAGGTTGAGCCGTTGCTGGTGGATACGACCTGGTTGCTACCGCCGCTGCAAGACCATCCCGCTTTGCGGCGGGCTCTGGTGAATACCAGTAGCAACTTAGAACCGGTCCACCAACACGGTCCACGCCAATCCCTCTCTGGCACAGAGGATCCACCTCCAGCCAGCTGAATCGTGACATATGTTTATAAATTTTTTTTACACTTTTTGGAGTAAAATGGTAAAATGGACGTGTTAAATTTTTATTGGGGGAGTGGATTTTTCTATTTTTTTTCCTTTTTTATTTACATTTTTTTCCTTTTTTTATCCTTTAATAGTCCTCATATGCTATTTATAGCAATCACTTGATTGCTAATACTGTTCAGTGCTATGCATAGGGCATAGCACTGATCAGTATTATCTATCATCTTCTGCTCTAGTCTGCTCGATCTCAGACCAGAGCAGAAGACCCCAGGAGGACGGCAGGAGGCAGGTTAGGGGACCTGCCATTACAGATGATCGGATCCCCGCGGCAGTGCTGTGGGCAATACGATCATCCATATTAAGTACCGCACTGCCATATCATCCATATTAAGTGCCGCACTGCCATATTAAGTGCCGCACATTAACCCTGCTGCAATCTGGTTTCCTCAATGTATGCATAAAATGGCAATAAACAACAGAAAATACATTTTCAATGCAGGCAGTCACATTTGCAATACCAGCAAGCACTTAACTCCTTAAGGACAAAGGGCGTACAGGTACGCCCTTGCGTCCTGGTACTTAAGGACCAAGGGCATTCCTGTATGCCCTTGTCCCATTCCCACAGTTTGAAGCATGCTCATGAGCTCAGTGTGCTTCATACCTAATGGGTCCCAACTGCTATCAGCAGCTAGGATCCATGGCTAATGCCGGACAATGTCTAGTAAAATAAAATCTATATGAATTGGATATCCTTGTAATCGTATGGACATACAGAATAAAGATAAGGTGTCATCTTTAAGAAAAAGAGCACTGTGTAGAAACGGAAGCCTCCAAAAGTTACAAAATGGCATTTAAAAAAAAATTCTGGCCCATTAGCCCAGACCTCTGAAGACGCTTGGCTGAGGGAAACATGTCAGGGGGGCTAGGTGTGTTAGTATTTTTAAGTAAAGTGTCATCAGAGTACCTTAAGCAGGCTGAAGGACTGCAGCTACCAATTTGCTAAGATGATAGAAGAAGCCAATAGGGTTGTGCAAGCACCATTGAGGTATACACTATTCAGCCCTGTGGCACACATTAATATTTATACTCTGGCTAAATAGGGATTATGAATTAACCTGTTTCTTAACTTAGCTTCTCTGGATCATGGGATATATCCTATTGTAAAGTAGGAGTTGCATAAACATGATTGTATCACTGATCTCTTTATCTTTTCAGATGCAAAATACAATACCTTGATCCTTATCCCTTATCTAATGTAAGCAATTGATAAAGGAGGAAGCTGAAACAGGTCTTGTTTTGCATTACCTATGTGGTCAATAAAATTAATCAAAGCATTCAAGCCTGTGCCAGGACACCTTCTTGTACCTTAGTTCCAGAGCACTCTGGATCAGGTTTTGATCAAGAATCACTGTATGTTGGTCCTTTCAGCTTTTCTCAACTCTGACTAGTCACTGGATAACATCCCCAGAGCATCAGGCAAGCCACCACCTTGCTTCACTGTAGGGATGGTACTGGGCAGGTGATGAGCAGTACATGGTTCCACCTGTTCTTCCCCACTAATGTCTCACCACATGGGAGATCTTATATAGACAGGGGTGCGTCTTTCCAAATTCTGTCCAATCCCCTGAATTTACCACATGTGACTCCAAGTAAGGTATAGAAACATTTCAGAGGTCATCAAGAGAAATTGGAGGCCTCCAGAGCTAAATGTTATGTCATAGCAAAAGGTGTAAATACTTTTGTCTAGGCAAAAAAAAAATCTTTATTTTATTTTATTTTTTTATAAATTTGTAAAATTGTCTAAAATTCTGTTTTCACATTCTCAATATGAAGTATTGAGTGCAGAAAAATGTTGGGAACCATTTTTTTTTATTTAAGCACAAGGATGAAACATAGCAAAATGTGAAGAAGAAAAAAAAAGTAAAAGGGTCTGAAAACTTTTGATTGCAATGTATACCTGTGTGATTACAGTTTTATCTAAATACAAGTGTATGCTTGTCATGTAAGTAAATGTTTATTCTGTTTAATGAAACACAAATGTCTGGCGTGTTTAATTTCACTGTCTACCGTTCCTTCCCCTACCTGTCTCTTTTGTTAGAGAACATTTTCCATAGCTAAAGTGATGTTGTGTTTGCTTGCTGGACTGTGAAGACAGTTTAATGACTTTTAACCCATAATAAATGACAGCATGGAGTTCAAGCCTTGCGGTAGGACTTGCTCTCTAGCTTGTAGCTTGGATTTACATAATGGCATAACTCCTATTAAGCTGGTCTACTGACATGTTACTTCTATAATCAGATATTTTAATGTTTACAGAAAAGATTAATTGTTTAATAATAATGGAGGTTGATCCAGTACTTCCAATAAGATCCTGATATACGAGCTGTGTCTCAGAATTGTCCCTTAGATCAGTGTTTCCCAACCAGTGTGCCTCCAGATGATGAAAAACTACAACCCCCAGCATGCCCGGACAGCCAAAGGCTGTCCGGGCATGATGGGAGTTGTAGTTTTTGAACACCTGGAGGCACAATGGTTGGGAAACACTGCCTTAGATTCTATGTGTGATCACCCTCACTAGTATAGGGAACAATTCTGACAATACATATAAGAATTGGAATTCTGACAATACATATTGTGGAATTCCACTTGGAATGTCCCAAATGGAATTTCCGCTGTAGCAGAGTCCTGTTGAAATTAACAGGATTCTGGTGCTCTGTGCATACAGGGGAATTTCGGTGCCAGATGTCTGCAGCATGGAAATTCCATTTTCCGTGTCCGCACAAATAATGAACACATTCATTCTTTGTGTGGAGTCTGCATGGTGCATTTCTGTGCAGTCCTAGCTCCGGTATTTTATGCCAGCGCCCTACAGTTTGCAGAACGTCTGAGATTTTCCATGCGGACATTCTGCTATGTGAATATAGCCTAAGGCTAGGTTCACACAGGAGACATTGGCCTGAATGTGGAGCATTTAAAGCATGCTGACAATAGGACCACTCGGGAAAGCATATCCGTGCCGAATAGACATGTCTATTCTATCTGCAAACACTGGAATTTGAATTTCCGCTCCAGATGTTTCCAGCACGGAAATTCTGATATGTGAACAGTGGAGTAGAATCCCATTGAAATCAATGCAACATTGCTGCTGCAAAATCTATGTGTGGAATTCCAATGTGGAAGTCCACACAGAAATGTTGCCATGTGAACAAAGCCTGAAGAGTTTACATTTTCAGGTAACCCTTAAAGGGGTACTCCACTGGGAATTTATTTTTATTAACTGGTGCCAGAAAGTTAAACAGTTTTGTAAATTAGTTCTATTAAAAAATCTTAAACCTTCCAGTATTTATTAGCTGCTGTATGATCCATAGGAAGTTATTTTATTTTGGAATTTCCTTTTTGTCTGACCACAGTGCTCTCTGATGAAACTTTTAGGAACTGTCCAGAGTAGAAGCAGATCCCCATAAAATAGTGCTTCCCAACCAGGGTGCCTCCAGATGTTGCAATGTTTCCCAACCAACCAGGGTGCCTCCAGATGTTGCAAAACTACAACTCCCACCATGCCTGGACAGCCTTTGGTAGCCTTTGGCTTTCCAGACATGCTGGGAGTTGTAGTTGTGCAACACCTGGAGGCATCCTGGTTGGGAAACACTGTCATAGAATACCTATCCTGCTCTGGACAGTTCCTGACACGGAAAGAGGTCAGCAGAGAGCACTGTGGTCAGACAGAAAGGAAATTAAAAAAGAAAAGAACTTCCTGTGGATCATACAGCAGCTGATAAGTACTGGAAGGATTAAGATTTTTTTAATAGAAGTAATTTACAAATCTATAAAAAGAAAAAAAAGAGGGTACCATGAGCCTCTAGAGTAATACCATAAAATGGTACATGATGATAACCAAATATTAGAAAGAACTGTGCTTCACTTTAATGATAAGAACATTTATTTATAAAATAATAGCAAAAAGGTAGAGACACTAGGGGAGACTGGGCACGTAAAGGCTATGTTCACACGGCGGAATATTTGAAAAAACAGGCAAACATTCCACAAACATTCCACTGGCACAAGATGCCTGAACTAAAAATGCTTGGAAAAGCACCGTCTCCATACAGGGCAATACATTTTTAAGCAGTTTCCACTGAGAGAATTAATGTCACTTCTTTTGTTGAAGGCTGAAATCAAGATTTTCACGGCAGATGTTTCCGGTGTAGAAATTTCTTTGTGTGTGCATTGCAGCAGAATCCCATTGAAAACTACAAAAAATTTTGAGCTGAGTTTTTTTTGCCAAATTCTGCATAGAAATTCTTTGTGTGAACCTAAAGGGGGTACTCCACTGGAAAACATTTTTTTTATCAACTGGTGCCAGAAAGTTAAACAGATATGTAAATTACCAAAATAGAAATGAACCACCCTATTGGGTACACTATGAATAATTATTGGAGACAGAGGTTTTTGAAAAAAATGCAACATTTTATTAAAACAACAAATTTCTAGTGATGTAAAAATATGAATAAAATTATCAGAGCAAATGACAATGTTAACATCAGCTGTCATTGGGCCCTAATGACAGCATGAAAAGATATTTAAAAAAAATTATTAAAAAAATTATCTGCAGAATTTAAACAGCAAATATCGATGGTCCAGATTGGACTGATAGCCCGGCACTTACAATGGTAATGCCATTTCCATCGTAAGTGCCGGACTATCAGTCCAATCTGGACCATCGATATTTGCTGTTTAAATTCTGCAGATAATTTTTTTAATAATTTTTTTTTTATATCTTTTCATGCTGTCATTAGGGCCCAATGACAGCTGATGTTAACATTGTCATTTGCTCTGATAATTTTATTCATATTTTTACATTTCTAGAAATGTGTTGTTTCAATAAAATCTTTAATTTTTTACAAAAACCTCTGTCTCCAATAATTATTTATAGTGTACCCAATAGGGTGGTATTCTTGAGGTGTGGTTAATTTCTATTTTAGTTTTTTACCCAATTTGATCGGTGGGGATCGATTGTTTACTGACCTCGAATACCTGCTTGTGAGCTGCACACACGTTTCCTCAGATTTGTAAATTAAAAAGAAGTTTTTGTATTGTGCAGCTCACAAATAAATTAGTCGAGGCTATATGGAAGGTACTTACACCCAAACAAGTACCGATTAAATAACTATAAAAAGAAAACAAGAGCATACCATGAGCCTCTAGACTAATACCATAAAATGGTACATGATGATAACCAAATATTAGAAAGAATTGTGCTTCACTTTAATGATAAGAACATTTATTTATAAAATAATTGCAAAATGGTAGCAAAAAAGATAACATTAATAACAACCTCCTTTCACAAGGCCCTTGTGGGGAGGTGTTAAAACATATACAGAATGGTATAAAACAATGAAGTCTTAATAAACCGCTATGTAATGTTGTAATCCGATAATCCGACATTTAATATATCGACATGGATCGCTTCTCATATGAAATGAATTGCAGTCAATGTCCATGTATGGTGTATAGTTCAGATTGAGGTGAAGATCACCATTTATAATTACCAGCTCCTGCAGATGAGAGTGGCTTGTAGTGTGATTCGTGGTATGGTGCCGTATCACTGGACGTCCGAGGATACAGATGGTGTATCCCGTAGAGGTTGCATTGGCAGCACTGGCATGCGCTGAAGCGACTGGCCCGGTTGCCACAGGCCTAGGGGAAGTCGCTTGTCTCGGAGGTGGGTGTTCCTGCTCCGGAGATGGAGCAGCCTCGTGGAGAGCCCCTCGGCGTCTGACGTCAGTCAGGTAAGTGAATTTCGGCAAGATGGAAATGCTGGATTTGCAGATGGTAAAAACGCAGAATTTGCAGGATTCACAGGGCTTAAAGAAATAGCACCTCAGTTTGGCTGGCTGTTAAATGCGGAAGCTGCGGTTATTGGATTGCGGTAATAATGCGGAAATCTTTATCTCCTCTAGACGCGTTTCAGGGTACTTTAATCTCGACCCTTTCCTCAGTAGAGATCTATTATAAGTGAAGCTCAAAGTCCTTTATATATAGTACCTGTCTGATTATAGCAGGTGTATTTTTCTTTTGGTCTGTTATAAATAGCGGAATGGAACAAAAACTTACAAAAGATACATTTAGAAGCAATGTATAAACATCAAGGTAACATATCGTACCAGCACAGGTAATGTAATAAACAAAGACTAGATTGCAAAATAGGAAAAAATAAAAAGAACTAAAACATGTGTATAGAATAAATTAAAATAAAGATAAATTAAAAAATTTAAGTGATAAAAATAAACATAAAAATTAAACTAAAAATAAAATACAAATGAAAATAAAAATAGAAATAAATATTGAAAAAAAAATAAATATAAGAATAAAATAACAAATAAATAAAATAAAAATAAAATGAAACGTTAAAGTAGGATAAAATTAAATAGATGAAATACATAATATGTCTAATAGAGAATGGCTTGACACGTAGGGCAAATTTTAGGGTGGAACAAGCTATCCCATGGGTGGACCTAGGCCGTAGAGGATACAAGGACCCCCCGTGAGAGCTCAAGATACACCCTAAAGAAAACCAAAGAGTTCGAAATTAGAGTTCAAACCATTTGGTTCTAATGAGTTAAATTCATATATTTTCTGACTTTCGGCCTTGGATATTTTTACAATAAAGCTTCCCCCTCTCCAGTCTTTTCTAATTGTTTGTAGACCTCTATAGAAAAAATTGGTTATATCTTTATTATGAAATTTTGTAAAATGGGTTGATAAAGGGTGGTTTCAATTTCCATATTTTATGTTTGTTAGATGTTCAGCAATTCTCACTTTTAGGGGTCTCTTTGTCCTCCCAATATATTGTTTCATACACCCACATTGTATAAGATATAGGACTCCACTAGTATGGCACGAAATATGTTTCTTAATGGTCCATCTAAAATCATAGGTGCATGATACAACTTCCATAGTTTTCTTAGGGCCTTTTGTTTTTAGGCAGTTAGGGCATATCCCACACCTAAGAAAAACTTTAGTATTTAACCAAGTTTCAGAGTTATTATGTGTTTTAGTAGGAGGTTTAATACTTGGTGCAATTGTTATCCCCAAATATTGGGCTTTTTTATAGACAATAGGTGCACGGTCTGGGAGCGATCCCCCTATATCTTTATCTTGCTTTATAATAGGCCAATATTTATTAATAATTTGTTCTATTTTTTTATATCCATGATTATAGGGTAAAACTAGTTTAATTGTGTGTTCTGAAGGAGTGACATCTGTGTCTCTAGGAGTGAAAAAAGTGGTCCTATCTAAAAGTTTGATTTGGTTCAGTGATTGGGATAAAAGTGTTTCCGGATAGTTTTTTTCTTTAAAGAGGGATGTCAAATTAGCTGCTTCTTCCAAAAAAGTATTGTCAAACGTACAATTACATTTTATGCGACGGAATTGGCCCTTAGGGATATTCATCAGCCATCTGGTTAGGTGGCAACTGGTGTAATTGATATAGCTGTTTTTAGCTGTTGGTTTTTTATAGGTTTTACAAATTAATCTAGTTTTGTCCGGACTCACTTTTATCTCCAAATCCAAAAAAGTTATGTATTCTGTACTTATATGTGAGGTGAAATAGAGAAAGTGATTATTAGTGTTTAAGTTATTAATAAATAATTCCAAATCAGTTGATAGACCCATCCCAAATTAAAATAATATCGTCTATATAGCGTCTCCAGAGCATCAGATTTGTGCCAAGATGGGGGGTGATGGTGTCCTCTTCCCAAGATGCCATATTTGTGAAAATCTGGTGCTCTGGAGACGCTATATAGACAATATTATTTTAATTTTGGATGGGTCTATCACTGATTTGGAATTATTTATTAATAACTTAAACACTAATAATCACTTTCTCAATTTCACCTCACATATAAGTACAGAATACATCACTTTTTTGGATTTGGAGATAAAAGTGAGTCCGGACAAAACTAGACTAATTTGTAACACCTATAAAAAAAAAAACAACAGCTAAAAACAGCTATATCAATTACACCAGTTGCCACCTATCCAGATGGCTGATGGATATCCCTAAGGGCCAATTGCGTCACTTAAAACGTAATTGTACGTTTGACGATACTTTTTTGGAAGAAGCAGCTAATTTGACATCCCTCTTTAAAGAAAAAAAACACTTTTATCCCAATCACTGAATCAAATCAAACTTTTAGATAGGACCACTTTTTTCACTCCTAGAGACACAGATATCACTCCTCCAGAACACACAATTAAACTAGTTTTACCCTATAATCATGAATATAAAAAATAGAACAAATTATTAATAAATATTGGCCTATTATAAAGCAAGATAAAGATATAGGGGGATTGCTCCCAGACCGTGTCTATAAAAAAAAAGCCGAAAATTTGGGGATAACAATTGCACCAAGTTTTAAACCTCCTACTAAAACACATAATAACTCTGAAACTTGGTTAAATACTAAAGGATTTTTTAGGTCTGGAACATGCCCTAACTGCCTAAAAACAAAAGGCCCTAAGAAAACTATGGAAGTTGTATCATGCACCTCTGATTTTAGATGGACTATTAAGGAACATATTTCGTGCCATACTAGTGGAGTCCTATATCTTATACAATGTGGGTGTATGAAACAATATATTGGGAGGACAAAGAGACCCCTAAAAGTGAGAATTGCTGAACATCTAACAAACATATAAAATGGAAATTTAAAACACCCTTTATCAGCCCATTTAAAAAAAAATCATAATAAAGATATAACCATTTTTTTCTATACAGGTCTACAAACAATTAGAAAAGACTGGAGAGGGGGAAGATTTATTGTAAAAATGTCCATGGCCGAAAGTAGAAATATAGAAAATATAGAAAATATATGAATTTAACTCGTTAGAACCAAATGGTTTGAACTCTAATTTCGAACTCTTTGGTTTTCTTTAGGGTGTATCTTGCGCTCTCACGGTCCTTGTATCCTCTATGGCCTAGGTCCCCCCGTGGGATAGCTTGTTCCACCCTAAAACTTGCCCTACGTGTCAAGCCATTCTCTATTAGACATATTATGTATTTCATCTACCGTATATACTCGAGTATAAGCCGAGTTTTTCAGCACGATTTTTCGTGCTGAAAACACCCCCCTCGGCTTATACTCGAGTGAACTCCCCCACCCGCAGTGGTCTTCAACCTGCGGACCTCCAGAGGTTTCAAAACTACAACTCCCAGCAAGCCCGGGCAGCCATCGGCTGTCCGGGCTTGCTGGGAGTTGTAGTTTTGAAACCTCCGGAGGTCCGCAGGTTGAAGACCACTGCGGCCTTCAACATCATCCAGCCCCCTCTCACCCCCTTTAGTTCTGAGTACTCACCTCCGCTCGGCGCTGGTCCGGTCCTGCAGGGCTGTCCGGTGAGGAGGTGGTCCGGTGGGATAGTGGTTCCGGGCTGCTATCTTCACCGGGGAGGCCTCTTCTAAGCGCTTCGGGCCCGGCCTCAGAATAGTCACGTTGCCGTGACAACGACGCAGAGGTGCGTCATTTGCGTCATTGTCAAGGCAACGCATCTATTCCGGGCCGGAAGCGCGGAGAAGAGGCGCCCCCGGTGAAGATAGCAGCCCGGACCACCTCCTCACCGGACCACCTCCTCACCGGACAGCCCTGCAGGACCGGACCAGCGCCGAGCGGAGGTGAGTACTCAGAACTAAAGGGGGTGAGAGGGGGGCTGGATGATGTTGAAGGCCGCAGTGGTCTTCAACCTGCGGACCTCCGGAGGTTTCAAAACTACAACTCCCAGCAAGCCCGGACAGCCGATGGCTGGGAGTTGTAGTTTTGAAACCTCTGGAGGTCCGCAGGTTGAAGACCACTGAGGGCGAATGATGAGAAGAGGATGATGAAGGGGGGGTGTGGGGATGATGAAGGGGGGTGGGGATGATTACAAGGGGATGATGAAGGGGGGATGTGTGGGATGATAAGGGGATGATGAAGGGGGGATGTGCGGGATGATAAGGGGATGATGAAGGGGGGATGTGTGGGATGATAAGGGGATGATGAAGGGGGGATGTGCGGGATGATAAGGGGATGATGAAGGGGGGATGTGTGGGATGATAAGGGGATGATGAAGGGGGGATGTGTGGGATGACAAGGGGATGATGAAGGGGGATGTGTGGGATGATAAGGGGATGATGAAGGGGGGATGTGTGGGATGATGACAAGGGGATGATGATGAGGATGTTAATGACGGGTCTGGATGATGACAGGGGGGGATGAGGTATTTCCCACCCTAGGCTTATACTCGAGTCAATAACTTTTCCTGGGATTTTGGGTTGAAATTTGGGGTCTCGGCTTATACTCGGGTCGGCTTATACTCGAGTATATACGGTATTTCTTTTTATCCTACTTTTACATTTATATTTATTTATTTTTATTTATTTGTTGCTGTTATTTTTATTCTTATTTTTATTCTTATATTTATTTTTATTTCTATATTTATTGCTGTTTTTATTTTCATTTTTATTTTTATTTTATTTTTATCACTTTAATTTTTATGTTTATTTTTATCACTTTCATTTTTATATTTATCTTTATTTTTATTTATTCTATACATATATTTTAGTTCTTTTTATTTTTTCCTATTTTGCAATCTAGTCTTTGTTTATTACATTACCTGTGCTGGTACGATATGTTACCTTGATGTTTATACATTGCTTCTAAATGTATCTTTTGTAAGTTTTTGTTCCATTCCGCTATTTATAACAGACCAAAAGAAAAATACACCTGCTATAATCAGACAGGTACTATATATAAAGGACTTTGAGCTTCACTTATAATAGATCTCTACTGAGGAAAGGGTCGAGATTAAAGTACCCTGAAACGCATCTAGAGAAGATAAAGATTTCTGCATTATTACCGCAATCCAATAACCGCAGCTTCCGCATTTAACAGCCAGCGAAACGGAGGTGATATTTCTTTAAGCCCTGTGAATCCTGCAAATTCAGCATTTTTAGCATCTGCAAATCCAGCATTTCTATCTTGCCGAAATTCACCTATCTGACTGACGTCAGACGCCGAGGGGCTGCTCAATCTCTGGAGCAGGATCATCCACCTCCGAGAGAAGCAACTTCACCAAGGCCTGTGGCAACCGGGCCAGTCGCTGCAGCGCATGCCAGTGCTGCCAATGCAGCCTCTACGGGATACACCATCTGCCTCCTCGGACGTCCAGTGATACGGTGCCATACCACGAATCACACTACAAGCCACTCTCATCTGCAGGAGCTGGTAATTATAAATGGTGATCTTCACCTTAATCTGAACTATACACCATACATGGACATTGACTGCAATTCATTTCATATGAGAAGCGATCCATGTCGATATATTAAATGTCGGATTAGCGGATTACAACATTACATAGCGGTTTATTAAGACTTCATTGTTTTATACCATTCTGTATATGTTTTAACACCTCCCCACAAGGGCCTTGTGAAAGGAGGTTGTTATTAATGTTATCTTTTTTGATACCATTTTGCAATTATTTTATAAATAAATGTTCTTATCATTAAAGTGAAGCACAGTTCTTTCTAATATTTGGTTACCATCGTGTACCATTTTATGGTATTAGTCTAGAGGCTTATGGTACGCTTTTTTTTTTTCTTTTTATAGTTATTTAATCGGTACTTGTTTGGGTGTAAGTACCTTCCATATAGTCTCGACTAATTTATTTGTGAGCTGCACAATACAAAAACTTATTTTTAATTTACAAATCTGTTTAACTTTCTGGCACCAGTTGATAAAAAAAAAAAAATGGTTTCCAGTAGAGTACCCCCTTTAGGTTCACACAAAGAATTTCTATGCAGAATTTGGCAAAAAAAACTCAGCTCAAAAATTGTTGTAGTTTTCAATGGGATTCTGCTGCAATGCACACACAAAGGATTTTCTGCACCGGAAACATCTGCCGTGAAAATCTTGATTTCAGCCTTCAACAAAAGAAGTGACATTAATTCTCTCAGTGGAATCTGCTTGAAAATGTATTGCCCTGTATGGAGACGGTGCTTTTCCAAGCATTTTTAGTTCAGACATGTTGTGCCAGTGGAATGCTTGTGGAATGTTTGCCTGTTTTTTCAAATATTCCGGCGTGTGAACATAGCCTTTACGTGCCCAGTCTCCCCTAGTGGCTCTATAGAACAGAACTGCCGGAGCCTGATAATGCAGAATATACAAACAGTAGTTTTGTGAAAAATGCTGCAATTCTTATGATATTTTAGTTTGACATCATAATGTTTTATTTTCAATTTTTTTGATGGTCAGATTTTAGTCTATAGTGAAATGAAAAAGTACTACTTACAAAGTATTTCAGTTTGCTCTGCATTTTGGGTCATTGGAGTTTTATTTTTTTTTAAATACAGCACTCTCTGCTTATTGCATTTTTCGCAGTTTTCATTGCTTTTCCATTGGACTTAAAAAAACAACATAAACATAAATAGAGATGGGCTAATCGAAGTTGACAAAGTCAAATTCATTCCGAATTTCATGAAAAATTTGATTCTGAACGAATCCGAATTTCCTCACGCTTCGTGGTAACGAATCGCTGCATTCACTACATTTTGTGCAGGCGGGGGGCTAAAATGGTGGCTACTTGTGTGAGGACATGGGGAAAGGAACTCTGGGAAGGCGGGAAGACGGGATCAATCTGAATTACATGGCGGCATGCAGCCTATCAGCAGCCAGTCAGCCCTGTGATGTCACAGCCCTATATATTCGACAGCCATTGCCAAAGACAGGCATTTCCGAGAGCAGAGACTGTGTGTGTGCCCTTATCATCTTTACCCGCAATACAGATCTTTAAAGCGCAAATCCATTCACCTCAAGTCCACATTCGTTCTGGCTAGAGAGAGAGAGCAGACACTGTGTGGTCACTAATCAGCGTTACTGACAATACAGATCAGCACGGGAAATCCATTGACCTCAAACCTGCATCACTGCAGGCAGGCAGAGAGAGTTCAGAAGTCATTTCATAGATTGCCAATTGAGATAATCACAGGAAGCACTCGCCATTCAAAGACTGAAAGCAACCATATTGCAGAAAGGGACATACTACATAATAACAGTATTATTTCACTACCCCAGCACACTTCCTATGTGTGTTATGGCAAGGCAAAGTGTTCTACACCCCTAATGAGGCCCTCTGTAGCCTGGAAATAGCCGTTTTATAAATATAGCAATTCGCCGCAAATATATTCGGATGGAAACACATTTTTTGGAAACACATATTCGGATGGAAACACATCTCTAAACATAAACTATCACAAAAAAACTATCTTTTTAAAGAAATTTTCCATGCATTCTATAATACCAGGAAAGAACAGTATGTGAAGGACTCTAAAGAAATTTTTCGATCATTACATACCAGGTAGAGATTTGATATACATAGTATATATATATATATATATATATATATATATATATATATACATATATGTATGTGTGTGTGTGTTTTTCTAGTCTTCGAATATAACTAGTATATACATGCTACGTATGGATAAAAAATATATACACTACTGAAGAGGTAGGAAAAAATTCAAATCAACTGGTGCCAGAGTTACACAGTTAAGCTATACACATTTTTAAATTAGTTATATTTAAAACTAAAACCTTAAGCCTTCCAGTACTTATCAGCTGCTGTATGCTTTGGAGGAAGTTATGTATTCTATTTAGTCAGACACAGTGCTCTCTGCTGCAACCCCTGTCTGTGTCAGGGACTGTCTAGAGCAGTTAATGTTTGCTATGGGGATTTTCTCCTACTCTGGACAATTCCTAACACAGAAAGAAAAGGCAGCAATAATGAATTACTATCCTCAGGTCATACAGCAGCAGAAGTAATTAACAAATATGTATAACTTTCTTGCACCAGATGATTTGAAAACATTTTGCTTAGTAAAATTTTTTATGCTCTTTTAGTTTACATAATGTATAAAGCAACATAAAAACAGACACTGCTTATAATATGAATTTCTTTTAATCCTGAGTTTAAAAATAGGCTTTTGCACAAAACCGGAACAATATGTTTCCCCATTTACAATATGTTTTTTCATCTCATTTTATCTGAAACCATAGAAATAAAAAATACCATATTGTACTGCCAGAAAAGAAAATCTGGTAAAAAATTGAACAGGGTGCGTTTAGCATTTCATATTTAATTTGTTCTCTTCAGTTGTGTTTACAGGTCTTAATGCTTAAACATTAAAAAAGCATTTGCTAATATTTTAAGCTAAATATATTAGAATTCCCAAACATATTACAAGCATAGAAAATGCAAGAACAAAATATATAAAAATAACTTATGGAAATTAAAACTTTTTGATTCTGCTTTTAATCTAAATTTTACTAGGTTGATTCATTTCTACTACACCTCTTCAACCTGCAGACATTTATCACAAGATGATTAGGACTCTTAACCTGTTAGGGACGGAGGGCGTACAGGTATGCCCTGGCATCCTGGTACTAAAGGACCATGGGCGTACCTGTACACCCTGATTCCTTAAAGGGGTACTCTGGCCCTAGTACATCTTATCCCCTATCCAAAGGATAGGGGATAAGATGCATGATCGTGGGGGTCCCGCTGCCAGGGACCCCCGCAATCTGTCATTCCACACCCACCTTTGTGGAGGCTGGAGGCTCCGAGTGTGAAGCGAAGCGTGATGACCACGGGGCTGGAGTATTGTGACGTCACAACTCCGCCCCCATTTGATGCCACGCCCCGCCCCCTCAATGCAAGTCTATGGGAGGGGCGTGACGCCAATCACACCCCCTCCCATAGACTTGCATTGAGGGGGCGGGGTGTGACGTCACATGGGGCGGAGTCGTGACGTCACGATACTCTGGCCCCATGGTCATCATGCTTCACACTCGGAACCTCCAGTGCAGCAGAGAGCTCACGAAGGTGGGTGCGGAATGACAGATTGCGGGGGTCCCCAGCGGCAGGACCCCCGTGATCATACATCTTATGCCATATCCTTTGGATAGGAAATAAGATGTATTAGGGCTGGAGTACGCCTTTAAGTGGCATTGAAGGGAGCGCAGAAGCTCACTGTTAATGACAGGCAGCAGCGATCCTGATGCTGCTGGTCATCAACCCTTTAGATGCAGTGATCAATGCCGATCATGGCGTCTAAATAAAAGTGAAACTTTTTCGGTAACTCAGAGGGGCTCACGGAACCCCGGTGACATGATTGCGGGAGTTCCATGAGCTAACATGGAAGAGGAGGGTCCCCTTATCTGTCTCCTGCCACCGATCGCCGATTCACTGAGATAGCCTGGCTTAGCCAGACTTTATCAGTGGATAGCTGATCCCACTGTATAATGCTATGCCACAGGCATAGCAATATACTGTAAATGCAATCTAATGTTGCATATCAAGGTCCCCTATGGGGACTTAAAAATTGTAAGAAAAAAGAGAATAATTCTAAAATTATATAAAACCTCCTCCCCTAATAAAAAAATAAAATTCCCTTATTTTTCCATTTCACAAAAAAATGAAAAAAGAGAATAAATTTACAATATTTGGTATCGCCCATGCATAAATGTCCAAACTATTAAAATATATTGTTTATGATCACACACAACAAATGGCGTAAACGTAAAAAAAAATCAAACACCTAACAAATACTGATCAAAACATCCCATCAAAGCAAAAACTACAGATCACAGTGCAAAAAATGAGCTCTCATACATCGCTGTATAGGGAAAAAGAAAAAAGTTATAGGGGTCAGAAAAGGAAATTTTTATGCACATTAATTTTGTAGTACAAAAATAGAAAAACTTTATAAATTGGCCATCATTTTAATCGTTTTCACCTACAGAATAAACATATGTATCACTTTTACCATAAAGTGCACTGCGTAAAACCCAAACCCCCCAAAAGTTCCAAAATTGCAGTCTCCTTATAAATTTCCGGCCACAAATTTTAATATTTTTGTTTCATGGTACATCTTGTGGTAAAATGATAGATGTCATTAAAAAATACAATTGGTTGCGCAAAAAACAAGCCCTCATATGGGATTTTAAAGCAGAGGAGGAAAAAACAAAAACTCAAAAATGAAATCTGGCCTGGTCCTTAAGGGGTTAAAGAGACTCAACTAAATGTAAATTTAGCAATAATAAAGACAATTTAAAGGGGTTATACACCATAAGGTGATTTTAGTACATACCTGGCAGACAGTAATGGACATGCTTAGGAAGGATCTGCACTTGTCTTGGGGCTAAATGACTATGTTGTGAGATTACCATAATACTGTGGCTAGCTTTTTGTGAACTGGTATTTCCTGTTAGAGTTTGTTCCCTTCAATTACAAATCCCATGATTCCTTGTTTATAAGTGTGAGGTCACTTTTCTCCCTCCCACACATTAGTAACCCCACCCATTGAAGCACACCTTTCATCCCTTTAATGCTATAGACCAGGGATTTCTGAATAGGGTGCCTCGAACTGTTGCAAAAACAGAATGATCTTCCTCCCACCCAGCGGTCACTGCACCTGTTGAAGCAAAGACAGGTTCCTTCTGATCTAGTGATGTAATGTCTCGGGCCACACTGCAACCTGGGAAAGCTTGTAACGACATTAATTTTGTATGCTGTTAAAAATAAACCTTGTGGCAAGAATTGCAAGACCACCATGAAAAACAGGTACAGACATGATATTATGAGCTACACTAACTTTATAGCCCCTGTAGCATAGTCAAATAAAAAAAAAATCCCAGAATACCCCTTTAATCAGGAGTGTTTGTTGATATGTATTCTATATAGAGGTGTAAAGAGTAATAATAATAACAATACATGTGTTGCATTTGTGTGTTTACCTTGTGACAGCCTTTTACATGTACAATGCATTTGGACAGTCTTATGGTCCTTTCAGTTTTTCATATTTTGTTATGTTGCAGACTTGTGCTAAAAAAATAAATAAATTACGTTTTTTCCCATCTGCACTCACTACATCATAATGCGAATCTGAATAATTTTTTGTAGATTTTTTGGGCTAACATATTAAAATGGAAAAAATAAAATGTTGGACTGACGTAAGTATTCAGACCCTTTACTTAGTACTTAGTTGAAGCATCTTTGCCAGTAGTCTCAGCCTCCAGTCTTCTCGGTTTTCACACCTGGATTTAAATGGGCACCATCAATAAAATTATTTTTTTGCATATCATACAGCAGGTAAAATAAATAAGAAAAAAAAAATGTTATATACAGGCAGAAAGTTAGTGCTATCCACTGCCAATGGCCGCACTTCCTGGGTTTGGTCTCCTGCCAGGTGACCAAAGTCTGTGCTTTTGAGCAGAAGGAATGCAGTCTGGTCCAGAAGTGAGACCTCTAGTGACAAGATTTATAAGGCCAAGAAAGTAACATAAAAATACCTTTTTTTTTTACAGGGAATAAATAATAAGAATTATAAATGTAATTTATTTTATGTATCATATCCCCCAAAAAAAAAATTTTGATGACAGTGCACATTTAAGCATTTCTGTGATTTTTCTCTGCAGATCTTCTCAAGCTCTGTCAGGCTGGATGGGGACTGTCAGTGGAAGTTTTCAGGTCTATCCAGACATGTTTGATTGGGTTCAAGTCGGGGCATTGGCTGGGCCACTCAGGGAGATTCACAGATTTAGCCCTAACCAATTCCTACATCCATCCAGTGCATGCTTGGAGCGATACAGCATCTGCAGGAAGCCAAGGTGGAAGCACAGGTGCAATGACCTGTGCTTCCACCTTGGCGTCCTGCGGATGCTGTATCGCTCCAAGCATGCACCGTGAGTAAAAGAAAACTACTGCACCTTGAAATCGTGAGTGCCTCCTCTTATTCTTCTTTTTGCATGAACTTTTGGATCTTCTGCTCTGGAGGATTGAGCACCTTGAGAGATCGCAGTTAGTGGACTGCTTGGCTACTACTCTGAGTGTTTGGCAACTTGCTCAAGTTTGCCAGAGCCTATGAAAGACCTTCTATAGCTTATAGACCACAGATGTCAGTGCCGATCTCTCTCTACTCTATCTCCTGTTTTGGTTCTTGTTTATGATTCTTGTTTAGTTCTTGGAGTCTGTTTATACTTATCCGGTTCTCAGTCCACTGTCCGGTATTTAGTATTCCTGTTTAGAATATTGTTTAAAGGGTAGCTCCCACCATCCTATTTTTTTTTTTGCTAGCCCATTCAACCCCCACCCACCCCCGCTACGGCACTAGCCCGTTCACTCCTCCACCCCAACCCCCCCCCTCGCCCCGCATACCCCGTTCCCTCATTACACTTGCAGTTACTGCAGAGTCCGGCAGCGGGCGTGCAGGGACAGCGGCGGCAACGAGGCGGCGGCAGCGATGTGCGGGAGAAGTGGCCTCCCAGCCAGTGGCCGGGGAGCCAATGCGCTCGCTCCCGCCTGTCTGATTGACAGGCAGGGAGCGAGTGCAGCCTAACTGAAAAAGGACTGATTGCCACTCCAAAATCAGTCCTTTTTCAGTGGCCGGTTTTTAAATGTACATTAAACCTTTTTAATGAAAAAAAAAATAATAAAAGTAAATTAGAGATATGTTGTAGTACATAAGTACTACAACATATCAAAAAATAAAGTTGATGACAGTGCCCATTTAAGTCTTAGTCCTGTTTGTTGGTTATTGTGTTGACCCCTCTTGTACTTGACATCTACCTTAACCCTGTACAATTCCATTTTTGATTTGAACTCTGACGCCCCAGTACCTTAGCGTAGTGTATGAACCGGCTCGTAGTTGTGATTCATCACTAGGGTGTCTGTGCAAGTAGGCGGGAATGTTGCTTTAGAGAAAGTTTGAATGCACTTCTTTTTTTTCCCATACTTTGTGTTGTTTTTCCACCTATAGTCCTCTATAGTTTAACCCCTTAAGGCCTATTTTGGCCTTGAGGACACAGGAAAATAAAATTTTTGTGTTTTTGCTTTTTCCTCCTTGCCTTCTAGAGCAAAAGCTTTAATTTTTCTCCCTTCAGACCCATATAAGGGCTTGTTTTTTGCGTAACCAATTGTACCATAAAATGTAAAAAACAAAAAAAAGGATTATTTTTGGGGGAAAATTGAAGAGAAAACCACATTTTGGAACTTTTGGTGGGTTTTGTTTTTACAAAATTTATGGCACTTTATGGTTAAAATGACATGTTCACTTTATTCTGCTGGTCAATGTGATTAAAATGATACCCAATTTAAATAGTTTTTCTAATATTGAACAAAATCAGTATATTTTTGTGCTGTGATCTGTGGTTTTTATCAGTACCATTTTTGTAATGATTGCATTTTTTTCTTGATCGCTTTTTATAAAAAAAATTCTGATATATGATGTGATTAAAAAATCTATATTTTTGGACTTGGTTTTTTTTTCATGTTCACGCTATTCACCTTTCAGGATCATTCGCATATTTTTATACACCGGACATTTTCGCCAAATATACCAAATATGTTGATTTATTTATTTTTTTATAGGAAAGGAAGGGAATTTTAGTTTTTATTGAGGGAGGGGTGTATTAACTTTTATTTAAACGTAACCATTTTTTTCAACTTTTTTTGTTACACTTTCACACTCTTATTTTTCCATCCACAGAGACATATGAATGCTTGTTTTTTGCACAACCAATTGTGCTTTGCAAAGACATCATTCACTGTACCATAAAATTTTAATACATTTATTTGTTGGGGGAAAAACTACATTTTAACATTTTTTAAGGGATTCTTGCACAGAGCACTTTACGGTAAAACCGACATGTTCTGTTTACTCCGTCAATACAATTAAAATCCCAACCCCCAACCCCCCACGCCAACCCTCTCTCCTGCACTGTGTTTGTTACCTGCTCCAATTCTGAATAAAGCCTGAAGATTTTGCATACTTCTACTGGGTGAGTGCTCCGATTCATTCTTCTCTATATACAATTAAAATCATACCCATGTTTACACATTTTTCTATTATACTACTTTTTAACAAAAGTAAAAAATTGGTCTTTTAAGACCCCTATAACTTTTTTATTTTTTCATATATATGTAGGTCTAATTTTTTGTGCTGTGATCTGTAGATTTTATCGGTACCTTTTTTGTTAAGATGGGACTTTCTGATCATGATTTATTTATTTAATCCTTAATTCTGGTGTTAATTTTTTTATGTTTAAGCCGCTCACTCTGTGTGATCATAAACATTATGGGGGACATTTATCAAGGTATTTAGAGCCTTTTTATTTTTTTTGCTTACAAAAGTCTTCTGTGAGTAAGCAAAAAGTTACAAACAGCCTTACCTGAGTAATTTTCAGTTTTCACTTTGCAGTGGTCAGGTATTTATGATGTGCGAAAGTCGCAAATAGGCAAAAAAAAGTCGCAAACCCCTTACAAAAAAGTTGCAAGTCTGCTCCAGGTCTGACCTGGAGTACAAAACTTCCGTACATGAGCAAATTTAAAAAGTCGGAAAAAGTCTCAGCTGCGAATTTTTTTGTTTTGCTTATGTACTCCAAATTTATCAACCCCCTGTGATAGTATGATAAATATGTAGCACATAAGCATAACCAAAGCAAAAAATAAATAAAAATATATGACTTCATCACTTGCTTACCAAAGCAAACAATGATAAATGTCCTCCTATATCTTAACCTCTTGGGAACGCAGGGCGTACAGACATGCCCTGAATCCCCGATCCTTAAGGACCCAGGGCATACCTGTACGCCCATGGTAATTCCGGTAAAACACTACATTTACACACCCATACACTGCCCCCCTTCCCTTCCAATAAAAATAAAAAACGTCTTGTACCACAGTGTTTCCAAAACGAAGACTCCAGCTGTTGAAAAACAACAACTCCCAGCATTGTCAGACAGCCACTGACTGTCCAGGCATGCTGGGAGTTTAGCAACAGCTGGAGGCACCCTGTTTGGGCATCACTGGCATAGAATATTTTTGGTAGCAGAGGCAATTACAACGCTTGCATCTGGGTCCGCCCCTATGCAAATCCCTACTTTAGGCCTCAAACGCGCATGGTGCTCTCACTTCGGAAGCCTGTCATATTTCAAGACAACAGTTTAGGGCCACATATGAGGTATTTCCGTACTGAGGAGAAAATGCGTTAACAATTTTGGGAGGCTTTTTCTCCTTTTACCCCCTATGAAAAGGAAAAGTTGGGGGCTACACCAGCCTGTTAGTGTA
Organism: Hyla sarda; assembly: GCF_029499605.1. Taxonomy (NCBI): domain Eukaryota; kingdom Metazoa; phylum Chordata; class Amphibia; order Anura; family Hylidae; genus Hyla; species Hyla sarda. The sequence goes on from NC_079193.1 coordinate 163,935,154, forward strand.
AAAACAAAAAATTTTTTACACTAACATGCTGGTGTTGCCCCATACTTTTCATTTTCACAAGAGGTAAAAGGAACAAAAGACCACTCAATTTCTCCTGAGTACGGAAATACCCCATATGTGGACATAAAAAGCTCTGCGGGCGCACAACAGGGCTCAGGAGTGATAGCGCACTATGAACATTTGAGGCTTTAATTGGTGATTTGCACAGGGGTGGCTGGTAGTTAAAGCGGTTCTGACAAACGCAAAAAAATAAAATACCCACAAGTGAACAAATTTTGGAAACTACACCCCTCACGGAACGTAACAAGGGGTATAATGAGCCTTAACACCCCACAGGTGTTCGACGAATTTTCATTAAAGTTGGATGTGAAAATGAAAAAAAAAATAATCTTTTTCACTAAAATGCTGGTGTTACCCTAAATTTTTCATTTTCACAAGGAAAAATAGGAAAAAAGGCCGCCCAAAAATTGTAACCCAATTTCTTTTGAGTATGGAAATACCCTATATGGGGATGTAAAGTGCTCTACGGGCGCACTACAATGCTCAGAAGAGAAGGAGCTCCAATGGGCTTTTGGAGAGAGAATTTGACCGTAATTGAAGGCCATGTGTGTTTACAAAGCCCTCATGGTGCCAGAACAGTGGACGCCCCCACCACACATGTAACCCCATTTTGGAAACTACACCCCTCACGGAATGTAATAAGGGGTGCAGTGAGCATTTACACCCCACAGGTGTCTGACAGATTTTTGGAACAGTGGTCCGTGAAAATGAGAAATTTTATTTTTCATTTGCACAGGCCACTGTTCCAAAGATCTGTCAAATGCCAGCGGGGTGTAAATACTCACTGCACCCCTTGTTACGTTCCTTGAGGGGAGTAGTTTCCAAAATAGTATGACATTTTAGTGGATTTTTTTTTTCTTTTACGAAAAGTCGTCAAACACCTGTGGGGTGTTAAGCTTCCTAAATGATGACATGTCCCCAAAAACCATTTCAGCAAAATTTGCTCCTTCTCTTCTGAGCCCTCTAGTGCGCTTGCAGAGCACTTTACATCCTCATATGAGGTATTTCCTTACTCGTGAGATATTGGGTTACAAATTTTGGGCGAATTTCTCTCCTTTTACCCCTTGTAAAAATTCAAATAATGGATCTACAAGAACATACAAGTGCTGCTATTCCTTTGAAACATCTAAAGGGTTAACAAACTTTCTAAATGTAATTTTGAATACTTTGAGGGGTGCAGTTTCTATAATGGGGTCATTAATGGGGTATTTCTCAGAGAAAGGCCCTTCAAATCCACTTCAAACTTAATTGCTCCCTGAAAAATTCTGATTGTGAATTTTTTGTGAAAATGTTTTAATTTGCTGCTATACTTTAAAGCCCTCTAATGTCTTCAAAAAGTAAAAACATGTCAACTTTATGATGTCAACTTAAAGAAGACATGTTGTATTTCTGAATCAATATATAATTTATTTTGAATGTCCATTTTCCTTACAAGCAGAAAGTTTCAAAGTTAGAAAAATGCTAAATTTTCTAAATTTTGGGATTTTTCACCAAGAAAGGATGCAAGTAATGCCGAAAATTTACCACTATGTTAAAGTGGAATATGTCACAAAAAAACTATCTCGGAATCAGAATTAAAGGTAAAAGCATCCCAGAGTTATTAATGCATAAAGTGACAGTGGTCAGAATTACAAAAAAGGGCTGAGTCCTTCACCCCTTAAGGACTCAGGGATTTTCAGTTTTTGCACTTTCGTTTTTTTCTCCTTACCTTTTAAAAATCATAACCCTTTCAATTTTCCACCTAAAAATCCATATTATGGCTTAACTTTTGCGTCGCCAATTCTACTTTGCAGTGACATTAGTCATTTTACCCAAAAATCGGAAAAAAACGCCATTTTGTAACTTTTGGGGGCTTCAGTTTCTACGCAGTACATATTTCGGTACAAATTTCACCTTATCATTATTCTGTAGGTCCATACGGTTAAAATGATACCCTATTTATATAGCTTTGATTTTGTCGCACTTCTGGAAAAAATCATAACTACATGCAGGAAAATTTATACGTTTAAAAATGTCATCTTCTGACCCCTATAACTTTTTTATTTTTCCACGTACAGGGCGGTATGAGGACTCATTTTTTGTGCTGTGATCTGAAGTTTTTATCGGTATGATTTTTGTTTTGATCAGACTTTTTGATCACTTTTTATTCATTTTTTTAATGGTATAAAAAGTGACCAAAATACGCTTTTTTGGACTTTGGAATTTTTTTGCGCGTACGCCATTGACCGTGCGGTTTAATTAATTATATATTTTTATAGTTTGCACATTTACGCACGCGGTGATACCACATATGTTTATTTTTTATTTTTTTTACACTGTTTTATTTTTTTTATGGTAAAAGGGGGGTTATTCAAACTTTTATTAGGGAAGGGGTTAAATGACCTTTATTAACACTTTTTTTAAACTTTTTTTTTGCAGTGTTATAGGTCCCATAGGGACCTATAACACTGCACACTGATCTCCTATGCTGATCCCTGGCATGTATTAACACGCCTGTGATCAGCATTATCGGCGCTTGACTGCTCCTGCCTGGATCTCAAGCACGGAGCAGTCATTCGTCGATCGGACACCGAGGAGGCAGGTAAGGGCCCTCCCGGTGTCCGATCAGCTGTTCGGGACGCCGCGATTTCACCGTGGCGGTCCCGAACAGCCCGACTGAGCAGCCGGGTCACTTTCAGTTTCACTTTAGAAGCGGCGGTCAGCTTTGACCGCCGCTTCTAAAGGGTTAATACCGCACATTGCCGCGATCGGCGATGTGTGGTATTAGCCGCGGGTCCCGGCCGTTGATGAGCGCCGGGACCGACGCGATATGATGCAGGATCGCGGCGCGATCCCGCTTCATATCGCGGGAGCCGGCGCAGGACGTAAATATACGTCCTGCGTCGTTAAGGGGTTAAAGGGGTACTCCGGTGAAAACCTTTTTTCTTTTAAATCAACTAGTGGCAGAAAGTTAAACATAATTGTAAATTACTTCTATTAAAAAATCTTAATCCTTCCAGTACTTATTAGCTGCTGAATGCTACAGAGGAAATTCCTTTCTTTTTGGAACACTGATGACATCACAATCACAGTGCTCTCTTCTGACATCTCTGTCACATCTCTGTCACTGCCTTGCAGTGCTGGGGACTTGGGTTCAAATCCCACTAAGGACAACAATAAATAAAGCGTTATTATTATTATAATAACATCAGCAGAGAGCACTGTGCTCATGATGTCATCAGAGAGCATTCCAAAAAGAAAAGAATTTCCTCTGTTGTATTCAGCAGCTAATAAGTACAGGAAGGATTTTTTAATAGAAGTAATATACAAATATGTTTAACTTTCTGCCACCAGTTGATTTAAAAGAAAAAAGGTTTTCACCGGAGTACCCCTTTAAGGTGAAAATGGGCTGATTCCCTAAGGGGTTAATAGTTTGGACAATTCCGCACTTGGCAATATCAAACTTTTTTTTTACATTTTTTTTTGTTAAATCGGAAAGGGGTTTTATTTATTTATTTATTTAATTCTTTTAGGAGAGAAGCTTATTTATACAGAACTACAGTATTAGAAAATTTGTTCCAAAATAGCTTTTTCATAGGTAATATGAGTTAAAACAGATTAATCCTCTTCATCGAGGATGACAAAGATCTTAATAATTTAGAGTAGAGTAGCCAGCAGCATCCCTTCCTCCTTTCATACTATCATATTTCTTATCAGTTTACATGCACAGCTGTTTATTACATTTGTTACATTTGTTAAACATTTTAACAATGCCTGAGCTATATTAGAAATATTTGTACCACTGTGAAACCCACTGGGTGATACCTTTATCTGAACAACCAATAGTCCAGCATATCCATATGTTTTTCTTCTAGATAACTGCACATGCAATAGAAACCAGGTCTGTAGACAAATATACTGCTAAAAAAAAAAAAAAAAAAAAAAAGGGAACACTTAAACAACACAAGCCAATGACACTTCTGTGAAATCACACTGTCCACTCAGGAATCAACACTGATTGACAATCAATTCCACATGCTGTTGTGCAAATGGAACAGACAACAGTGAAAATTATAGGCATTTAGCAAGACACCCCGAATAAAGGAGCGGTTCTGTGATAACCACAGTTCCTATGCTTCCTGGTTGATGTTTTGGTCACTTTTTAATGCTGGCAGTGCTTTCACTCTAGTGGTAGCATGAGACAGAGCTTACAACCCACACAAGTGGCTCAGGTAGTGCAGCTTATCCAGGATGGCACATCAATGCGAGCTGTGGCAAGAAGGTTTGCTGTGTCTCTCAGCGTAGTGTCCAGAGCATGGATGCGCTACCAGGAGACAGGCCAGTACATCAGGAGACATGGAGGAGGCCATAGGAGAGCAATAACCCAGCAGCAGGACCACTACCTCTGACTTTTTGCAAGGGGAGCAGGGGGAGCATTGCCAGAGCCCTGAAAAATGACCTTCAGCAGGCCACAAATGTGCATGTGTCCACTCAAACGGTCAGAAACAGACTTCATGAGGGTGGTATGAGGACCCAATGTCCACAGGTGGGGGTTGTGCTTACAGATCAACACCATGCAGGACGTTTGGCCTTTGCCAGAGAACACCAAGTTTGGCAAATTTGCCACTGGCGCCCTGTGCTCTTCACAGATGAAAGCAGGTTCACATTGAGCTCATGTGAGATGCCGTGAGTCTGGAGATGCCGTGCTGCCTTCAACATCCTCCAGCATGATCAGTTTGCCGGTGGGTCAGTAATGGTGTGGGGTGGCATTTCTTTGGGGGGCGCACAGCCCTCCATGTTCTTGCCAGAGGTAGCCTGACTGTCATCAGGTACCGAGATGAGATCCTCAGACCTCTTGTGAGAGCATATGCTGGTGCGGTTGGCCCTGGGTTCCTTCTAATGCAAGACAATGCTAGACCTCATGTGGCTGGAGTGTGTCAGCAGTTCCTGCAAGAGGAAGGCATTGATGCTATGGATTGACCCGCCCGTTCCTCAGACCTGAATCCAATTGAGCATATCTGGGACATCATGTCTCGCTCCATCACCAATGCCACGTTGCACCACAGACTGTCCAGGAGTTGGCAGATGCTTTAGTACAGGTCTGGGAGGACATGCCTCAGGAGACCATCCGCCACCTCATCAGGAGCATGCCCAGGTGTTGTAGGGAGGTCAAACGGGCACGTGGAGGCCACACACACTACTGAGCCTCTTTTTGACCTGTTTTAAGGACATTACATCAAAATTAGATCAGCCTGTAGTGTGGTTTTCCACTTTGATTTTGAGTGTGACTCCACATCCAGACCTCCATGGGTTGATAAATTTGATTTCCAGTGATAATTTTTGTGTAATTTTGTTGTCAGCTCATTCCACTATGTAAAGACGAAGGTATTTCACACGATTCGTTCATTCATTTAGATCTAGGATGTGTTATCTTGGTATTCCCTTTAGTTTTTTTGAGCAGTGTATATTACAAAGTAAATAGAAAATGAAGGAGATTGATAAGCTGGAATCAGTAGTAATTCCTCAGATTTCCATCTGTTAATACATTTGGCAGAACGGCGTCCTAAAGTATAAATATGTTGACAGCCAATGTATTTAGTGGTTCACACAGGGAAACTAAAGTAGTTACTCATTATTATATCACTATTTTTACTTGTTACTTGATATTAACATGAGCTGATATTAGGACTGCCAACAAGATGTTTTGGGCCCCATTCTACTTAACGTGTAGATCTCCCTGGATCCCTATGACATGACCCGGTCTCAGTCCCTTATAACCTCTTTTATCTTGCTCATATATATTGGTCAGTAATCTAATGGAGATGTGTGATATATTTACAAAGCTGTTTGTGGTGCACTATGCTTTTACATATGCCTTATAGATGTATACAGAGGAACAGGCCATATCTATAAAAGTACCAAAAAGAGCATACATAACAGGGCTATTCGACAAGATGTTTACTTAACATTTACGCCTACATAGAATTAAAATGCATTATACAGTTGTATATGGAGACGTTATATTAAACTGATGAATAAAGAGGAAGGGTACCGTATACAGACGTGTGTGATAGCTGAACGCATTATAAACACAGTAAACATATTTGAAAAGACCACCTAAATTACATTACATTACAGACTTTTTTTTCCCACTTCCAGCCTGTTTGAGGCTGCTGGAGTCGGCAGAGGAGCTGAAAATAGCAGAGTTTACTGTCTAACACAATTTTCTTAACTTTCATTGACATTAATGGTAATTGCGAAATACATGCTGTTTGGTAACTCTTGGAGTTACGTAAACAGTGTATCTCCTGGTGCTTCGCCATTTTCTCACCTCCCATTAGAGTCAGACAGCCGCCTTAGACAGCTGACACATATGACTTCTAATACACTGGTTAAGAAACAAAATAAAACTTTAGCTGGTTAAGAAACAAAATACTCAAGTATACTTTAGCTGCTGAATAAAGCACCTAGTGGGTGCTGAAACGCGTTCAGCGACCCCCTAAAAAGACTTCTAAGACCACTTTTATACTATCTGCAGTCTATAGAAACCACCACTGATTATCTACAGAGCGCGTGGTCATAGACCAAAAGTGCGCGCTACCTCCTCGAGGACGCCACTCTAAGATACCTACTTGTGGAAGCGCTGCAGCCTCTGAATACTTCGCCCACCATCAGCAAGCTCCGCGGAATTAGGAGTCGGCCGAGACTCCAGCGGTGCGCTCTCCGGCCGGAGAGCGGGCATAGAAGGCTGTTAGACATCGCTACTAACACGGAGTGGTAACTATAAGATCGACATCCCAACATCTGGACCGGTGAGAGATTTCCATTTATTATATACTATGCGCATAGTTTTAAGCAATTGCCGACACTGACTACTGTTACCAGCGGTAGTGGACTGAACAATTACTGTATTCAGAGACTGTTTGTAATCGCTACACTGAGGAACATTATTACCTCTGCGACCTCTAAAGTGTGGATACCTAATTGCTACAGAACTGTTGCATTTCAAAAGACACATAACAAGTGCAAAATAACTGTGATTTCCCTATGATCGCAATCATAACTGCATTGTATTAGAAATCGATTAACAGCTCTATGGCATATTGATTGCTATTCTGCCAATCTGAAGAAGCTGCTATCGAGGATATATAATTTATTACATTTTATAGTGGTCTTATTAATTTTATAGATTTTATACTATTTAACCTCTTAAGGACCAATGACGTCCTGGGACGTCATGGCACCCTGGGCCTTAAGGACCAATGACGCCCCAGGACGTCATGGCGTTTTCCGGTCCCTTCCGCGCGCCGGGCAGAGATCGGAACGGCATGCCTGCTGAAATCGTTCAGCAGGCATGCCGTGCAAATGCCTAGGGGGGTCCCGGGACCCCCACATGTCGGCGATCGCAGAAAATCGCATGTCAATTCAGACATGCGATTTTCTCCTATTCCGGGCTGATCGGGTCTCTGGTGACCCGATCACCCGGAAAATAGGGATGCTCGGACCTGTCAGTGACAGGCCCCAGCATCCTGCAGGGTAGGAGTGAGGTCGCAATGCTGCGATCTCCTCCCATCCCCTGCCATTGGTCAGAACTGATTCTGACCAATGGCAGAGCAGGACGGTGGGTTGCCATGGAAACCCCCATTCTGCCCACCCCTGGATGTGAGGCAGAACAGGGGGGGGAGAACATGAAGGCCAGTACCTGGAGGAGAAGACTCGTGGGGCCCGGCAATCATCGCAGATATTCACCGGAGATCCCGGCTCAGGTAGGGAATTGACGGTGGGGGGGGGAGAAATGAAACTGAAAGTAAAGTGATTTTTACTGTGGCAACCACCAGGAAGGCCGAACTGGAACTCCCAGCATGCCCAGACAGCCAAAGGCTGTCTGGGCATGCTGGGAGTTGTAGTTTTGCAACATCTGGAGGGTCACAGTTTGGGGACCACTGTTACAGTGGTGCCCAAACTGTAGCCCTCCAGATTTTGCCAAACTACAACTCTCAGCATGCCTAGACTGCCAAGGCATGCTGGGAGTTGTAGTTCTGTAACATCTGTCCCTTCAGATTTTGCAATTTTCATTAAATTTTTGAAAATTGCTGCTCTACTTTGAAGCCCTCTAATTTTTTCAAAAAGTAAAAATATGTCCATTTTATGATGCCAACATAAAGTAGACATATTGTATTTGTGAAGAAAAATAAAAAAAAATTTGGAATATCCATTTTCCTTACAAGCAGAGAGCTTCAAAGTTAGAAAAATGCTTAATTTTCTAAATTTTCGTGACATTTTGGAATTTTTCACAAAAAAAGGATGCAAGTAACGCCGAAAATTTACCACCAAAATAAAGTAGAATATGTCACGAAAAAACTATCTCAGAATCAGAATATTCGGTAAAAGCATCTTAGAGTTATTAAAGGGGTATTCCAGGCAAAAACTTTTTTTATATATATCAACTGGCTCCGGAAAGTTAAACAGATTTGTAAATTACTTCTATTAAAAAATCTTAATCCTTCCAATAGTTATTAGCTTCTGAAGTTGAGTTGCTGTTTTCTGTCTAACTGCTCTCTGATGACTCACGTCCCGGGAGCTGTCCAGCTCCTATGGGGATATTCTCCCATCATGCAAGGGATATTCTCCCATCATGCACAGCTCCCATGACGTGACATCATCATTGAGCAGTTAGACAGAAAACTTCAGAAGCTAATAACTATTGGAAGGATTAAGATTTTTTAATAGAAGTAATTTACAAATCTGTTTAACTTTCCGGAGCCAGTTGATATATAAAAAAAAGTTTTTGCCTGGAATACCCCTTTAATGCTTAAAGTGACGGTGGTCAGATGTGCAAAAATGCTCTGGTCCTAAGGTGTAAAATGGCCTGGTCCTTAAGGGGTTAATATCTCTAACTCTGAGGATACACAAGGGCCCTGTGATCCCAGAGTGTCAGTTTGATATCCTATTGTTTATTTTTATTATTTATCAATAAACAAGTGTGTACTTTATCTACAGACTTTGAGCCTCAATAATTTCCATTATTTAGATTTGTAAATTACTTCTATTAAAAAAATCTTTTTCCTTTCAGTACTTTTTAGCAGCTGTATTCTACAGAGGAAATTCTTTTCTTTTTGAATTTCTTTTTTGTCTTGTGCTCTCTGCTGACACCTGATGCCCGTATCAGGAACTGTCCAGAGCAGGAAAATATCCTCATAGCAAACCTATGCTACTCTGGACAGTTCCTGACACGGACAGAGGTGTCAGCAGAGAGCACTGAGGACAAGACAAAAAAGAAATTCAAAAAGTAAAGAATTTCCTCTGTAGCATACAAGGCTTTTTTACACCTTGTTTACACTGGTGTGGTGCTGTGCGCCGTCCCTTGCTGCCGTGGCGACATGTCTATGGGGAGGCGCCTTCCTGGGACTGCTCTGAGTGGCATTGGGGCTGCTCTGCCAGTGGGTCGTTCCCCCTGTGGGCACTGGTGTCGCGGCGGTGGTGGTTGCCACCCAGTGATATGTCATTTTATGCTAGGAATGTTAGGGACCCACTCTAAATAGGTGACTTGACGTGGCAAGTGGGCTTGTACTTTTTGATCAAAAATGTATTCTAACAACCTGTTAGTTTTTGAATTTATGCTGATAAGCAAGTAGATCAAAATACAAATTGTGGATGTGTGACCATGTCTGTTTTCTCTATCTGAATTCACCTCTGTAGCATACAGCAGCTAAAAAGTACTGGAAGGATAAAGATTTTTTAATAGAAGTAATTTACAAATCTGTTTAACTTTCTGGCACCAGTTCATTTAAAAAAAAAGTTTTAAAGTAACCCTTTAAATTGTTGTTTTACTGAACTTTCTTCTTTATGAAATACTTTTTACAAAACTTCACCACAATACATTCCTCATGTGACATGATTTACAGTCATGGCCGTAAATGTTGGCACCCCTGAACTTTTTCTAGAAAATTAAGAATTTCTCACAGAAAAGGATTGCAGTAACATGTTTTGCTGTACACATGTTTATTCCCATTGTGTGTATTGGAACTAAACCAAAAAAAGAGGAAAAAAAGCAAATTGGACATAATGTCATACCAAACTCCAAAAATGGTCTGGACAAAATTATTGGCACCCTGGCACGTGATGCTCCTTTTAACTCACCTGGGGCAATTAACAGGTGTGGGCAATATAAAAATCACACCTGAAAGCTGATAACAAGGAGAGAAGTTCACTTAGTCTTTGCATTGTGTGTCTGTGTGTGCCACACTAAGCATGGACAACAGAAAGAGAAGAGAACTGTCTGAGGACTCGAGATACATATCAACAATCTCAAGAGTACAAGTCCATCTCCAGAGATCTAGATTTGCCTTTGTCCACAGTGTGCAACATTATCAAGATGTTTGCAACCCATGACACTGTAGCTAATCTCCCTCGGCATGCACGGAAGGTGATGAAAGGTGTCAACGCAGGATAGTTAGGATGGTGGATAAGCAATCCCAAACAAGTTCCAAAGATGTTCAAGATCTCCTGTAGGCTCAGGGAGCATCAGTGTCAGCACGAACTATCCGTCGACATTTAAAGGAAATGAAACGCTATGGCAGGAGATCCAGGAGGACACAGACATAAAAAAGCAAGACTACATTTTTGCCAAAATGAACTTGAGTAAGCCAAAATCCTTCTGGGAAAACATCTTTTGGACAGATGAGACCAATATAGAACTTTTTGGTAAAGAACATAATTCTACTGTTTACCGAAAAAGGAATGAGGAATATAAAGAAAAGAACACAGTACCTACAGTGAAATATGGTGAAGTTTCAATGATGTTTTGGGGTTCATTTGCTGCCTCTGGCACTGGGTGCCTTGAACGTGTGCAAGGCATCATGAAATATGAGGATTACCAACGGATTTTGGGTTGCACTGTACAGCCAAGTGTCAGAAAGCTGGGTGTGCGTCCGAGATCTTGGGTCTTCCAGCAGGACAATGACCCCAAACATACGTCAAAAAGCACCCAGAAATGTATGGCAACAAAGCGCTGGAGAGTTCTGAAGTGGCCAGCAATGAGTCCAGATCTAAGTCCCATTGGACACATGTGGAGAGATCTTAAAGGGGTACTCCGCCCCTAGACATCTTATCCGCTATCCAAAGGATAGGGGATAAGATGTCAGATAGCCGGGGTCCCGCTGCTGGGGACCCCGGGGAACGCTGCTGCAGCACTCCGCTATCATTACTGCGCAGAGCGAGATCGCTCTGCACGTAATGACGGGCAATACAGGGGCCGGAGCATCGTTACGTCACGGATCCGCCCCTCGTGACGTCAATACAAGTCTATGGGAGGGGGCGTGGCGGTCCTCACACCCCCTGCCATAGACTTGCATTAAGGGGACGGGCCGTGATGTCATGAGGGGCGGAGCCATGACGTCACGCTGCTCCGGCCCCTGTATCGCCCGTCATTACGTACAGAGCGAACTTGCTCTGTGCAGTAATGATGGCGGGGTGCCGCAGTGGCGATCCCCGGGGTCCCCAGCAGCGGGACCGCGGCGATCTAACATCTTATCCCCTATCCTTTGGATAGGGGATAAGATGCCAGGGGCGGAGTACCCCTCTAAAATTGCTGTTGGGAAAAGGCACCCTTCCAATAAGAGAGACCTGGAGCAGTTTGCAAAGGAAGAGTGGTCCAAAATTCTGACTGAGAGGTGTAAGAAGCTTATTGATGGCTATAGGAAGTGACTGATTTCAGGTATTTTTTCAAACTGGTGTGCAACCAAATATTAAGTTAAGGGTATCAACAATTTTTTCTCCCTTTTTTGGTTTAGTTCCAATACACACACAAGGAATAAACATGTGTATAGCAAAACATGTGTTACTGCAATTCTGTTCTGTGAGAAATACAAAATTTTCTTGAAGGATTTTAGGGGTGGCAACATTTATGACCATGACTGTATAATGGTTAAAAAAAAAGTATATCACAATACGTTCCCAAGAAAAGTATCTATTGCCCATAAAAAACACAATTCTGACAATGAATGAATATATACATCATATATAAAAGTACATATAACTTGAATACTTCATATTAGTTTTTTTTTAAAGAAATGTGTTAAATCTAATTCTATAACTACACTAATAAAGCTGCACACAAAATACAAAATAATTATTTCACATTGATTCGTGAACTCTAGAATGTTCTGTTAAAATTATTTTGCAAAGACTGCAAAAATATTTGTTATTTTACTAAAGAAATTGACAAAATACATATCCATCCCTACACATCTCTTGAGTGAAAGGGGAAAAGTGCAACAATTCTTTACCAAATACCCATTAGTCATATTTGTACTTATCACAGGGGCTTAAACTTTTCAACCATAAATCCCAAATACCCAGCCACCTGTTCAGTCTGCTTTTCAATCTCTAGAGACCAGATTTAAGACCCAAGACATGGAACTTTGGGAAGAAAGTAGCTTCTAAATGCAGGGAAGAGATGACAAGTTTGAGGATAGAGTCGAAAGGTCATTGAGTACTGTGTGCAAATCATTAAATCCAAAGGGACATAAACATCCCAGACTATGGATTTGGTGCCCAGTACCACTTCCCAATACTTAAAGAGTTTTGTTTATGGCCACATTAATTGTATCCAATCTGCTTCAGCCTCTAGGCATTTTGGACATTCATCAGACTCCATCTTGTACATTACATAAACAAAGGTAGAGTCTGTCTGTAATGATAAACCGTTTAATAATATAGAAATTCTTTAATAAAAAAATAAGTAAACCAACATCTCCACTGAAAGTTCACCTAAATCCAAAGACCATATGAACTGAGACCTAGGTGTCAGCACATTGAACTTAGCTGTCACAAGGGGTGATCATATATTATAAATAAAAACACAAATTGGATATAATAAAAAAATATTTAAGACAAAACCATCAAGCTTGAGAAAGGGAGCATTTGTTCCTGAAACACGTCACCACTAAATAAAGCACGTTTTATTATTTTATTAACTGGTGTCTCTGGTTAATTCCGTACCATCAATACAGCTGGGCGCCCCACAAGACCTCTTTTTTTCTCCTTCTCTCCACCAAGATCCTCTGGTAATTGAGATGTTCCCCCAGACTTAAACTTAGTAGAGCCAAATAGTGTGACAAGCAAGCAGTCACAAGAAAAACAAAACAAACAAAAAACAAACAAACATACAATGGACATATAAATATGGAAATAACAGGAATAATAGCACATCACTAATAGACAGCTGTAACTGAATATGATGTAATGGATGACATGGATGACAACTACAGTATTTAGGAAATAAAACAGATATGTTGAACAGAAAAAATACTACAAGAGGACATGGTTTTAAATTAGAGGGGCAAAGGTTTAAAAGTAATATCAGGAAGTATTACTTTACTGAGAGAGTAGTGGATGCATGGGATAGCCTTCCTGCAGAAGTGGTCACTTCAAATACAGTGAAGGAGTTTAAACATGCATGGGATAAGCATAAGGCTATCCTTCATATAAAATAGGGCCAGGGACTATTGATAGGATTCAGATTATTGGGCAGACTAGATGGACCAAATGGCTCTTATCTGCCGACACATTCTATGTTTCTATTTTCCTATCCTCCATCTACCCTGAGTGAACTTATTCATTTAGCCACTCAAATACATGTGCGTTTTGCTGAGAGGCAGGAAGAACTTCGTCTGGAGGATGAACCTGCCTGAACTCTGCATTTTCCTCGTTTGGCACCCGTGTTCCAACGTCCACCTCTGCAGTTTTCTTTGCCTCCTGCCGAAGAGGCTATGTAAGTGGAATCGTTTTCGACTAACGCAGCTGGAAAGATCCCGTCGACGCAATGAGAATTTGTGTCTATATTGTGCCAGTCCGGAGCATTTTCTCAAAGACTGTACTATACCTCCTCAGCATCTGGGAAATGCTCGCACCTAGGACACATGGGAGAGGTGTCCCTAGTGTGAATACTACCTTCTCCTCGTTTGACCTTGCCAGTTCAAGTTTTTACTCCTGCCAAGACTTCTTTCTCCGCTTCTGTCTTTTTGGACCCTGGTTCCGCTGGAGATTTCATTGATGCCTCCCTGGTCCAAAAACATTGTATTCCATTGACCCGGATTGCTAATCCCTTGTATATTTCCTCTGTTAATGGACAAAAGCTGAACTGTAAGGTACTTTTCCGCACAGAACCTCTCATAATGCAAGTAGGAGTCTTGCATAAGGAAAAAATGTAATTCTATGTGCTTCCATATTGTACTTTGGAGCTTCTTCTCCATCTTCCTTGGCTTCAATGACACTCTCCTCAACTCGACTGGAAATCAGGTGAAGTCACACATTGGGGACTGTTGCCGAAATCACTGTCTTCTGCCCATCCAGTCTAAGGCTGTCTCTTTGCCTCCCCCTATGCCAGGCCTGCCTCTTCCATATCAAGACTTTTCTGACGTATTCTGCGAAAAGCAGGCCGAGACTCTTCCACCACATTGTCCCTACAACTGTCCTATTGACTTACAGCCTGGAACCACGCCTCCCCGAGAAATAATCTATCTATTATCGGTTCCTGAGACACAAGCCATGGCAAAACATATCCAAGAGAATCTCCAAAAGGGCTTTATCTGAAAGTCTACCTCTCTAACTGGAGAAGGTTTCTGTTAGGATTCGGCAGGCTGGAGGTGGATCCTCTGTGTCAGAGAGTGATTGGCGTGGACCGTACCGGTGGACCGGTTCTAAGTTGCTACTGGTAGTCACCAGAGCCCGCCGCAAAGCGGGATGGTCTTGCTGCGGCGGTAGCAACCAGGTCGTATCCACCGGTAACGGCTCAACCTCTCTGACTGCTGAGACAGGTGTGGTACAGAAGGACAAGGCAAGAGCAAGGTCGGACGTAGCAGAAGGTCAGGGCAGGCAGCAAGGGTCGTAGTCAGGGGCAACAGCAGAAGGTCTGGAACACAGGCTTGGGACATACAAAAAACGCTTTCACTGGCACAAGGCAACAAGATCCGGCAATGCTGGACCGTGACCTGCTCCTGAACTTTTAAGCCCAAAAAAGAGGGGGAGACCTAAGGCGGAGGGGGGTACTGTTACGGGCAGCACTCTAGTCACTCATTCTGACCGTGAGTGCTCCCCTCCTCCAGTCACCAGTGGCTCCGGGACGCACCCCGCATGCGAGTCCTGGAAATCTCACCCCACGCTGTCTCCGGCTCCTCTCTGCATGTGCATTGCTGGCACATACATACCCGTCCCTTAAGGCACGTTCTCGCCGGCCCTATGCAATTTAAAGGGCTAGTGCACCCTTAATTATCTTTTGCTTGTGTACCTCTTTTATAATTATCTGCACCTGCCCTCACTCCTTGCCGGATCTTTGTTTGCCTAGTGCCTTAGAGAAAGCATTATTGTGTTTGCCCTGCTGTGTTCTGACCTTCTTCTCTGTGACCTGACCTTGCTTTTGTGATGCCTGCCTATTGATCTCCTGCTACATTCCTGCCACACACCTGTGCCGCCTGCCCTGACCTTCTGCCATCCTGTCATCTCCCCCCCACCACTCATCCCCCCCACCACCACTCTTCTCTCCCTGCCACCGCTCATCTCCCCCCCCCCCATCTTGCACCAGCTCCCGGGGGGGAGATGAGCGGTGACCCCGTGTCATAGCGGGTCGGTCCCGGCGGCCATCAATGGCTGGGACCCGCAGCTAATAACGGTCATCACTGATCGCGGTGATGCCCGTATTAACCCTTCAGACGCGACGATCAAAGTTAACAGCTGTGTCTGAAATGAAAGTGAAACCTCGGCTGCTCAGTCCGGCTGATCGAGACCACCACTGTGAAACCGTGCTGTCCCGATCAGCTGTACGGACAAGAGGAGGGTCTCAACCTGCCTCCTTGTTGTCCGATCGCCGAATGACTGCTCCCTGCCTAAGATCCAGGCAGGAGCAGTCAAGCGGCAATGACACTGATCAATGCTATCCGATTGCATAGCAGTGATCAGTGTAGGAAATCAGTGTGTGCAGTGTTATAGTCCCCTATGGGGGCTATAACATTGCAAAAAAAAAAAGTGAAAAAGTGTTAATAAATGTGATTTAACCCTTTCCCTAATAAAAGTCGGAATCACCCCCTTTTCCCATTAAAAAAAACACTATTTAAATAAAAATAAAGATAAACATATGTAGTATCACCGCGTGCGTAAATGTCCAAACTATAAAAATATATAATTAATTAAATCGCACGGTCAATGGCGTACACGTAAAAAAATTCAAAAGTCCAAAATAGCATATTTTTGGTCACTTTTTATACCGTAACAAAAATGAATAAAAAGCAATCAAAAAGTCTGATCAAAGCAAAAATGGTACCGATTAAATCTTCAGATCATAGTGCCAAAAATTAGTCCTCATACATCCCCATATGCAGAAAAATTAAAAAAAGATTTTTTCCAGAAGTAAGACAAAATCAAATCTATATAAGTAGGGTATAATTTTAATCGTATGGACCTACAGAATAGAGAGAAGGTGTAATTTTTACAATAAAATGCCCTGCTTAGAAACGGATGCCCCCCCAAAAGTTACAAAATGGCGTTTTTTGTTTTTTTTTTCAATTTTGTCTCACAATAATTTTTTTTTATTTGGATTCGCCATAGACTTTTGGGAAAAATGACTGATGTCATTACAAAGTAGAATTGGTGGTGCAAAAAATAAGCCATTATATGGATTTTTAGGTGCAAAATTTAAAGGGTTATGATTTTTAAAAGGTAAGGAGGAAAAAAATGAAAATGCAAAAACTGAAAAACGCTGAGTCCTTAAGGGGTTAAAAGTTTTTTTCATATCCCCTCTTTCTCGTCTTTCTTCCAAGCTATACATTTTAAGGTATTTTCACCTTTCCTGGTATGTTCTATCCTGTAGTTCATGTATTAGTTTGTACGAGTTTAGTATCTCTTCTGTGAACACTTTCCAAAGTATCTATAGCCTTCTGGGAATATGGTTTCCAGTACTGTGCACAATACTCAACAGTGTTCTGCACAGGGGCATGAGCACTTTCCTCTTCCTACTTTTAATAACTCTCCCTGTACACCAAAGCATTCTGCTAGCATTCCCTTCTGCTCTAGTTTCTATTTCTTTCCTCAGATACTGAGGTTAGGACTGTACCAAATATTCTATATTCTAGACTTGTGCACGACCAAAATTTTCATTTTGTTTCGGATAAAAAAATATTTCGGTTCTGTTAAACCTTCGGGATACAGTAATTCATTTTAGTCTGTTTTCAGACGCATTCGTATATATTTTTTTCGGTTCTATTCGGAAACTGTTCGGCTGTCGGATGCATTCATTATTTCGGATCTATTCGTTATATATATATCATTCGTTTCACTTTAGTTTTTGGACGATTTCGTTATTCGTTTTAATGCTTATTTCTAACGCTTATTTCTTACGCAGGCCTTTCTGATCCTCTCTTGTAAAAGATAGCAGGTGTTACCTTAGTTTGTTTTGCAGTTGTCTCTGTGCCAGAAGCCAAGTTTTCCTCAGGTAAACTGTCCATTTCTGCAAATCCAGTGACTCCACACTCCAGTAACACCAGGCAAACTCTCACAGGACTACCTCACAACTTATTAAACAGCCTCGCTGTCTGTGATACAGTAGGGATCAACTGGAATAAGCTAATTGGCTAAAAGGTATCATGGGACAATGAACTCCGATCATGTGACCTCCCAAGGACCAATTGAAAAAATCTAATAAATTATTTACTTTCGTTTTATGTTCATATTATCGTGGTTATTTGGAAATGTTCCAAATATGTTTTTGTGCGTTCGGATCCATCCGAACGCCTGAAAACAGTAAAATTCGTATAAATTAGCATTCGTGCCGAACCGAATTGCACATGTCTACTATATTCTGCTTTTGGGTTTTTATGCCCAAGGTGCAATATGAATCTACGATCTAATAATAAGCTGAGCGCTAGACATTACTTGGCTCATAATCAAATCAAGGTTTTTCTTTGCTTAGGTTTACTTGACTTGATTAAGGGAACTCAATCCAATGTCAGTTTTTGGCAGGCTCTAGTATAAGACATGCATTCTCTTTACTATATAGGAAGCTTATTAGGACTGTTATGGAGGAATTGACCCCAGCAGCTCAGCCATGGCATGTGAACAATGGTGCGAGAAATTAGTTCAGAATAATGTATCTTGTCACATATGGCCTCACATTTCCTAGAATACCAGACAGACCAGCTCAAATAGTAGCCTGTCCAAAGTGCAGTGAACCTAGATCTAACTTTGTGCAGGGGTTGGTCTACTGCCCCCAAGTAACCACATAAAAGGGTTCTTTGATGAAATTAATAAAATATAAATTTGGCACTCCCTGTCAATCCACGTCTTGCATCCAGACACCATAGTCACTCTCCTGATCCACACTATACTTTTAGTTACTAAAAGGACCCATTACCCAGACGAGGTACTTACACAGCTCAACCATTAATTGGTCAACTAGATTCAAAACAGAATATAGAAAAAAGGTCAAACTGTTTCTCAAATGGAAATTGTTTATTTGTCTATTCTTGGCTACAGCTAAGTTAGCCAACAGACTCACCATGGTATCTGGCTGCAGATCTTTTAAGTACCCTGGGGAAATTGAATTTAAATTGAAAATCCACCGGCTCTGATTAATATACAAATATTTGCATGTATTCTCCAGCAATTATGGCAATATGTATGGCAATTATGGGATATGTAGTTTTTTGGGTTTCTTTCTGGTTTGAAAGTGTGGTGTGTTTCCTTTTTTGAGTAGGAAGAAGGGGTTTTAACATACGACTGTACTTTTCCTCATTATTCTCTTGGCATTATAGCAAGATTGTTGGGGTTAATAACTAATTTATGAATTATTAATTATGGTCAACAAAAATATGAAAAATATTATGACCGTTTTGAATTTTGAATTAAAAAATATATAAACAATGCAATTCACCATATCTGGGACCCGACTATTTTCCCAGATATGAGTTCTTTGAAGTAGTGGTAGAAGTAACTTTTGCAATATAATAAAATAATAATGCAGTTATTATAAAAAGGATATGTACATTTATTGGTTACAGTTGATTAACATTAAAGAGTAATAAAAACAGACCATACTATAAATGGAATTACATAAAGAATATCAATGACATTAGGTCAGATATAAATCAATGATATATTAGTAAGTTTTTAACAACATTAAACTTAGTCACAGAAGTAGGTTAGTTCAGATATCATTAATACAACTTTGCATAGAGATCATCAGATTACATGATATCTAATGGGCATTTTACATGTATAAAATGGGAATAAACCCCATCCAGTTCTACCCACAACTATCTCTGGTAAGATACAGTACTAAATATATAATTTATAGTACACTACTAATTAGGAAGACCTAAATTAAGTTTCCTCATGGAAATTGTTATATCATGTGATGGAGCAGAGCAAGATCCCATCAGACTATGCTTTTATGCAATATAGACGTGCCCCGTTCATCTGCAGTAGAAGGGGGTGTGGCTTTTAAACTACTATTACCATCTCATAATTGAGGTTATATATATCAGCCAGGTCTGCTCCTATACATAACATAATTCTGTCCACATTAAAAATGAGGTAACTTAATCAAATAAGAAACCTGTGTATCTTACCACCGAGAGTACTTCTGGATGAAAGAAAAATGGCTGTAGTCATAACCGGTTATCAGAGAAGAAATTACTTATTGAATCAAGTTCTCTCCCTGGCTCTTCATGGCTCCACCCCTTCAGGTAGCCTCTAGGAGCTTCTGTGATGAGGATGGGATCCCTCTTTCTGTGTCCCCTGTAGTTTGTGTCACGATTCGGCTTCCAGGTAGTGGATCCTCTGTGTCAGCGAGGGATTGGCGTGGACCGTGCTAGTGGACCGGTTCTAAGAGGCTACTGGTTTTCACCAGAGCCCGCCGCAAAGCGGGATGGTCTTGCTGCGGCAGTAGCAACCAGGTCGTATCCACTAGCAACGGCTCTACCTCGCTGACTGCTGAGAAGGCGTGGGACAGAAGGACTAGACAGAGGCAAGGTCAGACGTAGCAGAAGGTCGGGGGCAGGCGGCAAGGTTCGTAGTCAGGATGGGTAGCAGAAGTTCAGGTACACAGGCTTTGGACACACTAAACGCTTTCACTGGCACAAGGCAACAAGATCCGGCAAGGGAGTGCATGGGAGGAGGTCAGATATAGTCAGGGACCAGGTGGAAGCTAATTAAGCTAATTGGGCCAGGCACCAATCATTGGTGCACTGGCCCTTTAAGTCTCAGAGAGCTGGCGCGCGCGCGCCCTAGAGAGCGGAGCCGCGCGCGCCAGCACATGACAGCAGGGGACCGGGACGGGTAAGTGACCTGGGATGCGATTCGCGAGCGGGCGCGTCCCGCTGTGCGAATCGCATCCCCAACGGCCATGACAGTGCAGCGCTCCCGGTCAGCGGGACTGACCGGGGCGCTGCAGGGAGAAAGACGCCGTGAGCGCTCCGGGGAGGAGCGGGGACCCGGAGCGCTAGGCGTAACAGTACCCCCCCCCTTAGGTCTCCCCTTCTCTTTGTCCGGTAACTGCCTCCCCTGGGATGAGGACACCGGGAAAGAATGGAGGGTTTCCTCAACGGCAGGCAGTACAGCAGGAGTGGGAATGGGGAGGGAGGGCAGAGGGCGAGGCCTGGCACGGGGCAGTGTGACACCAGGACGGGGGCCATGGGGAGGCACAGAGGCTTGCCTGACGGGACTGGGAGGGGGGGAGAGGCACTTCCTGTGGCAGGCAGAGTCCCAGTTCTTGATCTCCCCGGTGGTCCAATCAAGGGTGGGGGAATGAAGCCGGAGCCATGGCAGACCGAGGAGGACCTCAGAGGTACAGCCGGGGAGAACGAAGAGCTCAATTCTCTCGAGGTGGGGTCCAATAGACATCAGGAGGGGTTCTGTGCGGTAACGCACGGTGCAGTCCAATCTGGCTCCGTTGACCGCGGAAATGTAGAGCGGCTTGACGAGACGGGTCACCGGGATGCTGAATTTATTAACAAACGACTCCAAAATAAAATTTCCAGAGGCACCAGAGTCCAAGCAGGCCACGGCTGAGAGGGAGGAGTTGGCTGTAGAAGAAATCCGCACGGGCACCGTGAGACGTGGAGAAGAAGACTTAGAACCAAAAGATGCAACACCCACGTGAGCTGGGTGCGTGCGTGCGTTTCCCAGGCGTGGAGGACGGATAGGGCAATCCACCAAGAAATGCTCAGTACTGGCACAGTACAGACAGAGATTTTCTTCTCTACGGCGATTCCTCTCTTCCTGGGTCAGGCGAGACCGATCCACTTGCATGGCCTCCTCGGCGGGAGGCCCAGGCGAAGACTGCAAAGGATGCTGTGGGAGAGGTGCCCAGAGATCTAAGTCTTTTTCCTGGCGGTGCTCTTGGTGTCGCTCAGAAAAACGCATGTCAATGCGGGTAGCCAAATGGATGAGTTCTTGGAGGTTGGCAGGAATCTCTCGTGCGGCCAGCACATCCTTGATGCGACTGGATAGGCCTTTTTTAAAGGTCGCGCAGAGAGCCTCATTATTCCAGGATAGTTCAGAAGCAAGAGTACGGAATTGTATGGCGTACTCGCCAACGGAAGAATTACCCTGGACCAGGTTCAGCAGGGCAGTCTCGGCAGAAGAGGCTCGGGCAGGTTCCTCGAAGACACTTCGGACTTCAGCGAAGAAAGACTGGACTGTGGCTGTGGCAGGATCATTGCGGTCCCAGAGCGGTGTGGCCCAAGACAAGGCCTTTCCTGAAAGAAGGCTTACTACGAACGCCACCTTAGACCGTTCTGTAGGAAACAAGTCCGACAACATCTCCATATGCAGGGAACACTGAGACAAAAATCCACGGCAGAGTCTAGAGTCCCCATCAAATTTGTCCGGCAGGGACAAGCGTAGGTTAGGAGCGGCCACTCGCTGCGGAGGAGGTGCAGGAGCTGGCGGAGGAGATGGTTGCTGCTGTAGCAGAGGCAGAAGTTGCTGTAACATGGCGGTCAACTGCGACAGCTGCTGTCCTTGTTGGGCAATCTGCTGCGATTGCTGAGCGACCACCGTGGGAAGATCAGCGAGACTTGGCAGCGGCACCTCAGCGGGATCCATGGCCGGATCTACTGTCACGATTCGGCTTCCAGGTAGTGGATCCTCTGTGTCAGCGAGGGATTGGCGTGGACCGTGCTAGTGGACCGGTTCTAAGAGGCTACTGGTTTTCACCAGAGCCCGCCGCAAAGCGGGATGGTCTTGCTGCGGCAGTAGCAACCAGGTCGTATCCACTAGCAACGGCTCTACCTCGCTGACTGCTGAGAAGGCGTGGGACAGAAGGACTAGACAGAGGCAAGGTCAGACGTAGCAGAAGGTCGGGGGCAGGCGGCAAGGTTCGTAGTCAGGATGGGTAGCAGAAGTTCAGGTACACAGGCTTTGGACACACTAAACGCTTTCACTGGCACAAGGCAACAAGATCCGGCAAGGGAGTGCATGGGAGGAGGTCAGATATAGTCAGGGACCAGGTGGAAGCTAATTAAGCTAATTGGGCCAGGCACCAATCATTGGTGCACTGGCCCTTTAAGTCTCAGAGAGCTGGCGCGCGCGCGCCCTAGAGAGCGGAGCCGCGCGCGCCAGCACATGACAGCAGGGGACCGGGACGGGTAAGTGACCTGGGATGCGATTCGCGAGCGGGCGCGTCCCGCTGTGCGAATCGCATCCCCAACGGCCATGACAGTGCAGCGCTCCCGGTCAGCGGGACTGACCGGGGCGCTGCAGGGAGAAAGACGCCGTGAGCGCTCCGGGGAGGAGCGGGGACCCGGAGCGCTAGGCGTAACAGTTTGTCTCTAGTTTTCCCCTCTGTCCTCCTTACACCTGCTTTTAGCTTGTTTTCTGACTTAAAGAGGCACCCAAACAATATCAGATCATCCAATGATGACTGGTGTGTGTGTGTGTGTGTGTGTGTGTGTGTATGGAGATCAGGGCTAGTCACATGTCTAGTCACATGACATCACAGCTAAACATTAATTTACTGTAATTTTGTTAGAGATGCAAAAGATTATTGTGGCCACCTTATCACCTGTATACACATGATCCAAGACAAGGCAATGCCATTGATACTTCACAGGCATCTCAAATAGATGGGAGATAAAGACAAATAGAATGCAAATACAACCTATTGTTAAACACACACACCTGTATCCAGGTGTACAGAGCAGACCCCCCCCCCCCCCCCCCCATTGGAGTCAAAATGACAGACAATGAGTTTCACTCTCCAGGACTTTCCTTGGAGACTTGTCAAACATCATTGGTATTGTCTTGACTTGTTTGTCATACCCCTAGTTCCTATTTACATGCCTCTTAGAAGAGATAACACATTTTCAAACATTGAAAGGTCTGTGATCTTTCAATGAACTCCACTTAGGCCTTCTTTACTTTGGGGCCTTCTGAGAATTCATACAACATGGCGGACACTTCATGCTATTATTCTATTAAACATAGTGATTCATTTTTGGGCCTACAATGTATCATAATCTTATGTCAAAAGGCATATGGGGGATATTTATTAAAACAGGTCTAAAGGAAAAGTGGTGCAGTTACCCATAGCAGACAATCAAATAGCTTATTTTATTTGTACAAGGGCCATGGGCAACTGCACCACTTTTTTTCTACACAGGTTTAGATAAATCTCCCCCTTTGTATGTAGGCAGAGAGGTATAGAATATACATTCTGTTTGCATTAGTCTTATGCTTGTCTGTCACAAAGTTACACGAAGATGGACATTAAAACAATTGCAATGATCCGGACGCGTTCTTCAGGATTTACGGTGTTTCCAGTTTTAGTGGTTTTATGGTTGACATCTAAGGTCTTTGTAGACAAAGTATAAACTGTGCAATTGTTGAACTAACATTTTTATAAGGTGTGGTGCATGAAACTCTTTGATTGTGTCACACATTTATCCACAATTATCAATTTATGTATATTTTATTTAAATTTACACTTTGACGCAAAATTGCATAAATGTCAGGTGCTTTTTCTAAAAATATATGGATATGTTGTAATTTTGGTTTTATTTGTACATGTGAAAATTGTCCTTTCTACCCGAGGTGCCAAATGTCTAAAACCCCCTTTAACGGGCGTGGCTGGGTCTTGCTCTAGCAGCTCCAGCCCCTCCTGTTCAGCTGCAGCACTGCCTATTGCCGTGATGATGTCCGGGTGAATCAGGAGGCGTGGATGACTAGCGAATCATGTCTGGCCTTAGTGTCCACACACTCCTGAGCTGGCTTATTTATATTGCACTCTATCTTTATTTCCTTTCCTGTATTAAATTAACTTTCTCTTTTCTCTGGATATGATTTGTTATCTTGTGTATATTCTTGGACTGTTTTCTTTACTACTCTATTGCATTCTAATTTTGTACTGCACTACTCTCTCGCTCTCTGTTATCAACTTGGCTTGTTTGACCTAATTATATATTTATTTGCACATTACCTGGTAGCTTTTCTTTTAAGTTGTTTCTTAACCCTTTTGTGTCCTGACCTTTTCTCTGACTTCCATGCTATGTTTGTAACATTGACTTTGCTACACCCTGCACCTTAGTAGCGCAGGGACTGGTACCACTTTTGACTTTACCTTGGCAAAGCAGCCATTGTATATGAAATCAGAGGCATATGAAAGTACAGACTGCCATAGGTTTTGCTTTATGACTCACTTAAAGTACATGAGGCTCTAGTAACCCCCTAAAGGAGGTGGAAAAAATCTAAGGTCGAAGTCACTTTCCTGAACTTTTTTATCCATATGGGTATGTAATACTAGCAAGGTTTTCACGGGGCATTACATTTTGGCATTACTACTTGTTTGCCCTTTAATGTAGCCTGTCACATTATGTTATTCCCTTGTAGTTTAATATGACTTCCTTCGTACACACTGTATATGTTGATGTGCTATCAGCACAGTTTCCTCTAAGCTATATGCTATGGAAATTATATATTTATTAATTTCACACCCTGCAGACATTGACCTTGCAGGTAATTCAGCCAGGTTAACATACCCTCATGGTTGTTGTTACAATAAAGATTTGCTTGTGAAATTTGATGCAAATATTGTTGTTTTAGGCAGAAAAGAACCCATGGCTTAGAGAAGTCAGTATAAATCTTGCCACGTAAAAAATCCACAGCTGATTATAATGACTTTAATAATGGCTATTTACGGTTTTGTGAAATGGCTCTGCTATTTTGGGGAATATTGACATTTTTACATAGTCACAGCTTGCTATAAAGAACAGGCACAGTTTATACATCTGTTTGTCACGGAAAATTATTTTAGCACAGAATATTAATGTCACTTTCATATTATTTCTATCAGAAAGTTTGAATGTTAATATCTGATATGTATAAATGAATGTCTAGACTAAACATTATTCAGATATGTTATTTTCACAATAGAAATTACATTTTAATCTGTTTGATTCTATAAATTAAAAAAAGAACTGTAACAATTTTTTAGATCATTATCATAACAGCTTATGTATAAGTCATCTTCCAATATACTTAAAATGTGTCATTAAGAAATATTACCTTGTATTGACTTACTAGTCAAGAACTGGAATAAAGTTAAACACAATTCAATAATATTTAATACAACTAACTGAACAAGATATTGATTAACTGCAGTAAACTAATTAATATCCAAGAACACTGTCATAGTATAAGGTTATTACCAAGAAATCAAGTCTTGGAAGGAAATTCGCTAAAAGAGCTTTTATTTTGGGGGGGGATAAAGCTATTTATTTATTTATTGAAGAAACATTAATAAACATACCAAGGGCATATATACAGTGGGTGAAATAAGTGTTAAACACGTCACCATTTTTCTCACTAAAAATATTTCCGAAGCTGCTATAGACATAAAATTTGTCACCAGATGTTGGTAACAACCCAAGTAAGGCTGGGTTCACACTACGTTTTTCAACTACGGTTCCCACATACGTTTTTATTAGTGAAAACGTATGGAAAGGTATTGAAAACCGTATACATAGGAAAAGCATTGCAAACCGTATGCACCCTGATGCACACAGTTGCGTACGGTTTGCTTGCAATACGGTTTTTAACCGTACTCCAAACCGTGTTCAACCACGGTTTTGACTCCAGTTTTAAAACTGTATTGCAACCGCATACCTTTTTTTTTAACATGGACGTCAATGGGAAATGCACTTGTATACGGTTCCATACGGCAAAACCATATGCGTTTTTTCTTTGCACATGCGCATTTGCATCCTAAAGTCCCCACCAAAAACCCCTCCCATAAAAAATGGACAGAATTTTCAAAAACGTATGTTTTAAAAAAAAAAAAAAACGGACGGAACAGTATGCACTTTTAAAAACATTATACTGTTTAAAAACGCATACAGTTTACTTTTTCCCATACTGTTCCATCCGTTTTTTTCCCACACGGTTTTTGATAGAAAATGTATGCGGGAACCGTAGTTAAAAAACGTAGTGTGAACCCAGCCTAACCCATACATACTAAGAAACCAAAACAATTAAGCTCAGAAGTTATCAGTAGTGATGAGCGGCAGGGGCCATATTCAAATTTGTGATATCCCCTCCCCCAATAAAAATGTAAAATGTCCTTTTTCCCATTTTACCCCCATAAAGTGTGAAAAAATTAACACACATATTTGGTATCGCCGCATGCATAAATGTCCGAACTATTAAAATATAATATTATTGATCCTGTACATACTCATTTGGTTAAAAAGTTTGCTATTTTTTTTAAACGCAATAATAATAGAAAAGTATGTAATCATGGGTATCATTTTCATTGTATTGACCCACAAAATAAAGAACACATGTCATTTATATGTAAATTGTACGGCGTGAAAAAGAAACCTTCCAAAATTAGCAAAATTGCGGTTTTCTTTTTAATTTCCCCACACAAATAGTATTTTTTTTTGTTGCGCCATATATTTTATGGTAAAATGAGTGATGTCATTATGTAGGACAACTGTTCACGCAAAAAACAAGCCCTCATACTAGTCTGTGGATGAAATTATAAAAGAGTTATCATTTTTAGAAAACGAGGAGGAAAAAAACGAAAATGCAAAAATAAAATTGGCCTGGTCCTTAAGGTTAAAATGGCATTGGTCCTTAAGGGGTTAAGCTTTCTCAGTAGCGCTATAATAATATGCATGAATAATCTGTATTATTATTATTATTATGGTGCAGATGTTCCTTGTGAAATATCCACAGCAGATCAGACCCATGTAAAATTACCCTAAGACTAGGTTTCCACACGGGATTTTTTCTGTCAATTTATGAAAAACTGTCACTGCAGTTTTTGAGCCAAAGCCAGAAGTGTATTCAAAAGGAATGGGAAATATAAAAGGAAGGACTTATACTTCTCCTTCCTGCTGGATCCACTTCTGGCTTTGGCTCGAAAACTGAAAAAAAAAAACCCTGTGTGGAAACCTAGCATACCGTATTTTTCGCCCTATAGGACGCACCGGCGTATAAGAGGCACCCAATTTATAGGGGCAAAATCTAAAAAAATAAAGATTTTGAACTCAATAGTGGTCTTCAACCTGCGGACCTCCAGATGTTGCAAAACTACAACTCCCAGCATGCTGGGAGTTGTAGTTTTGCAACATCGGAAGGTCCGCAGATTGACGACCACTGCACAGGAGGTAATACTCACGTGTCCCCGCCGCTCCGGACCCGTCACCGCTGCCCTGGATGTCGCTCCATCGCTGTCGCCGTGTCCCCGTCGCTCCGAAACATCTCTGCTGCCGGCCGGGTATCCTCGCTCTCCGCCGCCACCATCACGTCGTTACGCACGCCGACGCACGTTCGCGACGACGTGATGACAAGGAAGGAGAGCGCCGGCCATACAGGGGATCCCTGAACGGAGAAGAGACCGAGGAGGCAGGTAAGGTCCCTCCCGGTGTTCTGTAAGCACTAACCCCGCTATTCAGTAGGGCTGTTCGGGACTGCCGCGGTGAAATCGCCGGGTTAGTGTCACTTTCCCTTCAGACGCGGCAGTCGCGATCGGTGATGTCCTGTATTAGCCGTGGGTCCCGGCCGTTGATGGCCACAGGGACCGCCGTGATAGGGGTGTATTCGCCGTATAAGACGCAACGACTTTTTCCCCCCAGTTTTGGGGAAGAAAAAGTGCGTCTTATACGGCGAAAAATACGGTAATTCGATTATACATTCTAGTGCTTGAGCTTACTTGTGAAGTAGCAGTGGGTTCAAGATAAGGAGGTTCTGGACACAAGACATATCATTACTTAATTGGTTCAGCAGTTACTAGTAAGACAACCTGGAAAACAATGATATTTGTTGCAGGAGACAATGGTAGTTGCTGCACCTTAGAAGAGCCGGTGTGCTTTGCATGGTTGACAAATTTGCAAACCATCTGTAATTTATATTCAGATATATTTTTTAAACTTGTTTTATTGAAAAGTGTACGTATATAGGCAGTAACAATAAAGTGCATTTTTTGTCAGATATATCCTGTAATAAACGGAACAATTAGGTCATTTGATCAGGTTGCAATACAAAGAGCATGCTGCTACAACACTGTCATGACTTAAGTGATTCAGACTATTTGGAGTCTTCAGTAGGTCAGCAGTGAAGTTTAACTGCCATAATGAATTAGCATATTCTCATGTATACATAAAAAATACATGTGCATCATGGGAGCTTTTTGTAACATAAATGCTCTGTTTGAACCATGTGAACCCCCCTTAGTAAAGATACAACATACCAAGAGGAATGTAATAATGTCTGAAGTTAGGACTGTCTGCAGGCCACGCACATCTTAGTGTATATTAATGCAAATTACCCACTATACATTGGATCAGGTATTTGGAATTACACAACAGCTGAATGGAGGCCCGCAAAACAATTGTAGTAGATTGATGCTATTGTTGCCCTCATTAGTTTAAGTGGAGTAAAGTCATTTAGGAAGCAGTAAAATGCAATGGATAGTCAAAAAGCAATCACATTATTTCTTTCACATTAGCTTAAGTATGTATTAAAGAAAAAAGAAATGTATTTATCATGCAATGCTTCAGAAGGGTCCATGCTCTGGAAAATGGAAGACACAACTTTCAGAACTGTTCAGCTTGCATTATTACATCAAATCTGCACTTTACTTATTTTCATGGAATAAGAGGCTACATTCCCATAAGCAAAGTAGTCTATGGTTGGGAAAAATGTCAGCATACCAGCAAAACAATATGTCAAGGTACACCTCAGGGTCTCTGAGCCATGTCCTTTAACTTCAATTAAATGAATGTAGTCTACTAGTGACTACGTTTGGAGTATTTCCTAGCATATACAGTATTTTTGTGGGACTCAGAGGCGCAGGAGGCTATGCTTTTGAGTCTTGCAAAGTAAATGTATTGGCTTAGAAATGGACAGAACATAGTCACTAGTAGACTATGTTTGGTTATGAAGCATATTGGTTAGAGCTGGATTAAGAAATTGTAGGCCCCTGGGCTATGGGTACTGTGAGGCAGAGCTCTGCATTGGGATTGAGATCCCAGGGGTCCCAATAAAAAAAAACTTGTGGACGCTGGAGGTAATTAGAAAAACATAGCATATTTCTTCCAAAAACAGTGCAGTTAAGTTCTGTTGAAATTAATTGAGCCAAATTGTATTACCAAACACAACCTGGGGACAGATATGGCACTGTGAACAAAAATGTGAGCAAAACTAGATGACTGCAGCAGCACCATCCAGATATTTAAACATAGAAGGGAAGGCACATACCCCTTGTAAAAAATGTAACAGGAATGTGTATAATGCAGGATGTTAGAATCACACTCACCAAATAATGTCATGCTAAGAGCACAACATCTCTTAACACAGTTGGTAATCCAAACAGTAGAACCGCAACCTTGCTCCTGCTAAGGTCAAGAGATAGCTAGCCAGGTGAGTTACCAGACAAAAAGACAAGAAAATTGGATCATCTGGGGTGCTTGTTCTAAGGTAGATTCTTAGGCTAGATTAGTATAAAATATTCAGGTTATTAATGTTTGAAGCATGTTTCTGGTCTGCGACAGACCCTTTATCAGCTTGGGGCATTAACCTGACTAAGAGTCTGTTACAGACCAGAAAAAAGTTGTTTTGTGTCTTAATAAACTGAATATTTTATTCTAATCTTGCCTAAAAGTCTATTTCAGAACAAGCACCCCAGACGATCCAATTCTTCTTGCTAATTAACCTAACTAGCTAGACTTGAACAGGATCGAGGCTGCAGTTCTACAATTTGAAAGAAACAAACATCCTAGATGATCCAATTTTTGGACTCTTTCTGTCATTTGTATTTAACCCCTTAAGGACACATGACGTACTGGAACGTCATGTGTCCACTCCCGATCTATAACGCGGGGCCACGGCGTGGCCCCGCGTCATAGCGGGTCGGGCCCGGCCTCTAACAACGGCCGGGACCCGTGGCTAATAGCGCGCGGCATTGATCGCTGTGCCGCGCGCTATTAACCCTTTAGACGCGGCGTTCAAAGTTGAACGCCGCGTCTAAAGTGAAACCGAAAGCATGCCGGCTAGCTCAGTGGGCTGTTCGGGATAGCCGCGGTGAAATCGCGGCATCCCGAACAGCTGACAGGACAGCGGGAGGGCCCCTACCTGCCTCCTCGCTGTCCGATCGCCGAATGACTGCTCAGTGCCTGAGATCCAGGCATGAGCAGTCATGCGGCAGAATCATCGATCACTGGTTTCTTATGAGAAACCAGTGATCAATGTAAAAGATCAGTGTGTGCAGTGTTATAGGTCCCTATGGGACCTATAACACTGCAAAAAAAAAGTGCAAAAAAAAAGTGAATAAACATCATTTAACCCCTTCCCTATTAAAAGTTTGAATCACCCCCCTTTTCCCATAAAAGAAAAAACACAGTGTAAATAAAAATAAAAATAAACATAAATGGTATCGCCGCGTGCGGAAATGTCCGAATTATAAAAATATATCGTTAATTAAACCGCACGGTCAATGGCGTGCGCGCAAAAAAATTCCAAAGTCCAAAATAGTGCATTTTTGGTCACTTTTTATATCATGAAAAAATGAATAAAAAGCGATCAATAAGTCCTATCAATGCAAAAATGGTACCGTTAAAAACTTCAGATCACGGCGCAAAAAATGAGCCCTCATACCGCCCCATACACGGAAAAATAAAAAAAGTTATAGGGGTCAGAAGATGACAATTTTAAACGTATTAATTTTCCTGCATGTAGTTATGATTTTTTCCAGAAGTCCGACAAAATCAAACCTATATAAGTAGGGTATCATTTTAATCGTATGGACCTACAGAATACATATCAGGTGTCATTTTTACCGAAAAATGTACTACGTAGAAACGGAAGCCCCCAAAAGTTACAAAACAGCGTTTTTTTTAAAATTTTGTCGCACAATGATTTTTTTTCCCGCTTCACCATAGATTTTTGGGCAAAATGACTGACGTCATTACAAAGTAGAATTCGTGGCGCAAAAAATAAGCCATCATATGGATTTTTAGGTGTAAATTTGAAAGAGTTATGATTTTTTAAAGGCAAGGAGCAAAAAACGAAAATGCAAAAACGGAAAAACCTCCGGTCCTTAAGGGGTTAAAGGGGTACTCCGGTGGAAAACATGTATATATTTTTTTAATATCAACTGGCACCAGAAAATTAAACAGATTTGTAATTTACTTCTATAAAAAAATCTTAATCCTTCCAGTACTTATCAGCTGCTTATACTACAGAGGCAGTTGAGTTGCTCTTTTCTGTCTGACCACAATGCTCTATACTGACACCTCTGTTTATGTCAGAAACTGTTCAGAACAGGACCAAAGCCCCATAGCAAACCTCTCCTGCTCCAAACAGTTCCTGACATGAATAGAGGTGTCAGCAGAGAGCATTGTGGTCAGACTGGATAATAACTACTCATCTTCCTGTGAAGCATACAGCAGCTGATAAGTACTGGAAGTAATTTACAAATCTGTTTAACTTTCTGGCACCAGTTGATTTGAAAAAAGTTTTTTCAAAAGGACTTCAAATGCTAAAACAACGCTAAATTAAGAAGGGAATAATCTATATCAGAACAACTTAAAGGGGTTTTTTATATATCAACTTTTTTAAAGGTTTTTTTTATATATATCAACTGGCTCCAGAAAGTTAAACAGATTTGTAATTTACTTCTATTAAAAAATCTTAATCCTTTCAGTACTTATGAGCTTCTGAAGTTAAGGTTGTTCTTTTCTGTCTAAATCCTCTCTGATGACACTGATGACAACCTTAACTTCAGAAGCTCATAAATACTGAAAGGATTAAGATTTTTTAATAGAAGTAATTTACAAATCTGTTTAACTTTCTGGAGCCAGTTGATATATATATGTAAAACATTTTTTTTCCTGGAATACCCCTTTAATGTTACTAGTTATGCATTCAAGTACTCTGCCTGCTTTGTGTTTAACACAAAAAACACTAAATACTAATTGGTTGCCATAGAGGATAAAACCACTTTTTATAAACCCCAATGTTTATATACATGATGCATAGACTAGTAATATCCATAATGAAGGGGGAGCAACCAAATTTGTTCATTATCCCCAATGAAAATGTGCAGCGCAAAAGTCAGAGTTGCAATATATTAATGCTAATATCAATGTAGCTCTCTAAATACATTCCGTCAGATAATTTTAAGAGGAGTCAACAACACAATACATTATGCAGGAAAGACCATTTATAACAACTGCTAATAGCCAATGGGTTCATATCCTCCGCCAGGACAAACAAACATCATGACATGTATCAGCTCTAATGATGCATCTGTCCGTCATTACTCTCCTCCTGTTTCCATGGTGGAATAGATATTTATAGTTCATCATTGTCAATCAAACTACTAAAGCATTGTATTTCCAATGATTAATCTGCAGAAGCCAACTATACCATGGGATGTGGAAGTGCCCCGACTAAAAACGCACAATGTAGAATCCTTATGCAGAGGCAACAAACAGGATGCACCATATAAAGGAACAATCCTGGATGCAGAAGCCTTATTTATGGTAACTGATTATGCTCAGCCACGTAAGGATAAACATATTCACAAGTTCTTAATTATAGGCTAAGAACATTACCTGCTTCTCATTTGTTTGCTATGGAAATATGGCCTTTACTTACTGAACATCCACATTTCGCAATACAGTGCTGAACGATGCAAAAATCATTCTGATAATCCATGAACTTCAATATTATTTCCCAAGGCTCTTTATCACAGCAACTTTTATTAGCTGACTTTTGCAAACATCGAGGTGTATTTATCAAAACCTATGCAGTAGAAAAGTTGACCAGTTGTGCATAGCAACCAATCAGATCGCTTTTTTAATTTTTAAAAAGGCCTCTGAAAAAATAAAAGAAGCGATCTGATTGGTTGTTATGGTGAACTTTTTCTCTGTATAGGTTTTGATAAATCTCCCCAATTGTATCATATTATTTTCTGCCTACTTATGTTGATTCTCTTCGTTCCTATTCCTTTAACTATACATATAAATAAATGTAGAACACATTTATACGCATTGCTCCATTAAATTTACAAATATCAACACTAACTTATGGCCAAAGACATGTAAAATGTTTCAGATACATCATGACAAGTAGAGGCATAAAATAAACACACATCCATGTAATCCATGTAATCAGAGAAACATTGGTAATAGCGTGAATCATGGTGAATAGCTTAATGACTTAGTAACACTGTCATAGGATGCCAATTTTTTCACACGTCAATTTATGAAAAAATTCGGAACTACTAGATCTGTCTAGTCAACTATAAGCGCTTTTATTGTATAAGTGAATCATCTAGAAGTAAAAAATGGTATAGATTGACCACCAAATGTTTTAGCATAAAAAATACCCGTTTATTGCCACTGGAAGTGACACCTGTGAGATGGAATCTTGATGACATTGGTATACTTTGAGTGATGTTAAACACATTGTGGGAGATGATAAAAAACTGGCTAATTCTAAGAAAGTGTAAACTCAGACTAGGCAGGCAGTTCTTCCCAGCTTGATGGGAAAATTTGAATTTCCCTGAACAATGCTACCTATTGTAATGTTTTGTGGAGGAGGAAGGCGCCTAGGCCCCTTATTTTCAGTGAGGGGTAATGTTACAGCATACAAATCTATTTGAGACAATTGGATCCTTCCTTTTTGTGGCACCAGATAGGGAAAGGCCTTTCCTTGATACAACATGACCAGAGACTTATGAACCAAGCAAGGTCCATATAGGCATTGTTTGGTCTTGACCTTAAAGGGGTTATCCACCATAAGGTGATTTTAGTACGTACCTGGCAGACTGTAATGGACATGCGTAGGAAGGATCTGTGCTTGTCTTGGGGCTAAATGGCTATGTTGTGGGATTACCATAACACCGTGGCTAGCTGTTTGTGAACTGGTATTTCCTGTTTTACTTTTCTTTTTTTTTACTACAAATCCCACAATTCCATTTTCCTCCCTCCCACACATCAGCCACCCCATCCATTGAAACATAAATGAGCTGCATTCAAAAGACCTGTGGTTTTCAATCACGGTGTCTTCAGCTGTTGCATTAGTTCCAGATTGATCTCTCTCCCACCAAGCGATCCCTCCACCCATTGAAGCAGACATGCTCCTTTCATCAGCTGACTAGTGAGTCAGGTCTCGGCCGCATTGCAACCTGCAAAAAATCTGAGACAACAGCCATTTTGTATGCTGGTAAAAATAAATATTGGAGTGAAAACCGTCAAACACAGGTACAGACACTATATTATGAACTACACTACCTTTACAGCCCCTGTAGCATAGTCAAATAAAAAAATATTCCTGGTATACCCCTTTAACCCTTTGGAATAAACTTGAACAGCAATTGACAATGCCTGAACTTGCAAATTCTCTGTAGGCTAAATTGAAACAAATTTTTTGGACACTTTCCAAAATCCAGTGGAAAGCCTTTCTGGAAAACTGAAGGCTATTTTAGGCAAAAAGGAGGCATAATGTACCCTCTGTCTAAAAATGGTATGTCGAATAACCTCATATTGGTGCGATGGTCAGTTGCCAAAATATGGCCATATAACACCTGACTGAAATGAACAATTCTTGAAGCTACTCATAATCTGTCTTCATATAGAGAGCAATAGAAAAAAACGATACTTCTCACTGCTTAAAGAGACCTCGGAGAGACAGGTGCACATCAATGGGTACACATGTAGTATCATCCAAAGTGGTGTTCAGTGTGCAAAAAGTATAAAAGTATATAAGTATAAGTATACAAATTTAAATATCCAAAGGAAGAAATATTCATGGCATTTACCATTTACCAAAGTTCTTTTTATGTATTTTTTAATCAAAGGTCATAGGGTGCAGCAAACAATCAGACGGACGTTTTGCGGCTCAACGTTACTTCAACATTGTCCGAAATCTTTTGGATCCGACTCCTTTAAATAAATGTTATTCAGAAAAAAATATACATAACAAACAATCAAAACATTAAAAAAACTATTAGAGGTGATGTAACCCATTTGAATTAGTGCATCTTTCACTAATGCCTATAGGGAAATAGAAAAATATCACAATGAAGTTTGTGTAAGAAGTGTATACAACAAGGAATGCTGAGATTGCTCTGGTCAATAAGACAGAGTGGTCCTAGCACCTGCATCTCCAAAATAGGCTTTGTCTTCTGTAGAGATCTGTGTAAATCAGTATAGAACTCTTTGAAATCGAAATTCTCACTTAAAGGGGTTTTTACCATGAAGATAAATAGGTCTGAACTGATGCATTATGTAAAATTAAACATATTAGTAAATACAAATAATTATAAAAACACAGTCATTTTTTAAAGGCGGCCCTACCAATAAAGGCGGGATGTTCTCTTGTTTTTTTGCGTGTTGCCATGGGATACGTACCGTATATACTCGAGTATAAGCCGACCCGAGTATAAGCCGAGACCCCTAATTTCAACCCAAAATCCCAGGAAAAGTTATTGACTCGAGTATAAGCCTAGGGTGGGAAATACCTCATCCCCCCCTGTCATCATCCAGACCCGTCATTAACATCCTCATCATCCCCTTGTCATCATCCCACACATCCCCCCTTCATCATCCCCTTGTCATCATCCCACACATCCCCTTATCATCCCACACATCCCCCCTTCATCATCCCCTTGTCATCATCCCACACATCCCCTTATCCCACACATCCCCCCTTCATCATCCCCTTGTCATCATCCCACACATCCCCTTATCATCCCACACATCCCCCCTTCATCATCCCCTTGTCATCATCCCACACATCCCCCCTTCATCATCCCCTTGTCATCATCCCACACATCCCCTTATCATCCCACACATCCCCCCTTCATCATCCCCTTGTAATCATCCCACACCCCCCCCCTTCATCATCCCCACACCCCCCCCCCCTTCATCATCCTCTTCTCATCATTCGCCCTCAGTGGTCTTCAACCTGCGGACCTCCAGAGGTTTCAAAACTACAACTCCCAGCAAGCCCGGGCAGCCATCGGCTGTCCGGGCTTGCTGGGAGTTGTAGTTTTGAAACCTCCGGAGGTCCGCAGGTTGAAGACCACTGCGGCCTTCAACCTGCGGACCTCCAGAGGTTTCAAAACTACAACTCCCAGCAAGCCCGGGCAGCCATCGGCTGTCCGGGCTTGCTGGGAGTTGTAGTTTTGAAACCTCCGGAGGTCCGCAGGTTGAAGACCATTGCGGCCTTCAACATGCGGACCTCCAGAGGTTTCAAAACTACAACTCCCAGCAAGCCCGGGCAGCCATCGGCTGTCCGGGCTTGCTGGGAGTTGTAGTTTTGAAACCTCCGGAGGTCCGCAGGTTGAAGACCACTGCGGCCTTCAACATCATCCAGCCCCCTCTCACCCCCTTTAGTTCTGAGTACTCACCTCCGCTCGGCGCTGGTCCGGTCCTGCAGGACTGTCCGGTAAGGAGGTGGTCCGGTGAGGAGGTGGTCCGGGCTGCTATCTTCACCGGGGGCGCCTCTTCTCCGCGCTTCCGGCCCGGAATAGAGCCGTTGCCTTGACAGCGACGTATCTGCGTCGTTGTCAAGGCAACGTGACTATTCTGAGGCCGGGCCCGAAGCGCTTAGAAGAGGCCTCCCCGGTGAAGATAGCAGCCCGGAACCACTATCCCACCGGACCACCTCCTTACCGGACAGTCCTGCAGGACCGGACCAGCGCCGAGCGGAGGTGAGTACTCAGAACTAAAGGGGGTGAGAGGGGGCTGGATGATGTTGAAGGCCGCAGTGGTCTTCAACCTGCGGACCTCCGGAGGTTTCAAAACTACAACTCCCAGCAAGCCCGGACAGCCGATGGCTGCCCGGGCTTGCTGGGAGTTGTAGTTTTGAAACCTCTGGAGGTCCGCAGGTTGAAGACCACTGCGGGTGGGGGAGTTCACTCGAGTATAAGCCGAGGGGGGTGTTTTCAGCACGAAAAATCGTGCTGAAAAACTCGGCCTATACTCGAGTATATACGGTAAGTAGTTTTCTCTTCTGGTCAGGCACACTCAGTTGCTCAGTTCTCCTCACACACAGTGAATATACAGCCACATAGACTACAGCATACAGCTGCTACACTGCATAAAGTTCACTTACATATTTATCTCACTGAATATTTACAGGACAGGGTGAGGTAAATATACTATAAATGTACTGTATCACCATCTATATTACACAGAGAAGGGTTATCAAAACCTGTGCAGAGAAAAAGTTGACCAATTGTCCATAGCAACCAATCAGATTGTTCCTTTTATTTTTCAGAGTCCTTTTAACCCCTTAACGGCCACGTATGTATATTTACGTCCGTGGCCGGCTCCCGATCTGTGAATCGCGCTCAGAAGCTGAGTGCGCTTTGTATCTGCGGGGTCCCGGTTGATAAAAGCCGATCGGGCTGATGGTCGGTATTAACCCTTTAGACGCCATGATCAAAGTTGATTGCAGTGTCTAAAACGTAAGAAATCCATACTGGCTAGCTCAGCTGAGATGTTTGGGACCGCCGCTGTGAAATCGTGGCATCCCAAATAGCGGAAAGTGCCTTACCTTCTTCCCAGCAGTCCTATCGCCATTTGATTGCTCCAAGCCTGAAATCCAGACTTGAGCAATCAAGTGCAGAAAACACTGATCAATGCATCCCTATGGCAATGCATTGAACAGTGCCTGCAATCAGTATATTCAATGTTATAGCCCCTAGAGGGAGCTATAACACTGCATAAAAAAGTAAATAAATGTGTTTTAACCCCTTTTATAATAAAAATCTGAATTCCCCCCCTTTTGCCATTTAAAAAAAAGTGTGTAAATAAAAATTAAAACAAACATATGTGTTATCGCCGCGAGCGTAAATTTTCCAAACTATAAAAATAAAACTGCACAGTCAATGGCGTATGCCCAAAAAAATTCCAAAGTCCAAAATAGCGTATTTTTGGTCACTTTTTGTACCATAAAAAATTTATAAAAAGCGATCAAAAAGTCAGATCAAAACAAAAATGGTACCGATAAAAACTTCCAATCAAAGCCCAAAAAATTTGCCTCATACCGCCCCGTTCGTGGAAAATAAAAAAAAAGTTATAGGGGTCAGAAGATGACAATTTTAAACGTATTCATTTTTGTACATGTAGTTATGATTTTTTCCAGAAGTACGACAAAATCAAACCTATATAAGTAGGGTATCATTTTATTGGTATGGACCTACAGAATAAAGATAAGGTGTCATTTTTACCGAAAAATTTACTGTGTAGAAACGGAAGCCCCCAAAATTTACAAAATGGCGTTTTTTTCTTCAATTTTGTCGCACAATGATTTTTTTCCCATTTTGCCATATATTTTTGGGTAAAATGACTGATGTCATTACAAAGTAGAATACGTGGCACACAAAAAAAAAGTAGTCATATGGATTTTTAGGTGCAAAATTGGTGCAAAGGGTTATGATTTATAAAATGTAAGGAGGAAAAAACAAAAGTAAAAAAACTGAAAAACGCTTGGTCCTAAAGGGGTTAGAAATGAAAAAATCGATCAGATTGGTTGCTATGGGCAACAGGTCCACTTTTCCTCTGCACAGATTTTGATAAATCTCCCCCTGTAACACTATAGTCACTTGGCAAGAAGATAGGGGACAGGATAAAGGAGGAGATTTCTCAAAACCTGTCCAGAGGAAAAGTTGCTAAGTTTCCCATAGAAACCAGTCAGATCAATTCTTTCATTTTTCACTGTCCAGAGCAGGATAGGTTTGCTATGGGGTTTTGCTCCTGCTCTGGACAGTTCCTGACATGGACAGAGGTGTCAACAGAGAGCACTGTGGTCAGACAGAAAATAAATTCCTCTGGAGCATACA
Source organism: Hyla sarda (assembly GCF_029499605.1). Lineage (NCBI taxonomy): Eukaryota > Metazoa > Chordata > Amphibia > Anura > Hylidae > Hyla > Hyla sarda. Next base: position 163,974,545 of record NC_079193.1, read on the forward strand.
GCAGCTGATAAGTACTGGAAGGATTAAGATTTTTACATTTAAACTTTTTAAATTTTAAACTTTCTGGCACCTGTTTATTTAAAAAAAAAACATTTCCACAGGAGTACCCCTTTACTCCCCCAATATAATCTGGTCATTTTGGAGATGTAAAATGTGCTACATATGTTGATAAGAGGTAGATACAGTGTGAACAGGGCCAGTGAAAATTGCCAATGTTCTTCCGCTCTAGAAACATACAGTTGGAGAGTACTTTCTGGGTCAACAATAATTTTATTACCAGCTGTATGTGCTTTTTTAGGTTTTCAGTGTGTGCAGATCCAAAGCTTAGGGGGTGATCACAACAAGATCTTACTAAATAAAGAGACAAAGAAGATGCAGGACCTAGGACCACTCTGTCTTAATGAATGGAGCAATCTCAGCGTCTTATGTTAACTTCTTACAATAACTTAATTGGACTATTTTTCTGTTTCCCTATATGCAGTGCATGATCCACTAATTATAATGGGTTTACACCCCCTTTCATTGTTTTTAATTGTTTTGCTTGTTTGTTATGTACTATATAATGTTTTTCTGAATGAAGTGAATTGAAAGAGGACCTTTCACCAAACTTTTAATAAATTGTTCCTCATGTAATTATAAGATACTTTGCTATTTACTTGCTGTTAAAATTCTCAACCTTTATATGTTTTTAATGTGATTGAAAAACGGCCACTAGGTGGCTCTGTTCTGTTCCCTGATGCAAGTCAAACAGTTAGTTTGGTCTCCTCCCGGCCTGGCAGGAAACCAAACTCAGGAAGTGCGTGAGGGGCATGTGAGGGGCATGGTGAGGCACAGCTCTTGCAGGCTTCAGTGACGTTGCGCCTGCTGGGGAACGCCCACTTTCTCCTGCCGGGAGCTCACACAGTGTAAGCAAGGGAAAGTTATGATACACAGCTTTTTAAAGCTCGGAATTTTTTTTTTAAGGGCAGGAGGGGTGTTAGGAGTAGTTAGGGAATATAATCTGAGTTAGGCTGGGTTCACACCACATTTTTGCAATACAGTTACAGTATACGTATTTGAATACCGTACGGAACCATATTGAATACCGTATGTACTGACTCTCCATTGAAAACCGTATGCCAAACGATGCATCTGGTTGTGTCCATTTTGCATCTTGTATGGTTTTGACAGTTTTTTCCAATACCCAAAACCGTAGCCTACCACGGTTTTTGGTCCGGGTGAAAAACCGTATTGAAACGTAAATGTTTTTTTTTAACATGGGTGTCAATGGGAACTGCACAGAACCATATGTGTGTATGGTTCCATCCGGTTTTCACCATACAGTTTTTTACTTTGCACAGTTTTTTCATTCAAACAAGTGAAACTTTATTCCTAATGGAGTGAAAAGTTAAAAACTTATACATTTTTTTTCTTAAAAAAACTGATGCTACCGTATACGGATTAAAGTTTGTGCACATGTTTTGATACAGTTTAGTCAGGTTTTGAGGAATCCGCTTTTTATCAAAAACCTGATACGGGAATACTATATTGCGAAAATGTGGTGTGAACCCAGGCTTAGTTTAGACAATATGGTTTGTTGACAGGTACTCGTTAAAGGGAGTGGGATCCAAAAGATTTTACTGTTATGACGATGCGGTGTTTAGTTTTCACATATTAAACTACTAACTAGTTAAAAAAATAGGTAATTAATTTAACGCTTAATTCACCAAGCTACAAGCGTTAATTAGAAAATGTAATAAATAGCAATGGTACTGTTCTACTATTTAAACATATTCATTTAAGCAGCTGATTTTTTACACCACAAAGTGCTCCATAAATCTGTTAGTAGTCTGTGGACCAACTTTTAAAGGGGTTGTCCAACCAACAACACCTCTGCCCAATACACAGTTTATGAAAGTCAGAAATCTCCCATTGAAATGAAGTGGTAGTCAAGTGTGCGCACTGCTGCTCCAATCATTGGGGGATATTTATCAAAAGATTTAGACTGGTTTTTCCTGTCTAAATTTGTCGCACAGAAAGTCGCAGTCTAAATATGTGCGACTTTTCTGCGACTTTTGCTTTAGAGGATTTTTAGAACATGATGCATTCTAGTCTATTTTAGACAGAAAAATGCATTGGTGCTGAATTTATCAAAAGCGACTTTTCAGCGACAAGTCGCATCGGCTAAAAGTACACAGAAATGTCAGACCATGTTGGAGCAGGTTTAAATAAAGTCTAAAGCATAGATCCCGAAGTCTGTGCACAGAATTTATCAAGAGCCTTGCACCTTTTGATAAATTAGGTGCACAATAGACCAGCCTGACGCTCTGTAGTTTGGTCTATATTGATGCGGGACATAGACAGCTTTGATAAATATCCCCCATTGCCTTTAGGAGTGCTGAAGATAGCAATGCAATGTACTTTACTATTTATGGCAGTCCCACAAACAGTGTCAGTGGCACCCAATGGACCCCACTAACAAAGCCTTTGACAGTAGCATGAATACAGCCTAAAAGTGGCATTTCGTTCAGTCTTCTGAACTAATGTTCCACGCTGCATTGTATTTAAAAAGTACATGATTCTGCATTAAAAAAACCCAAAAAACATGAAGCTAACCGATTATTTTGGGATCCACACTAAACAAGGCATGAGATGCATGTATAAAAAGCCATATGACAAAGGAATCCTGCAGCACTAACCTACTTCAGAACTTGTCCCTGCAGTATTGAATGGCCTCTTGATGAAATTGCGCAGCACCATTGAGAATACAACTAACCTTGTTTGCTGACAGACATTACAAATCCAGGCCTTCTCTTTCTTTTGGTAAGAGCTGCAGTTTTTGCAGATGTTGAACTTGCAGTCCAGACATTGCCGCTTGGAGTTGATCATAAATGTGAAGGGAGAGCAGCATCTAATGCAGCAGTGTTCATTGAACTTCTGATGCTTTGACAAAATGGAACACTTATTGCCCTCTTCATCCAGCTTCTGCTTGAGTTCACTAAGGAAAATAAGAAAACAATTCTGTAAACTATTGCGTACAATATTAAGGAATTATCACATAAGTAATAATAACATCATAAAAACAATCAGAAACATCAACATCATAAGCAATCTAATATCCCACCACTGAAAGCTTATGTTTAGAAGAAATCTGTACATCATTCCTCCAATGTGTGTTTTAAAGGGGTTTCCCCTACACATCTTATCCCCTATCCAAAGGATAGGGGATAAGATGTGTGAGCAGGGGACCCCGGCAATCTCGGCTGCAGCACCCCAGACATCCGGTGCACGGAGCGAACTTCATTCCGTGCCGGATGACTGGCGATGCAGGGCGGAGGTTCGCGATGTCACAGCCACGCCCCGCTCATGACATCATGGCCACACACCCTCAATGCAGGTCTATAGGAGGGGCGTCATGCCCCCTCCCATAGACTTGCATTGAGGGGGGAGTGGGCGTGACATCACAAGCCTCCGGCGCAGCACCTGACGCCCAAAACAAACGCCGGGTGCAGCAACCGAGATCAGACATCGTATCCCCTATCTTTAGGATAGGAGATAAGATGTCTAGGGGTGGAGTACCCCTTTAAGCTCATTTTTGTGCATGTATCCCAAAAGTTTTTTTTACATATATCTAAAACGTATAAACAGCTAACCTATGGTTATCCCAGAGTCAGACTAAGCAGACAGGTCTTTAAATTACTGCTGCACACACACAAGGGGTGAAGAGGTTGCTTTTGTATATAGGGACCTTTGTTGATGGACCATATAGAACATACAGCTGCACATTGTAATAACATAAAAATGTAGGTACTATACATACCTATTTCATCACATATAGATTCAACATTTTGTTATACTTAAATTTATTAACTCATTGACAACACAGGGTAAACATCTATGCCTTGGTACTTTACTGTCTATGAAGCAAGCGCAAGAATATAGCATTACCACATTAGCATAGTTTTTTGTTATACAAACCATACAGTATTTTACAGGGGGGAAAAAGTAAGCCATCACATTCCAAGAGCCATATCTTTATTTTTTATTGATGTAGACATATGTGGGCTTGTTTTTTGCAGGAGAGGTTGTAGATTTCGTTGGAAACTTTTGGGGGGGGAGCATATAACTTTATGATAATTTGTTTTTACAATTTGTGTTGAGGGAAAAGCAGAAGCATACCTAATATAAGTTTTTGTACAGATTGTAATGATTTTGTAAGTACCAAATATATCTTTTTTTACGTTAACCATTTTTTAAATACTATTTTTAAAGAAAAAAAGCTGAGAAAAGGTAATCTTTTATTTTTTTGAGGGATGTTTTTATTTTGTTTTCTTATTTTTATTTTTCTATATTTTTTGCAAAACTTTACTGGAATTACAGATTTCTGTGACATTCCAAAGGATCAAGGGGAATATTTATCAAAACCTGTCCAGAGCAAAAGTTGCTGAGTTGCCCATAGCTACCAATAAGATTGCTTCTTTCATTTTTGAAAAGGCCTCTGAAAAATGAAAGAAGCGATCTGATTGGGTGCTATGGGCAACTCAGCAACATTTCCTCTGGACAGGTTTTGATAAATCTCCCCCCCATAACCTGTCATTGTTGCACTGAAAAATAGGCTATGGAAAAACAAATTATCATAAAGTTATATGCTTCCCAAAAGTTTCCAACAAAATCTACAACCTCTCCTGCAAAAAACAAGCCCACATATGTCTACATCAATAAAAAATAAAGATATGGCTCTTGGAATGTGATGGTTTACTTTTTTTTCCCTGTAAAATACTTTATGGTTTGTATAACAAAAAACTATGCTAATGTGGTAATGCTATATTCTGCGCTTGCTTCATAGACTTTAGAATCTATCATATGTGATGGAATAGGTATGAAAAGAACAGGATTTCAGATGGGAAAGGGCAACATTAGTATTAGCTGTATGTAACCGGGATATGTCACTATTCAGCAAATCCACATTAGAATACCAGTGTTGAATGAAATATTCAATTGCAGTTAATGTCACTGAACTTATTTGCATATCTGTTCTAGACCACTGTATGTCAACCTTTATACACGCTCCACTAAGATTGTAACATAGAAATAAAAAAAAACTAAATGAGACTACCACATATCTGACTGAACCATTTACCTAAAAGGTTTAAATCAAGTCAAGCTTTGTGGGTTTTTAAAGATTCTAATGAACATAATCCTGATATATACAGCACTCTAGCTTTTCCTCTAGAACGCATATATATTCTTGACTATCAATGAAATAAATCTGACACACACAGCGTGAACGAGATAGCAGGCAGAGATTGCAGAATAATTCACAGCTCTAATGAGATTCTGGGAAGGGAAGAATGTATCAAACACGCAGTCCTCACAGTCATCCACCAGGCTGATAAACGAGCAATCCCTGCTAGGAGCCCTGACAGAAGATACGGGGTTAAACAAGCTATGACATCATCACCCGTATTCACGACATCACTCAAATGCTAATTACTCCAGCCTGTGCTATTATCACAGCAGCAATACACCCAGCCACTTACACTAACTGAATGCTTAATGGAGCATTCCAGAACAACATGTAACTATTTGCTTTGCCACAATTGTACTACATTGACACGTCCTATTTACAATTATTTGGCCATAACTTATTTCAATAGATGGAAACTACTGAGACTTTATTGCTTCACTTACAGAACATAAACAATTACAATTGTTAATGATATAGAAAATGCTATTTTCCATTTGAACAATTTTAGTAACCTAATTTCATATAAATATTCCTGCTATACTGCTAGGGAAGTACTTTATGCAGACGGCATTTTAAGTAATACTGGATATTAAGTTCTATAAAGATTTGTGATGCAATTCTTTTATTTTTACTTGTTGAGATGCCAACTGACTTCTAGATGAGATTGGGAGTGAAGCGTGCTGGCAAATGATTTACCCGGCTGTGCGACATGTCAAATGTTTAACCCCTTAAAGGGGTACTCCCGTGGAAAACTTTGCCACGTGCCAGAAAGTTAAACAGATTTGTAAATTACTTCTATTAAAAAATCTTAATCCTTCCAGTACTTTTTAGGGACTGTATACTAAAGAGAAATCAAAAAAGAAAAGCATTTCCTGTGATGTCCTGACCACGGTGCTCTCTGCTGACCTCTGCTGTCCATTTTAGGAACTGTCCAGAGAAGCATATGTTTGCTATGAGGATTTTCTTCTTCTCTGGACAGTACCTAAAATGGACAGCAGAGGTCAGCAGAGAACACTGTGGTCAGGACATCACAAGAAATGCATTTCTTTTTGGATTTCTCTTTAGTATACAGCCCCTAAAAAGTACTGGAAGGATTAAAAATGTTTAATATAAGTGATTTACAAATCTGTTTAACTTTCTGGCACCAGTTGATTTAAAAAAGTTTTCCAATGGAGTACCCCTTTAAGGACCAAGCTCATTTTGACCTTAAGGACGAGGCCAATTTTATTTTAGCATTTTCTTTTTTCCTCCTCGTCTTCTAAAATTCTAAACTCTTTTATATTTTCATATACAGACCCATATAAGGGCTTGTTTTTTTGCATGACCAATTTTAATTTGTAATAAAACCTCTAATTTTATGATAAAATGTACGACAAACTTAAACGGAAATTTAAATGAAAAACACAATTTTGCATATTTTGGAGGGTTTCCTTTTCACACTGTACACTTAACAGTAAAAATGAAATGTGTTCTTTATTCTGTGGGTCAATACTACCCATGGCTAGATACTTTAATATTTTTGTACCGCTTCAAAAAAATCTAAAAGTTTTGTACAAAATCAGTAATCTAAAATCGCCCTATTTCGATCACCTATAATTTTTTTATTTTTCCGTATATAGGGCAGTATGAGGGCTCATTTTTTGCACCGTCATCTGTACTTTTTTATAGATACCACATTTGCTTATATAAAACTTTTAGATAATTTTTTATTGTTTTTTGGGGGGAATAAAAATGTGACAAAAAAGCAGCATTTTTGGACTTTTTTATTTTTCATGTTTACGCCGTTCCCCGTACAGGATCATTAACATTATATTCATAATATTATATATTATTTTCACACCAGCAAAAAACCCAGAAAAAAAAAACACTCGAAAAACTGCCACAGTTTTTTTCAGCATTTTGGCACTTTTTGGTGGCGTGTGGAAACCAATATTGTACCCTGTGGCAGTTGTTTTACTGCTTTTAGGGTACCGCTGCGTGGGTTGGATGCAGAGTGCCTGACCCATGGATTGTATACGGCTGTATAACATACGTATATATACGTGCATAGTGCGCCCATATATACTATACAGGAGTCAGAAATCCCGTTTCTATACTGACAGGACTCCCTGCTCCTATAGCTCTTTTGGGGGCTATACAGTATATACAGCTATCTATAGACAGCTGTGTATACTGTATACAGAAGCTGACATCCACTTACCTCATGCTGTTGCTCCAGCCGGGTCTGTGTAGTTCCATTCTCTAGTGATGATGGTTTTCTCTTCTTCTCACTTCAGATCCATGTATGCAGAGGACTACGTCGGATTTGTGGACTACATCGATGACCAGCTTTTTTACCCTAATAAAATGGCTAAAGAGGACTGTGGAGGAATATTTTTTTTTTTTTCAAATACATTTTTTTCAATGTTTTTTTAAATTTTTTTAAAATTAATTTTCAGGTTTAGTAATTGGAAGAGCCAGTGCCAACAGGCCCGGAGCATCAAAAATGGTGCTCCTGGGCCTAGGCAGTAACAGGCTGGCATTATTTAGGCTGGGGAGGGCAAGTAACAATGGTCCTAGGCCACCCTGGTAATGTCAGACTGTTGCTGCTTGGTTTGAATCTGGCTCAGAATTAAAAGAAGGGGAACCCTATGCATTTTTGTTCTTAAGGTATTCTTGACTCTGCATTCTTGGTACTTTTTATGTTTATGCCATTCACCCTGTAGAACACAGCCCCCCCTTGTAGACAGCAGCCCCCCCTTGTAGACAGTGCCCCTCCCCTTGTAGACAGCAGGCAACCCCTTGTAGACTGCATGCCCCCCCTTGAAGACAGTGCCCCCCCCCTTGTAGACAGCAGGCCCCTTCTTGTAGACAGCAGACAGCCGACAGCCCCCTGTAGACATTATTAGCAGCCCCCCTGTAGACCGCAGCCCCCCTTGTAAACAGCAGCCCCCCCTTGTAAACAGCAGCCCCCTTTAGACAGCAGGGCCCCCCTTTTGACATTTGTAGCAGGCCCCCCTGTAGACCGCAGCCCCCCTGCAGACATTAGTAGAAGCCCTCCTGTAGACTGCAGCCCCCCTTGTAGATGGCAGACCCCCCCTTTAGACAGCAGGCCCCCCCTTTAGACATTAGTAGCAGGCCCCCTGTAGACCACAGTCCCCACCCTTGTAGACAGCTCAAATGCGGCTGTCGTGACAGGTGCTGCCGCTCCACTGCCCTGTTCTCCTGTCCTCCCATCCGCATCATGGCGTTCTATGGAGGAGCATGTGACATACAAGTCACCTTGTTTCCTCCGTAGCGTTATGCTGGGTGCAGTGGAGGAGGTGGAGTGATGTGTGTGTCACATGCTCCTCCATGGAACGCCATGATGAGGACAGAAGAATGGGGCAGCGGAGCGGCAGCAGGTATCGGATTTGGTATTGGTGACAATGAACGAGTCCCCGATACCATGAAGATGGCTAGTATCGGCCCCGATACCGATACTAGTATCGGTATCGGGACATCCCTACTTGACTACCACTCCATTGAAGTATTTAAGGTAATTGGGACCCTTGTTGTTGTGATGAGTGGGGGCACCACAGGTCAAAAATAGTAATTCCTATAAAATATAAATAGGAGATGAAGAGTTTCTTAGTTAAAATAATTCTTGTGACATTTTACTGCTGAGCTCTTGCACGTAGCTTTGTGCTCAATAGAGGCCTATCGAAGTGCCGTAAGGCGAGAAACAGATAAAGCTCCTTGTATGTTTCCCTTCTCAATTTTACATGCTCCTATCTCAGCATTTCCTGACTTCTATTTGAAAGCTACTATTAATGAAGAAAGAAAGAAGTTGAAGACCTGCCTTGTGAGTGCTCCATATTTTCTTGTTTGTGTAAGTATTGCCTAAGCCTCTATGTGCAGCAACCAGGGGCAGACTGACCGGCTGGTCCGATCAGACGCCGTCCAAGGGCCCAGCCGGGTTAAAGGCCTGCCGTCGCCGCTACTGAGGATCCAGGACACTCGTCCCAGATCCCCAGCAGACAGCGTTGCCTTTTCCGGTATGCGATACGCCTGTCAGGTGACAGGTATTTGCTTAACAATTTGACAGGTATTTGCTTAACAATTTGGGGGTATTTAAGACACCATGTCTTTGTTTAGCACTACACCCCTGAGGAAGTCACATTTGGTGACAGAACGCGTGGGGTCTCCCCTGTGGACATGGGCTGATCGGGACATCGTTCCTCCTTTCCTCCGCCTGTGGTTTGCACAACTTGATGACTATGTATATTCTATAGCTATTATTTTCTCCACATATATATATATACCTTCTGTCCTTTGGAGTATTGCGCCTGTACTTCTTATTTTGTGTGTTACTACAACAGGTGCTCATAGGACATTGGGGTGTTTACCACATAGCATGTGTCCCACTGTTGTTGTAGTTAGGCTCCATTGAGCCATTTTAAATGTTTTTAATTGTGCCTTGTTTTGCTACTTGTGGTATTCAGTATCAATAAAAGCTTATTTTTGCACTATACATTGTTCTGCGTGTGCATCCATTTTGGCATTTCAGCTTGGTATTTTTCTCATTTTTATTGTGTTATGGAACCAAAAGGACTCGTATCTAGATATTACATGTATGTCAGCCCAGATAATACAAATTGCATCCTGTTTGCCACATTTTAGAAATTCATAAATGTCACATATTTTATTAACCCCATCCCGACCCATGACTTACATGTACGTCATCACCGGGAAGGTTTTCCCGACCTATGACGTACATGTACGTAGTGCAGATACTGGCCGCTACTCGCGGCATCCCGCCGCGCTTGGTAAGATGGTGGCTATCACTAATAGCCAGCCATCTTGCCTCGGGACCTAGGGGTGTTTCCCCCCCCCCACCCCCACACAGTGATCGCTCCTATCAGCTAGTCAAATCTGATTAGCTGATGGCAGCGTTTCGCACATAAAAATCCTGAGCAGAGCGGTGTGTGTGTGTCGATCACGGGAATCGGGACACACACACTGCTCTTCTAGGAATCTGCAGTGTCCCTTAGCTGTCCCCCTTCCCCCAGTTTCCCTTACCCCTCCTGAGCTGCTGACGCTGTGCCCGCCTGTGAGCTTCACTTCCGGGTGAAGCAAGTGCAGTAAATTTTTACTGTAAAGGAGCTGTTTAGTTGTATAACAGCTCCCCCAGTGTCCTAAACCTGTTACTGACTATTTTGTGCACTAGACACATGGGGATGCTGTTGTACATAAGTAGACATGTTGTGGATGTCCATTAATAACTAAATTTATTTGGCATGAGTATTTCTCTTACAAGTAGAGAGTTTCAAACAGAGAAATTAAACATTTTCTAATTTTTCACAATATTTTAGCGTTTTTCACAAAAATTACTTCATGTATCAACAAAAATGTACCACTTATATAAAGTACAATATGTCTCTAAAAAAACAATCTCTGAATCGCTTTGCCAGGTAAAAGAAGTCTAAAGTTATTACCACTTAAAGAGACAGGGTCACAAAGGCCAAAACTAGCTGGATCATGAAGGGGTTAAATAGTTTATTTTGATCATAGAGTTATGACGTAATTTCCGACAAAATCAAGCACAATTGCTGCTCAATAATTATATAAGTTTACTAAAAATAAAATAAACTAGTATAAATAAAGTACAATTATAAGATAAAAACTGATTTGAAAAAAATAGTTTAGTATATTCTTGATCAGTACAAATTTAGGTGATTAAAGTGAAACTTTAGTAAAATAGACCGGCTATGGAAATTTATTGTTCAGTATAAGAGCCATATATAAATTTACTTTGTTCCCTAAAATGCAAGTTTCCAAGGTTCTCTGTACACTATAGCTGTAAAGTCAATAATTAATGTTGCATGTTACTGGGTTCTATAGAAATGACACATATGCCCCAAAAACATGTAACAATCAACGCCCAAACTATCATAAGAAACTACGAAGGAAGGCGTATAACGACCAAAGAAGACACAAAAATCGATTTTATTTAACATATATGCTCAAAGGGATACATACATTTAATAGCATTAAAAAGTACAAAATGACCAATAGCAAAGTGCAGGAGGACCGACTAAAAGGAGGTTACACGCTTGACAAGATGCTGCAAAATAGCTGGGGTAGATAAAGATCAGGGTATTTCATAAGACATCAAGTAACATGGAGTAAATGGCATAAAGTGCAAATGCAGTACATATACATGGGTCAATGGTTGCCCTTTTTGGACAGTAAATAATATAATAATAAAGTGCAAAAGTAAAAGGACAGAAATACACTGAATAAACTAAATATAAATTACCACAGTGGGACTAGGTATGAGCGTGTTCCTCCACCACACGACGTTTTGCTGAGGAGCTTCTGCCGTTTTGTTTGTTTCTAATGTGATAATCCAAAAAATCTTGCGTGCAAGAACCTTTTGATGAAAATCTCCACCCCTGTGTGGAAGTGTGACTCTATACCTTGTATCGTCAAAGATGCTGTACTGCCTGCAAGTGCTTGTGCGTGGATACTGCCAAAGTATTGCGGGTTTTGAAGAATGGAACATCTGACAAATGCTTGCGAATTCTTACTTTAACCCCTTGCAACAGAACGCCGTTTATAAACGGCACTGCAGCATAGGAGGGTTATGAAGCGAGCTCAGGAGCTGAGCTCGCATCATACCCGCACGGTCCCGGCTGCTATCAGCATCCAGAACCCATGGCTAATGCCGGACATCGCTGTTCCGGTAGATGTCCGGCATTAACTCTTTAGATGCGGCCATCAAAGTTCATCGCTGCATCTAAAAGTGAAACTAAAAGCATGCCGATGCCCCAATCAGCTAGGATGCAGCAGGAGGGTGTCTTACCTACCTCCTGAGCGTCCGATCGGCGATTGATTGCTGCAAGCCTGAAATCCAGGCTTAAGCAATCAACCACCTATAACACTGATCAATGCAAAGCTATGGCTTTGCAGTGAACAGTGTAAAAGATCAGTGTGTGCAGTGTTATAGCCCTCTATGGGAGCTATAACACTGCAAAACAAAGGGGAAAAAAAGTGAATAAAGATCATTCAACCCCTTTAACCCCATTTAACTTCCCTAATAAAAGTTTGAATCACCCCCCTTTTCCCATAAAAAAAAACTGTGTAAATAAAAATAAACATATGTGGTATTGCCGCGTGCGTAAATGTCCGTACTATAAATATATATTGTTAATTAAACTGCACAGTCAATGGCGTACACGCAAAAAATTCCAAAGTCCAAAATAGCGTATTTTTGGTCACTTTTTATAACATAAAAAAATGAATTAAAAGCGATCAAAAAGTCAGATCAAAACAAAAATGGTACTGATTAAAACTTCAGATCACGGCGCAAAAAATGAGCCCTCTTACCACCCCATACATGGATAGAACGTTTCCTCCTTTGTCTGATACATCAGTTGTGGATGTGTTTCTGGACCTGGTACTTAAGGATCTGGAAAATCTTTCTGGAATTAAACATAGAATGGATAACATCACAAGGGACGAAAGACAAGCCCTTGCAGAATTGAGTCAGAATTCTAACATAATTATAAAACCATCTGACAAGGGAGGAAATATAATAATATTAAATCGGTCCCAATATATTGATATGTGTAATAAATTACTACGTGATAAAGACACTTATGAAATACTTGACTGTGATCCTACATCTAGATACCAACAGGAACTAATGGGAATCCTGAAACCTGCATTTGATAACAAATTGCTGGACAAGAATGAATTTATGTTTCTCACACCTAGAACCCCCGTGATCCCCACGTTTTACTCTCTCCCTAAAATACATAAGGGGACCACTCCCCTAAAAGGGCGCCCCATAGTGGCGGGAATAGGGAGTTTGTTACAAAACGTGGGGATCTATGTGGATCAGGTTTTACGACAATTTGTACTATCATTACCCTCTTACTTGAGGGACACTATGGACCTTTTGAATAAAATTGAAGGATTGAACCTGGATGAGGATACTATCCTTGCCAGTGTGGATGTCGAGGCTTTGTACTCCTCGATCCCGCATAATGTGGGGCTACAAGCTGTATCATATTATTTGTCGTTTAGAGGGGGCTTCTTACAGAAACACAATAAGTTCATTCTTGACCTAATGAACTTTGTATTAACACACAATTATTTTCTCTTCGATGGCAGGGTGTACCACCAACTCAGGGGTACGGCCATGGGGAGCCCTTGTGCCCCCACATACGCCAACATACTCCTGGGTTGGTGGGAGGCCACCCACGTATTCACCAACGAGAGAGAAAAATTTTGTGATCAAGCATTACTATGGTCCAGATTTATAGACGACATTTTTGTTGTGTGGAAGGGTACGGCTGACGAATTTAAGGAACTTGTGGGGTCTCTTAATAATAATCAACTGGGCCTACATTTTACCTTTGAGGTACAGAGTCGAGAGATAGCCTTCCTGGACATAAAAATCTATAAAGATGAGAAGGGAGACCTGCAGATTACCATATATAGAAAACAAACAGCGACTAACAGCCTGCTGGGCTGGCAGAGTTGTCATCCTGGGTCACTGAAACGAGGAATCCCGAAAGGACAGTACCTTCGGTTAAGAAGAAACTGTTCTAATCTACAGACCTTCAAAAGAGAAGCCATGGATTTAAGAAATAGATTTAGAAATCGAGGGTATCCCGACTACGTACTTAGACGAGCCTATAAACATGCCTTACAGACCCCACGTAATGCATTACTGATCCCCTGTACAAAGACAGACAGCTATAATCAATTGCGTATCATAGGGACCTATGATAACATGGCGGAAGAGATCAGGAACTCCCTAACCAAACATTGGAATGTCCTGAAGTTGGATAAAGATTTGACTGAGGTGTTATGTGACTAAAGGTCTGTCACTTATCGAAAAGGACAATCTATAGGAGATAGAGTGGTGAGGAGTCACCTGACTCCAGAAAGGGTGGCTAACAGAACCTGGTTGAGTGATTACACACAGCCCTCGGGCTGCTATAAATGCGGCCATTGCAGGGCGTGTCAATATGTGGACAAGTCTTGGAGAGTGATGGATGACACGAGAGGTGATAATTTAAAAATTAAACAGTTCATTAATTGCAGTTCAAAAACAGTGATCTATATTGCCTACTGCCCGTGTCCCAGGTATTACGTAGGAAAAACCATACGGGAATTGCGTAAAAGAGTCCTGGAGCATATAGGGGATATTCGAAATCAGAGAGACACTACAATAGCAAGGCATATGATGGAGTTCCATAGGGATCGGTTATACAGCATAAGGTTTAGAGGTATTGAAGTTATACCACGGTTTCCTAGGGGGGGGGGATCTTGACCGCTTGTTACTCCAAAAGGAGTGCAAGTGGATTTATAAGCTTAAAACATATACTCCCCATGGACTAAATGAACAACTTAACTTCTCGTGTTTTCTATAGGTGCATGATTATTGTTGGGGTGTGATTTGGTTGGAGGATATAGGCAGACAGGGAAGACCCTAGTGGGCCTTATGAGATAGACCTCCAACAGGTTAGTTAGGGTTGTTTAGGGCATATAGGAGGTTCCAGAGCGGGGCCATCCCCTATGGATGAAGCCGCCTAGGAATAGGGATCATCTGATAGGGTATATTAGGGCGTTAATTATGTTCACCTAGGGCCCCGATGTATATTATTCATCTCCCTAAATAGGGATGCATTGCCCGGTAACAATTCCACCCTGAAATAATGTTTGCACCTTTTTATTTATACATATGCGTATTGATCTATATGCATATGTATATCACCTCCATTGAATTGTCCATATATTTGTCAATCAGGTCCTGTGCATTAGTTATTCTAACCATATAATCCACCCTTAACTATACATATCTATCTATGGATTGTTCCTGTACCATATAAGGTATAAGTATATATGCGTGTGTGTGTGTGTGTGTATATATATGTGTATGGGTATACATGTGTATATATATATATATATATGCATACAAAAATAGTTTCAAAATTCTCTGCGGGCAGCATTTTTATTTATCTTGATTTCAACTTAAATGTTGCATAATAAGTACTTTGACTGTTAGACCTATCAGTTTCTCCATAATAATACATAGAAGCCAATAAACATATCTAATTGACCAGACTAATATATCGACTGACCTTCTGCATGGACCGCTAATAGTTAATACACGCCCGGCGTGTGCTGGTTACTATGCACCGCACAGGGACGCTTCGCCTAGGGAAGCAGGGCGGGCGCATCGGATGTGACGTAGCGGTCCCGCTGCATAAGACGTCAGACGCCGTCTTCCCCGGCAGCGCGCTGGGCTGGAAGTCAGCCGGTCTCTTCGCCACTGCGAGAGTGCACGCTGCCGACATATTTTATATGAAGACTCAGAACTGTAAGTAACTTTAGTTTTGAGTTTGTTTCTCTGCAGGAACTTCCCCGAGGATTTGAATACTGAGAAGGGATATGGTTTTTGTTTTGCAGGGATACCAGCTGGAGGGTTATAAGTGAGTGAGCAAAACTGTGCTGATAATAAAACCTGGAAGGGGACACATATACATGATTGCTGCACGTCTTGTTGGCTGTTATTTTTTATCTTTTGCAGGTTAAACCCCCGCTGGCTGAGGACTTCAACTCTTAAAGGGGCATACCCATTTGGTTTATTATATCCCCTGTATTGAGAGCATATGTGGCAGTAGTGGAGAAGAATTATAAATAATCTCTGACTGTCTGATGGGTCATTAGACTCTGGCATATACATTATTTTTAAGTAACTCTTGATGTTCTGTTAAACTCCCCTGATGACGTCGTTTAAATAGGCGACAGAAACGCGTTGGGTGAACTAGTCACCAGTAATGGATGACTAAGGGAGTAATTCCTATTATTTGAGTTATAACTATCATACTCAAATAAAAGAAGGGGAGGTGCTTATGTCTCAGCAATATAGCACTCCCTTGATATATCTTAACAGCTCTCTTTTCCTTATTTTGGTTCTTTCTGACATAATACAAGCACAATATTCACATATATGTTGCTTTTATTAATTTTAAGAATGGAAATAAAAGGTAATTTTTAGGCACCTCTTTCACTGGTAATGGTCAGCTGGTGATTATATTGTTTTGTCGCAAAGAGGATTTATGAATATTTCGGTCGTGTACAGGACCATACCTGTTGTGTACAATAGGATCACCCCATACATGGAACAGAAAAAAAGTTATAGTGGTCAGAAGAGGACAATTTTAAACGTATACATTTTCCTGCATGTAGTTATGATTTTTTTTTACAAAGTAATAAAAAATCTAGCCTATATAAGTAGGGTATCATTTTAATCATATGGACCTCCAGAATAAAGATAAGGTGTATTTTTTTTAATGAAAAATGTACTGCGTAGAAACAGAAGCCCCCAAAATTGACAAAATGGCGTTTTTTCTTCCATATTGTCGCACAATGATTTTTTTCCCCATTTCGCCGTAGATTTTTGGGGTAAAATGACTGATGTCATTACAAAGTAGAATTGGTGGCACAAAAAATAAGCCATCATATGGATTTTTAGGTGCAACATTGAAAGGGTTATGATTTTTAAAAGGTAAGGAGGAAAAAACGAAAGTGCAAAAACGGAAAAACGGTATGTCCTTAAGGGTTAAAGTTGTCGCCAATGAGGTTTAGATCAAGAAAGGATACTGTGTCTTTATGAAACAGTACAGGGAAGTGGAGATTATCTGAGTTATCATTTAGGTAGGTTGAAAAATGTTTCGATGTTTCTTCATCGGAATCCCACACGACAAGCAAATTATCTATATAACAAGCATAATATAGTAGGTGGTTCCTGAAAAGATTATTGTGAGAGAATAAATAACGCATCTCCCACCAACTCATATAAATATTTGCCAAAGATGATGAAAATTTGGCCCCCATAACCTGTCCGGTGATCTGCAGGAAATACTATCAAACATGAAAAAATTATGTTTGAGTAAATATTCAATAACAAGTAGTATGTATTCCTGCAGATCAGCAGGGTAGGGGGAATATTTCTCAAGGAATCATTGTAAAACAATAAGAGCTTTGTCGTGTGGGATAACCGAATAAAGAGAAGACACATCGGCGGTTAGCCAGGACATGGTGTCAGTCCATTTGACTTTGTCCAGACCATATAATAAATGTTTTGTATCTTGGGCAAAACCCGATATGGTAGGGACAAGAAGTTGCAATAGACTGTCGACCCATGCAGACATATTTTCGATTAAGCTACCTATGCCTGCAACTATAGGTCGCATGGGTGGAGGAAAACACATTTCTGAACTGTAGGAAAAGAATGAAAAAATCGTAGGATGTGAAACAAAAATGAATTCTGCTTCTTTTTCACAAAGAAAACCTTTGGATGTACCTAAATGGATAAGATCCTGTAAGGTACTCCGAAAGGAGGCGGTGGGGTTGCCAGAGAGCGGGTCTGTATGTGGAAATGTCAGATAACATAGATAAATTGAGTGATTTATACAGACCACTGTCCAGCAACACCACCGCTCCACTCTTGTTGGCCCGTCTAATGGTCAGATCTTGTAATTCCTTCAAGCCCCGAAGTGCCTCTCGTTCATCCAACGTTAAATTATAGTGTGCATGTCGAGATTTCTTTTGGATAACAAGATCAAATCCCTTTCGACTGTCTCCTGAAAAATATCTAATATAGGAGTATGTGAGACTACGGGATAGAAGGAGGGATTCCGAGTATTGAATGGTGGTAAAGATGTGTCAGGTGACAAATTATCCCTAAGGTTCTGTAAATCTGATGATAAACATAAATCACTGAAACCAAAACCAAGAGGATTATATGCATTGTTAACAGTATCAGATGAACATGAATAAATCCAGTATGGTAATCAAGCATGTCATTTCTAGAAGAGTTTGAAAAATGTTTCTGTATAACAATGTCCCGTACAAACTTGTTGATATCAAGTAACGTGTTAAATTAATCAAAGTCCCATGTAGGAGAAAAAGATAACCCTCGTGATAACACAGAAAGTTGAATAGTGGACAGTACCTTAGCTGAAAGGTTGAAGATAGGAATGGAGTATGTTACTTCTTTCGGTTGTAATGGCAACGGGTCCCGCGTTTGTCTGGAGTGGTGTTTTCGGCACGCTCGTCGTTTTTTCCTCTAGATCGGGTGCGCACTGATGACTTAGTATCAGCTGATGCGGACGGTAAGTCCACTGATGCAATAGGATTTGGTCCCTCAGCTTCCGAGTCAGAGGAATCTCCTTTGGTAGAGTTGAAGTTAACCCTTTGATTGCTTCTTGGTCGACGTGCTCTGTATATTTTAAGTATGGACCTCGATGTAGAGGATTTTAGGTCAGTAGACGGCCAGGTGTATATATTATTGGTTTGATAGTCCTGTGCATCATGTAGGAATTTGGATGTTTTAATCTCGGTCATAGTATCCTCCAATTTCTGTAGATTTTCCTTAACCCCTTAACGACGCAGGACGTCTATTTACGTCCTGGGCCGGCTCCCGCGATATGAAGCGGGATCGCGCCGCGATCCCGCATCATATCGCGTCGGTCCCGGCACTCATCAATGGCCGGGACCCGCTGCTAATACCACACATCGCCGATTGCGGCGATGTGCGGTATTAACCCTTTAGAAGCGGCGGTCAAAGCTGACCGCCGCTTCTAAAGCGAAAGTGAAAGTGACCCGGCTGCTCAGTCGGGCTGTTCGGGACCGCCGCGGGGAAATCGCGGCGTCCCGAACAGCTGACCGGACACCGGGAGGGCCCTTACCTACCTCCTCAGTGTCCGATCGGCGAATGACTGCTCCGTGCCTGAGATCCAGGCAGGAGCAGTCAGGCGCCGATAACACTGATCACAGGCGTGTTAATACACGCCTGTGATCAGGATGAGAGATCAGTGTGTGCAGTGTTATAGGTCCCTATGGGACCTATAACACTGCAAAAAAATTAAAAAAAAAAGTGTTAATAAAGCTCATTTAACCCCTTCCCTAATAAAAGTTTGAATCACCCCCCTTTTCCCATAAAAAAAATAAAACAGTGTAAAAATAAATAAAAACAAAGATATGTGGTATCGCCGCGTGCGTAAATGTCCAAATTATAAAAATATATCATTAATTAAACCGCACGGTCAATGGCGTACGCGCAAAAAAATTCCAAAGTCCAAAAAAGCGTATTTTGGTCACTTTTTATACCATTAAAAAATGAATAAAAAGTGATCAAAAAGTCAGATCAAAACAAAAATCATACCGATAAAAACTTCAGATCACGGCGCAAAAAATGAGTCCTCATACCGCCCTGTACGTGGAAAAATAAAAAAGTTATAGGGGTCAGAAGATGACATTTTTAAACGTATAAATTTTCCTGCATGTAGTTATGATTTTTTCCAGAAGTGCGACAAAATCAAACCTATATAAGTAGGGTATCATTTTAACCGTATGAACCTACAGAATAATTGTAAGGTGTAATTTTTACCGAAATATGCACTGCGTAGAAACGGAAGCCCCCAAAAGTTAAAAAATGGCGTTTTTTCTTCGATTTTGTTGCACAATGATTTTTTTTTCCGTTTCGCCGTGCATTTTTGGGTAAAATGACTAATGTCACTGCAAAGTAGAATTGGCGATGCAAAAAATAAGCCATAATATGGATTTTTAGGTGGAAAATTGAAAGGGTTATGATTTTTAAAAGGTAAGGAGGAAAAAACGAAAGTGCAAAAACGGAAAAACCCTGAGTCCTTAAGGGGTTAATGGAATTATCCAACTGGATGAACAGGGAATGACTTTCATAGTTGCTGACTGACTCTTGCAGAGTAACTATATTGTACTGGATGTCTTGGAGGGCTTGTTCCAAGACATTTAATGTAGAGTTTAATGAACTGGTTAAAGGAATCTGTGAGGATATCCTCCCAATCTTATTAGAATTTATCATTATAGATGGTGGTAGGGAAATTTTTAATTCTTAAGCCCTGTGGAATAAGGTGTTAGTCCAGATATTTGCGGAGTGTGGAGAGATCCCACCAGAGGTGTGACTCTTGGATCAATGCTGACTCCAACTCGTTCATTTTAATGCGTAAGTTCACTATATCTTGTGTCTTACAGTGATAAATATTCAAAGATAGGGACATCTTTTCTGCTCTTGCTCGGCGGTCCTCCACCGATTGTATTCAAGTGCTGGGTATAGAGTTGGAAGTTTCAGACATCTTGTGTCCAGCTAATCAGGGAATCCATGTGCGGGAGCATGAGCAAACAGCCACACAGAAACAGCAAGGATAGGTACACCAGCTCACTGCAGGTATCCATCCACCGCATGGCAGGTGTATGGCAGCACCAATAGTCGAGAGAATAGAAGAGAAGCCAGCAATGGATAAATGCAAAGAAAGTCCCATTTATTGAAGTAAAAATCCAGAGACACAAAGTGAACAAGGTAACGTGTTTCAGGTGATGCCGCCCTTAGTCATACATCTTACATAGTGAAGTAAAGGTTGAGTCTTGGGTAATTCATGGTGTTGGACTTCATGTTCATGAGGGGATACTTACTTTTGGATTATCTTGCATTATACAAGAGTAGCCAACAAATCACAAATTTGTTGGCAGTCTTGGTCATTGCTTCAGGCTTCATGAATAAGATACTTGTCAGACTGTTGTCAGTAATACTGCCAACCAAATGTTTAAGACAAGAACATTTAAGAATACTTCTCCTTAAAAAGTTTAAAAATTAATTGTTGACAAATAAAGCTAAGCGAAAGGGATTATTTATAATTTATTGCATTTAGAAAGTTTTCAGATCTGTTAAGTTTCCCCCCATCATTCTGCAATACTCCATATTAAGAAAGTAAAAGCAGAGTGTTACAAATATTTGCTAATTTATTAAAGATGAAAAACTAAAATATTACATTGACATAAGTATTCAGACCCTTTACTCAGCACTTAGTTGAATTGACTTTGGCAGTAATTACAGCCTCTAGTCTTTTTGGGTATGGTGTCACAAGGTTTGCACACCTGGATTTAGGGATTTTTTGCCATTCTCTGCAGATCCTCTCAAGCTCTGCCAGGTTGGATGGGGACCGTTGTTGGACAACCATTTTCAGGTCTCTCCATAGATGGGTTCAATTCAGGTTTTTGGCTGGTCCACTTAAGGACATTCACTGAGTTGTCCCTAAGCCACTCCTGTGTTTTATTGGCAGTGTGCTTAGGTTCATTGTCTTGTTGAAATAAGCTGTTAGAAATAGAAAGAGAGATCAGAGGGCGACGCCTCGGGTATAATCCCAGTGGTGAGGAGACCCCTATAGGAGGGATGCAGTCACTTCTATAAATTTGCTGTTCACCTTGAGCGACATAGGTAATGCACATATCACCCCAATAAGGGGTACTGAAGAGATCCTGTGCAGGCCCAGAAGGTCCGAGGAAACGTCCAGAGGACGTCTTGTAGAGGAACTTGGTAATGGAAGGAAAATGACCTTTAAACAGGCGCTCAGGATTCCCGGAAAATATCAATGCCAATGCAGGAGATGGAATCAAGTAGTCGTCTTTATTGGATAAAAGATACAGGCAATATGGTGTTTTGGGGTATCAAACCCCTTCTTCAGATTGAGAATGTGCATATACAGGGTGGGCCATTTATATGGATACACCTTAATAAAATGGGAATGGTTGGTGATATTAACTTCCTGTTTGTGGCACATTAGTATATGTGAGGGGGGAACTTTTCAAGATGGGTGGTAACCATGGTGGCCATTTTGAAGTCGGACATTTTGAATCCAACTTTAGTTTTTTCAATAGGAAGAGGGTCATGTGACACATCAAACTTATTGGGAATTTCACAAGAAAAACAATGATGTGCTTGGTTTTAACGTAACTTTATTCTTTCATGAGTTATTTACAAGTTTCTGGCCACTTATAAAATATGTTCAATGTGCTGCCCATTGTGTTGGATTCAGTGGCGTTGCTAGGGTTGGTGTCACCCAGTGCGGTAGAAAATGGTGTCACCCCCATACCTACCCCCTCCCCCCAGTAAGTTTTTAGCCTGTTGTTACAGACACCACTGTTGTAGCGCATTGTGAGAAATTCCAGTATAATAATCAGATATACCAGTTGCCACAGAATGGGAAAGTGTTAAAGAAGTTTTCACCATTTAAGTATACAGCTCCCAGAATTACTTAAAGGGGTACTCCACTGGAAAACATTTACTTTTATATCAACTGGTGCCAGAAAGTTAAACAGATTTTTAAATTACTTCTATTTAAAATCTTAATACTTACAGTACTTATAAGCTGGTGTATGCTCCACAGGAAGTTGTGTAGTTCTTTCCAGTCTGACCACAGTGCTATTTGCTGACACCTCTGTCCATGTCAGGAACTGTCCAGAGCAGGATAGGTTTGCTATGGGGATTTGCTCCTACTATGGACAGTTCTTGACATGGACAGAAGTGTCAGCACAGAGCACTGTGGTCAGACAGAAAATAAATTAAAAAACAAAATAACTTCATGTGAATCGCTTATACAGCAGCTAATAAGTACTGGAAGGATTAAGATTTTTAAATAGAAGTAATTTACAAATCTGTTTAACTTTGTAGCACCTTCCAGTAGAGTACCCCTTTGAGCAGTGGTGAGGTTATGCTGGGAGTTGTAGTTTCACTGACCTAACTGTAGAACTTACAAGCGACTACAGCTCTGATAGGACATAGAGAGGAGAATGTACAATGATATCAGTGACTACAGGTGACGTCTTCTCTATAGTGAGGAGAATACACAATGATATCAGTGACTACAGGTGACGTCTTCTCTATAGTGAGGAGAATACACAATGATATCAGTGACTACAGGTGACGTCTTCTCTATAGTGAGGAGAATACACGATGATATCAGTGACTACAGGTGACGTCTTCTCTATAGTGAGGAGAATACACAATGATATCAGTGATTACAGGTGACGTCTTCTCTATAGTGAGGAGAATACACAATGATATCAGTGATTACAGGTGACGTCTTCTCTATAGTGAGGAGAATGTACAATGATATCAGTGATTACAGGTGATGTCTTCTCTATAGTCTTCCCTTATCTAATTCAGATGGTACATACCGCCTGGTCCAGCTAAAACTTCTGTAGAATGTGACGCCCAGACGTCTCCTCCCTATGTCAGCGCATTCTCATCCTCTATATGAAAACAAGTATTATTATAAACCTGACAGACACTGTATCCTCTAAATATAATACTACTATACACTACACTCTTTGATTATAAACCTTCCATACACCATACCCACTGAATATAATACTACCACACATCTGTACATTCTGAATATAATACCAACACATACTGTACCCTCTGAATATAAATCTGACACATACTGTACCCCTGAATATAATACCGCCACACACTGTACCCTCTAAATATAATACTACTATACACTATACTCTTTGATTATAAACCTTCCATACACCGTACCCACTGAATATAATACTACCACACATCTTTACATTCTGAATATAATACCAACACATACTGTACCCTCTGAATATAAATCTGCCACATACTGTACCCTCTGAATATAATACCGCCACACACTGTACCCTCTGAATATAATACTACCACACACTGTACATTCTGAATATAATACCAACACATACTGTACCCCTGAATATAATACCAACACATACTATACCCCTGAATATAATACCGCCACGCACTGTACCCACTGAATATAATACAACCACCCACTGCGCCCACCGCCATACACCGTACCCACTGAATATAATACTACCACACATCTTTACATTCTGAATATAATACCAACACATACTGTACCCTCTGAATATAAATCTGCCACATACTGTACCCTCTGAATATAATACCGCCACACACTGTACCCTCTGAATATAATACTACCACACACTGTACATTCTGAATATAATACCAACACATACTGTACCCCTGAATATAATACCAACACATACTATACCCCTGAATATAATACCGCCACGCACTGTGCCCTCTGAATATAATACTACCACCCACTGCGCCCTCTGAATATAATACTACCACACACTGTGCCCTCTAAACATAAATCTGCCACATACAGTACCCCTGAATATAAATCTGCCACATACTGTACCCCTGAATATAATACCGCCACACACTGTACCCACTGAATATAATACTACCACATACTGTACCCTCTGAATATAATACTACCACCCACTGCGCCCTCTGAATATAATACTACCACCCACTGCGCCCTCTGAATATAATACTACCACAAATTGTGCCCTCTGAATATAAATCTGCCACATACTGTACCCCTGAATATAAATCTGCCACATACTGTACCCCTGAATATAATACCGCCACATACTGTACCTTCTGAATATAATACTACCACCCACTGCGCCCTCTGAATATAATACTTAGAGATGAGCGAACTACAGTAAATTCAACTCGTCACAAACTTCTCGGCTCCGCAGTTGATGACTTTTCCTGCATAAATTAGTTCAGCTTTCAGGTGCTCCGTGGGCTGGAAAAGGTGGATACAGTCCTAGGAGACTCTTTCCTAGGAATGTATCCACCTTTTCCAGCTCACCGGAGCACCTGAAGGCTGAACTAATTTATGCAGGATAAGTCATCAACTGCCGAGCCGAGAAGTTTGTGACGAATCGAATTTACTGTAAGTTCGCTCATTTCTCATAATACTACCACAAACTGCGCCCTCTGAATATAATACTACCACCCACTGCGCCCTCTGAATATAATACTACCACAAACTGCGCCCTCTGAATGTAACGTTGCCATACAGTGCACCCTCTGAATATAATACCACAACCGCAGTAAAAACCCTCAACATCCGTTAGCTGATGCTATTACCACGGGAGGGGGGTATTGGTGGTGTTGCTAGTGGATGATGGGGGTGCTACTACTGGGGGGGTGTTGCTGGAGGATGATGAGGGTGCTACTGGCCATCCCTCTGGCAGTATCACCCCCATCATCCATCGGCAGGATCATCCTCCTGGCAGGAGCACCGCCATCATCCACCATCAGGATCTGCTGATGGAGGTGCTGCTGGGGGGGGTGTTGCTGGTGGATGATGAGGGTGCTATTGCCAGGGGGGGAGCATTAGGTAGGCAGCAGTTCCCCCACATTAGGTAGGTATCAGTTTCCCCACATTAGGTAGCATCTTTTCCCCACATTAGGCAGCATAGATTCCCCACATTTGGTACCAGTTCCCCCACATTAGGTAGGTACCAGTTACCCCACATTAGGTAGCACATATTCCCCACATTAGGTAGCAATTTCCCCACATTAGGTAACACAGATTCCCCACATTAGGTAGCAGTTTCCCAACATTAGGTAGCATAGATTCCCCACATTCGGTAGCACAGATTCCCCACATAAGGTAGCATAGACTCCGCACATTTGGTAGTAGTTTCCCCACATTAGGCCGCAGGTTCCCTTGCAGGTTCCCCACAATGGGTCAAAGTCTCCCCACATTAGATCGCTGGTTCAACACCCCCCCCCCCCCCCCACACACACACAAAACACATGCAACACAGAGAGACACACACACAAAACACACACACAGTCAGAGAGACACACACTCACAGACAGACACACACAGAGTCACACACACAGAGTCACACAGTCACACAAACACACAGAGTCGCACAAACACACACACACACAGAGTCACACAGTCACACACACACTCAGAGAGTCACACAAACACACACAGTCACACACACACAGAGTCACACAGTCACACACACAAACATAGATAGAGACAGACAGACAGAGAGACAGACAGACACACTCACCCATCCAGCGCAGCGATCCTTCTCACCGGGCGTCCTGCCAGTGACGTAACTGACGTCCTCCTGCGCGGCCATGCGGTGTGACGTCAGGCCGGCGCAGACGTTGGAGCGGAGGCCGGGCACAGTGCTGGTGAAGGTGAGGGGGGGGGGTGACGACGGATGGGCGCACAGTGCAGGTGAAAGGGGGGGGGGGTACTGACGGACGGGCGCACCGCACACACACCACGCAGGTGAAGGGGGGGTGCTGACGGACGGGAGGCCGGTCAGGCACAGATGGGGGGTGGGTGCTGTGGAGCGTCTTGGTGTCACCCCATTAGGTTGGTGTCACCCGGTGCGGGCCGCACCCCCGCACCCGGGTCGCAACGCCACTGGTTGGATTGTCAATGCAACCCTCTTCTCCCACTCTTCACACACTGATAGCAACACAGCAGGAGAAATGTTAGAACAGGCTTCCAGTATCCGTAGTTTCCGGTGCTGCACATCTCGTATCTTCACAGCATAGACAAGTGTTTTCAGATGACCCAAAAGATAAAAGTCTAAGGGGGTCAGATCGGGAGACCTTGGGTGCCATTCAACTAGCCCACGATGACCAATCCACTTTCCAGGAAACTGTTTATCTAGGAATGCTCAGACCTGACACCTAACAAGATGGTGCACCACCACATTATCAATCAGATCGCTTCTTTCATTTTTCAGAGGCCTTTTCAAAAATGAAAGAAGCAATCTGATTGGCTGCTTTGGGCAACTCAGCAACTTATCCTCTGGACAGGTTTTGATAAATTAAAGAAGTGATCTGATTGGTTGCTATGGGCAACTCAGCAACTTCTCCACTGGAAAGGTTTTCATAAGTCTCCCCCTTGGGGTTTATATAGGTATATCTATTAAAACCAAGATGGTGGTTGGTGTCAGGTTGAAAGGTCACACTAATATCATAAAATGCAGACCAAACACAATAATCATTAATAAAAGCTACATTGTTCAGACTTTGATTGCCGCGTCTGAAGTGAAAGTGAAACCTTCCCGGAAGCTCAGTCAGCAGGAGCAGTCAAGTGGTGGAGCAGTCGAGTGGCGATAACACTGATCAATGCCATGCTATTGCATGGCAGTGATCAGTATAGGAAATCAGTGTGTGCAGTGTTATAGTACCCTATGGGGACTATAACATTGCAAAAAAAAAAGTGGAGATAAAGTTTTAATAAATGTGATTTAACCCCTTCCCTAATAAGTCTATGAAAATAACACAGAAACTTGTAAATAACTCATGAAAGAATAAAGTTACATTAAAACCAAGCACATCATTGTTTTTCTTGTGAAGTTACCAATAAGTTTGATGTATCACATGACCCTCTTCCTATTGAAAAAAAACAAAAGTTGGATTTAAAATGGCCGACTTCAAAATGGCCACCATGGTCACCACCCATCTTGAAAAGTTTCCCCCCTCACATATACTAATGTGCCACAAACAGGAAGTTAATATCACCAACCATTCCCATTTTATTAAGGTGTATCCATATAAATGGCCCACCCTGTATATTTATGAAAAACATATAAATATCCAGAATACCCTTTGAACATTTCTGTTATTACAATTAACTTCTTTTAAATGTATCTTTTTCTGTGTTATATGAAACTGCTTTCCACATTGCTCAGTGGACTGAGTGTAATACACCAATTTTCATCACAAGATCTTATTCATCATAAATCATGTCCCTGTTGTCACAGGCCATTAATATTTTATCCTCATCTTGCTACTGTTGACAATTGGATGACAGCAAAGCTATATCTTCTTCCTCTAAGTGACCATAGGCATCACAGTGAACTTACTGTATCCTTTAAAGTCCATCTTTCAAGCACTTTCCATTGTCACTTACACTCATTTGGATTTTGAAATTCTCATTTGCTTGTCCTTGTCATATTTTTGCCATATTCCACAAAGTCAAACCTATAAAAAGAAAGGGGTGGCCAAACTTGCTTGTCTACAGCTCTAACCGGCTCTGGGCAAGTAAAGTCTAGCTGAGGCATTCATAGGGTTCTCTGATACCTGAGGCTATGAGGGAGCAAAGGAAGGTGAGTTAAAGGTTTTACTGTTTTATAAGGCAGTCTGGGCACAATAGTTAAAAGAAAATAAGTTTAACCCCTTCAGGACGGAGTCCATTTTGGCCTTAAGGACCGGAGCGTTTTTTGCACATCTGACCACTGTCACTTTAAACATTAATAACTCTGGAATGCTTTTAGTTATCATTCTGATTCCGAGATTGTTTTTTCGTGACATATTCTACTTTAACATAGTGGTAAATTTTTGTCGATACTTGCATCCTTTCTTGGTGAAAAATCCGTAAATTTGATGAAAAATTAGAAAATTTTGCATTTTTCTAACTTTGAAGCTCTCTGCTTGTAAGGAAAATGGATATTACGAATACATTTTTTTTGGTTCACATATACAATATGTCTACTTTATGTTTGCATCATAAAGTTGATGAGTTTTTACTTTTGGAAGACATCAGAGGGCTTCAACGGTCAGCAGCAATTTTCCGATTTTTCACAAAATTTTCAAACTCAGTATTTTTCAGGGACCAGTTCAGGTTTGAAGTGGATTTGAAGGGTCTTGATATTAGAAATACCCCATAAATGACCCCATTATAAAAACTACACCCCCCAAAGTATTCAAAATGACATTCAGTAAGTGTTTTAACCCTTTAGGTGTTTCACACGAATAGCAGCAAAGTGAAGGAGGAAATTCACAATCTTCATTTTTTACACTCGCATGTTCTTGTAGACCCAATTTTTGAATTTTTACAAGGGGTAAAAGGACAAAATTTTTACTTGTATTTGTAGCCCAATTTCTCTCGAGTAAGCACATACCTCATATGTCTATGTAAAGTGTTCGGCGGGCGCAGTAGAGGGCTCAGAAGGGAAGGAGCGACAAGGGGATTTTGGAGAGTACATTTTTATGAAATGGTTTTTGGGGGGCATGTCACCTTTAGGAAGCCCTTATGGTGCCAGAACAGCAAAAAAAAAAACACATGGCATACCATTTTGGAAAATAGACCCCTCGGGAATGTAACATGGAATAAAGTGAACCTTAATTCCCCACAGGTGTTTCACGACTTTTGCAAATGTAAAAAATAAATAAAAATTTTATCTAAAATGCTTGTTTTCCCAAAAAAAATTTATTTTTAAAAAGGGTAATAGCAGAAAATACCCCTAAAAATTTGAAGCCCAATTTCTCCTGATTCAGAAAACACCCCATATGGGGGTGAAAAGTGCTCTGCTGGCGCACTACAGGTCTCGGAAGAGAAGGAGTCACATTTGGCTTTTTGAAAGCAAACTTTGCTCTGGGGGCATGCCGCATTTAGGAAGCCCCTATGGTGCCAGGACAGCAAAAAAAAAAAACCACATGGCATATCATTTTGGAAACTAGACCCCTCGGGGAACGTAACAAGGGGTTAAGTGAACCTTTATACCCCACAGGTGTTTCACGACTTTTGCATATGTAAAAAAAATAATTTTTTTTTACCTAAAATGCTTGTTTTCCCAAAAATTTTACATTTTTAAAAAGGGTAAAAGCAGAAAAGACCCCCCAAAATTTGTAACACAATTTCTCCCGAGTACGGCGATACCCCATATGTGGCCCTAAACTGTTGCCTTGAAATACGACAGGGCTCCAAAGTGAGAGCGCCATGCGCATTTGAGGCCTAAATTAGGGATTGCATAGGGGTGGACATAGGGGAATTCTACGCCAGTGATTCCCAAACAGGGTGCCTCCAGCTGTTGCAAAACTCCCAGCATGCCTGGACAGTCAACGGCTGTCTGACAATACTGGGAGTTGTTTTGCAACAGCTGGAGGCTCCGTTCTGGAAACCGTGGCGTACCAGACGTTTTTCATTTTTATTGGGGAGGGGAGGGGGGCTGTGTAGGGGTATGTGTATATGTAGTGTTTTTTACTTTTTATTTTATTTTTTGTGGTAGTGTAGTGTAGTGTTTTTAGGGTACAGTCGCACGGGCGGGGGTTCACAGTAGTTTCTCGCTGGCAGTTTGAGCTGCAGCAGAAAGTTTGCGGCAGCTCAAACTTGCAGCCAGATACTTACTGTAATCCTCCGCCCATGTGAGTGTACCCTGTACGTTCACATTGGGGGGGGGGGGACATCCAGCTGTTGCATAACTACAACTCCCAGCATGCCCGTTGGCTGTCGGTGACTGCTGAGAGTTGTAGTTTTGCAACAACTGTAGGCACACTGGTTATGTATCACTATCACTGAGTTTGTGACCTAACTCAGTGTTTCACAACCAGTGTGCCTCCAGCTGTTGCAAAACTACAACTCCCAGCATGTACGGTGCATGGTGTACGGTGACTGCTGAGAGTTGTAGTTTGTAACAGCTGGAGGCACACCGGTCGTGAAACACTGAGTTAGGTAAAAAAAAACTGAGTTTCACAACCAGTGTGCCTTCAGCTGTTGCAAAACTACAACTCTCAGCAGTCACCGACAGCCAACGGGCATGCTGAGAGTTGTAGTTATGCAACCAGCAGATGCACCACTACAACTCCCAGCATGCACTTTAGCTGTTTGTGCAAGCTGGGAGTTGTAGTTATACAACAGCTGAAGGTACACTTTTCCATAGAAAAAATGTGCCTCCAGCTGTTGCAAAACCATAAGTCCCAGCATGCCCATAAGGGAATGCTGGGAGTTGTGGTGGTCTGCCTCCTGCTGTTGCATAACTACAGCTCCCAGCATGCCCTTATTGCATGCTGGGAGCTGTTGCTAAGCAACAGCAGGAGGCTGTCACTCACCTCCAACGATCCTCGCCGCACAGGTCAGTCCCTCGTCGTCGCTGCCGCCGCTGCTCCTGGGGCCCCGATCCCAACATTAACGCCGGGGATCGGGGTCCCCAGCACCCGGGGTGCACGTCCCGCACCCGTTCACGTCCTCCGGAAGAGGGGCGGAGCGGGTGCGGGAGTGACACCCGCAGCAGGCGCCCTGATTGGTCGGCCGGTAATCCGGCCGACGAATCAGGGCGATCGTGAGGTGGCACCAGTGCCACCTCACCCCTGCAGCCTCTGGCTGTTCGGGGCCATCAGAGACGGCCCCGAACAGCCAGTAATTCCGGGTCACTGGGTCACTGGAGACCCGATTGACCCGGAATCACCGCAGATCGCTGGACTGAATTGTCGAGCGATCTGCGGCGATCGCCGACATGGGGGGGCATAATGACCCCCCTGGGCGATATGCCGGGATGCCTGCTGAACGATTTCAGCAGGCATCCGGCTCCGGTCCCCAACCGGCTAGCGGTGGGGGCCGGAATTCCCACGGGCGTATGGATACGCCCTCGGTCCTTAAGGACTCGGGATGCAGGGCGTATCCATACGCCCTATGTCCTCAAGAGGTTAAATGAACAACCCCTAAAAGCTAATTGCTTTTTATCTGTCCTCAATTTGAACACATCCTAGGCCCCAGCCACCACAAACATGACTGATATAAACCTTCACTTTATGCTCTGTTGTTACTTATCAAATCCATGTAAGCAAAAGAAAAAAATAAAATAATGACATTTATAAACAAAAACATTTTTTATATAAATTATTTCATCCATGAAACCAGTAACCAGTGGATTACTCTGACTGCAATCTTGGAGGAAATACTTGTAATACTAACCTTTGGTAATCAAAAATACTTTAACCCCTTAAGGACACATGACGTACCGGTACGTCATGTGTCCGCTCCCGATCTATAACGCGGGGCCACGTCGGGTCGGGCCCAGCCTCTAACAACGGCCGGGACCCGTGACTAATAGCGCGCAGCATTGATCACGCGCTATTAACCCTTTAGACGCGGCGTTCAAAGTTGAACGCCGCGTCTAAAGTGAAAGCATGCCGGTTAGCTCAGGGAGCTATTTGGGATAGTGGCGGTGAAATTGCGGCATCCCGAACAACTTACTGGACAGCTGGAGGATCCCTCTCTGCCTCCTCACTGTCCGATCGCCGAATGACTGCTCGGTGCCTGAGATCCAGGCATGAGCAGTCAAGTGGCAGAATCATCGATCACTGGTTTCCTATGAGAAACCAGTGATCAATGATAAAGATCAGTGAGTGCAGTGTTATAGGTCCCTATGGGAGCTATAACACTGCAAAAAAAAGGGGGGAAAAAGTGAATAAAGATCCTTTAACCCCTTCCCTATTAAAAGTTTGAATCACCCCCCTTTTCCCATAAAAAAAAAAAAAAACACAGTGTAAATAAAAATAAAAAAAATATATATATGGTATCGCCACGTGCGGCAATGTCCGAATTATAAAAATATATCATTAATTAAACCGCACGGTCAATGGTGTACGCGCAAAAGAAATTCAAAGTCCAAAATTGTGCATTTTTGGTAACTTTTTATATCATGAAAAAATGATCAATAAGTCCTATCAATGCAAAACTTCAGATCACGGCGCAAAAAATTAGCCCTCATACCGCCCCATACGCGGAAAAATAAAAAAGTTATAGGGGTCAGAAGATGACAATTTTAAACGTATTAATTTTCCTGCATGTAGTTTTGATTTTTTCCAAAAGTACGACAAAATCAAACGTATATAAGTAGGATATAATTTTAATCTTATGGACCTACAGAATAAAGATAAGGGGTCATTTTTACCGAAAAATGTACTACGTAGAAACGGAAGCTCCCAAAAGTTACAAAACAGCGTTCTGTTTTTTCAATTTTGTCTCACAATGATTTTTTCCGCTTCGCCGTAGATTTTTGGGCAAAATGACTGACATCATTACAAAGTAGAATTGGTGGCGCAAAAAATAAGCCATCATATGGATTTTTAGGTGCAAAATTGAAAGAGTTATGATTTTTTTAAAGGCAAGGAGGAAAAAAAGAAAATGCAAAAACGGAAAAACCCTCGGTCCTTAACCCCTTAACGACGCAGGATGTATATTTACGTCCTCCGCCGGCTCCCGAGATATGCTGCGGGGTCACGCGGTGTCCCCGCGTCATATCGGGTTGGTCCAGGCGGCTATCAACGTCCCGTCCCTATGGGACCTATAACACTGCAAAAAAAAAGTTAAAAAAAAGTGTTAATAAAGTTCATTTAACCCCTTTTCTAATAAAAGCTTGAATCACCCCCCTTTTTCCATGAAAAAAAAACCTGTGTAAATAAAAGAAAATAAACATATGTGGTATCGCCGCGTGCATAAATGTCCGAGCTATAAAAATATATCATTAATTAAACCGCACGGTCAATGGCGTACGCGCAAAAAAATTCCAAAGTCCAAAAAAGCGTATTTTTGGTCACTTTTTATACCATTAAAAAATGAATAAAAAGTGTTCAATAAGTCAGATCAAAACAAAAATCATACCGATAAAAACTTCAGATCACGGTGCAAAATATTAGTCCTCATACTGCCCTGTACATGGAAAAATAAAAAAGTTATAGGGGTCAGAAGATGACATTTTTAAACGTATGAATTTTCCTGCATGTAGTTATGATTTTTTCCTGAAGTACGACAAAATCAAACCTATATAAGTAGGGTATCATTTTAACCGTATGGACCTACAGAATAATGATAAGGTGTCATTTTTACCGAAATATGAACTGCGCAGAAATGGAAGCCCCCAAAAGTTACAAAATGGCGTTTTTTCTTCGATTTTGTCGCACAATGATTTTTTTTCCCGTTTCGCCGTGAATTTTTGGGTAAAATGACTAATGTCACTGCAAAGTAGAATTGATGATGCAAAGAATAAGCCATAATATGGATTTTTAGGTGGAAAATTTAAAGGGTTATGATTTTTAAAAGGTAAGGAGGAAAAAAACGAAAGTGCAAAAACTGAAAAACCCTTAAGTCCTTAAGGGGTTAAACTTGGCAATACTTTAAACTAATCTAGTAGCCTCTTAGCCCAACTCATGTATCAAAGTAACATACTCCATGCAAGTCTTAAAATGTGCTCTCGATTTGGGAAAACTGTTATATCATTCATCCTAGAAGGTTTCACCTCAAGCTAACAAGAATTATAGCACCAAATTTACAGATACTCTGACATTTCAACATACTGTACCTGTCAGATCTTATATGTCCAACAATGATACGACATGACGATATCTGAATAGTAAAATCTTTTTTGGACAGACCTAATACATTAGAGGAATTATCAAATAATTTACAAGCTATGGCAAAGGTCCCCTGGCCCAGATGAACAATCCATGAAATATTTCATATACTTCAATATAATATCACTGACTTCACTGGAGGTATATAATGCCTCGAACACAAATTTCTTCTACGTACATTCTCTAAACAGTGGCATTACAGTCTTCTGGGCCCAATGCAAAATATGTAACAGAGCTCTCGGATAAAATGTTTATTTATAGTTTTGGCCTCAGATAACGGAGACTTTATGTGCTCCTCTAGGCCCAGGTGTAACCACCTAGATTTCTATCATATACAAGCTTCCAAAAGCAACAATAGCCCTAATTGCTTAACCCCTTAATGACCCAGCCCATTTTCACCTTAAGGACACAGTTATTTTTTGCACATCTGACCACTGTCACTTTAAGCATTAATAACTCTGGGATGCTTTTACTTTTCATTCTGATTCCGAGATAGTTTTTACGTGACATATTCTACTTTATGTCAGTGGTAAATTTTTGTCGATAAATTTCTTAATGAAAAATGCCAACATTTTATAAAAAATTTGAAAATTTTGCTTTTTTTTACTTTGAAACTCTCTGCTTGTAAGGAAATGAGATATAACAAATGTTATATTGATTCACATATACAATATGTCTACTTTATGTTTGCATCATAAAGTTGACATGTTTTTACTTCTGGAAGACATCAGAGGGCTTCAAAGTTCAGCAGCAATTTTCCAATTTTTCACAAAATTTTCTAAATCGGAATTTTTCAGGGAACCAGTTCAGTTTTGAAGTGGATTTGAAGTGGATTCATATTAGAAATACCCCATAAATTACCCCATTATATAAACTGAACCCCTCAAAGTATTCAAAATGACATTCAAAAAGTGTGTTAACCCTTTAGGTGTTTTACAGAAATAGCAGCAAAATGGAGAAAATTTTAAATATTTATTTTTTTACCCTTGCATGTTCTTGTAGACCCAGTTTTTGAAAATTTTAAAGGGGTAAAAGGAGAAAAAGCCCATCAAAATTTGTAACCCAATCTCTCTCGAGTAAGAAAAAACCTCGGCGGTTGCAGTAGAGGGCTCAGAAGGGAAGGAGTGACAAGGGGATTTTGGAGAGTGAGTTTTTCTGAAATGGTTTTTGGGGGGGCATGTCACATTTAGGAAGCCCCTATGGTGCCAGAACAGCAAAAAACAAAAAAAACTAAAACATGGCATACTATTTTGGAAACTACACCCCTCAAGGAACGCAACAAGGGGTACAGTGAGCCTTAACACCCCACAGGTGTTGGATGACTTTTCGTTAAAGTCGGATGTGTAAATACATTTTTTTTCCTCAAACTTTTACATTTTTACAAGGGGTAATAGGAGAAAATGCCCCCCAAAATTTGTACACCCACCTCTTCTGAGTATGGAAATACCCCATGTGTGGATATCAAGTGCACTGCGGGCGCACTACAATGCTCAGAATAGAAGAAGTCAAATTTGGCTTTTGGAAAGCAAATTTTGCTGAAATAGTTTTTGGGGGGCATGTTGCATTTAGGAAGCCCCTATAGTCAGAACAGCAAAAAAACTAAAACCACATGGCATAATATTTTGGAAACTACACCCCTCAAGGAATGTATGGGGTATAGTGAGCCTTAACACCCACAGGTGTTTGACAAATGTCCGCTAAAGTTGGATGTGAAAATGAGAAAAAAAGAATTTTCACAAAAATGCTGGTGTTACTCCAAATTTTTCATTTTTGCAAGGGATAATAGGAGAGAAATCCTACCAAAATTTCTAACCCCATTTCTTCTGAGTATGGAAATACCCCATATGTGGATGTAAAGTGCTCTGCTGGCGAACTACAATGCTCAGAAGAGAGTGCGTTTACAAAGCCCCCCATGGTGCCAGAACAGTGAACCCCCCCACATGTGACCCCATTTTGGAAACTACACCCCTCACAGAATTTAATAAGGGGTGCAGTGAGCATATACACCCCACTGGTGTTGACAGATCTTTGGAACAGTGGGCTGTGAAAATTGTGTAAGGGTATATGTAGTGTTTTACTTTTTATTTTGTGTAGTGTAGTGTTTTTAGGGTACATGCACACAGGTTTACAGTGAGTTTCTCGCTGGGAGTTTGAGCTGTGGCGGAATAATTGCCGCATCTCAAACTTGCAGCAGAGAACTCGCTGTAAACCCCTGCCCATGTGAATTTACCCTGTACATTCACATGAGATGGGGGAGGGAAAACCTCCAGCTGTTGCAAAACTACAACTCCCAGCATGCACTGACAGACCATACATGCTGGGAGTTGTAGTTATGCAACAGCTGGAGGCACATTGGTTGCGCAACACTGAGAGTTTGTTACTTAACTCAGTGTTTCACAACCAGTGTGCCTCCAGTTGTTGCAAAACTAGAACTCCCAGCATGTACAGTGTCTCAGTGCATGCTGGGAGTTGTATCTTTGCAACAACTGGAGGCACACTGGTTGCATTAGGACACAAACTCTGTTTCACATCCAATGTGTCTTCAGCTGTTGCAAAACTGCAAAACTCAGCATGCATTGACAGTCGAAGGGCATGCAGAGAGTTGTAGTTTTGCAACAGCTGAAGGCACACTGCTACAACTCCCAGCATGCCCTTTGGTAGTCTGTGCATGCTGGGAGTTGTAGTTATGCAACAGCTGGATGCACACTTTTTCATAGAAAAAAATGTGCCTCCAGCTGTTGCATAACTACAACCCCCAGCATGCACAGACTACCAAAGGGTATGCTGGGAGTTGTAGTTGGAACTCCATCTGTTGCTAAACTACAACTCCCAGCATGCCCTTTGGCTGTGCATGCTGAGAGTTGTTGCTAAGCAACAACAGGAGGTGGACAGGCCTCACCTCCTGCTGTATCCTGCCACAGGGACCGTGGCCGCTGCTGCCACCATTCCTGCCACGGAAACCGCTGCCACTCCTGAGGGGACCCCCGCCGGGCATGGGAGAGGTAGGAGACCCCCACCATCCCTGATCGCAGCCCCGACCACCGCCCAGCAGGCAGTGATCGTGAGGTGGCACCTCTGCCACCTCACTCCTGCTGGGTAAGGGTGAATGGGGCTGTCTAGGACAGTCCCATTTACCCTTTTTCTGGGTCACCGGGTCACCAGAGACGCGATTGACCTGGAATAGTGACAAATCGCTGGTCTGAATTGAGCGGTGATTTGCGTTGATCGCCGACATGGGGGGTATCAGGACCCCCCCCCCCCCCCCAGGGGTTTGCACGTGGTGCCTGCTGAATGATTTCCCGCTGCGCGCCGTACAGGTGTGCCCTGGGTTCTTAAGTAACAAGGAGCCAGGGCATACCCATACGCCCTGGGTCCTTAAGGAGTTAAAGGGGTACACCAGATAGCAAATGTTATTAATATTTTGTCTGTTTATGGCCAGACCAATTGCTTTGTAATATACACGTATTACTTGTACTGGGCCATTTTCCCTGTTGGCATTTGCTGTAAAATGCATAAGTGAAGAAAAATCGGGCATTCTCTGTCTACTCTGTCTCCTCTCTTTCCTCTCCCCTCTCCCAACAGAGACAGAAAGCATGTACTTTGTACTGGTTTTCAGTATCTTTTCCTTGTCAGCCAAACCCCTTTATGTTATCATACCCACAAGCCACACACCCTTTTTAACATCGTCCAACCAAGCCACCACTCTCTATCATAGGTCATCAAGCCAAGCCTCCTTCTGACATCATACAGGCAAGCCATGCCTCCTTTCCATGGTCTTGGCAGTGAGGACTGCTGGGAAATGTAGTTTTAATAGGGTGTGCAGGAGGAAGGATGAGAGAGGAGAATGAAGCATTGGGGATTAATTAATGGTGCCAGAAACATGTCAGAGGGAATATGCAAGTACATCCCCCACAATGTGGAGTATTTTTTCCTTGGATTACTCCTTTATTATCTATTTTTCTTCCAATGACCAAGACTGTAACTATTAACTGTAACTAACTGTAATACTATTTATTTGCAGTTATCATGTTTATGTCACCAAGAAGCTCAAATCTGAAGAACTCCACAGTTTATGGCCTAAAAGTTGTGGATCAATTTAAATACTTTATCAAACTCAATAACTAAACCCCAAGGCCGAAGCCCGGGGTGTAAACCCATATTGCTTACCCCTTAAAAATTAGCTTTTATTATTTATTGTTAAAAGATAATTCCCACAACAAAATGATTAAAACTGACAACCAGGTGATCCAAATATAGCAGTAGGTGCATTCAATAGGATCAATGTCCTCTCAAGTACTAGGTAGCCCTGCAGTGGCTGCCTATTCAGGGGATCACTCTGGTGTCGCTTAAAAAAATATATACACAATTGCCGCCTCTACATGTTTCGCCGCCTCCGCGGCTTTCTCAAGAGGCAATGGCTCCATTGCCTCTTGAGAAAGCCGCGGAGGCGGCGAAACATGTAGAGGCGGCAATTGTGTATATATTTTTTTAAGCGACACCAGAGTGATCCCCTGAATAGGCAGCCACTGCAGGGCTACCTAGTACTTGAGAGGACATTGATCCTATTGAATGCACCTACTGCTATATTTGGATCACCTGGTTGTCAGTTTTAATCATTTTGTTGTGGGAATTATCTTTTAACAATAAATAATAAAAGCTAATTTTTAAGGGGTAAGCAATATGGGTTTACACCCCGGGCTTCGGCCTTGGGGTTTAGTTATTGAGTTTGTATATGGCCCCTTACTACCCTAGGGTAATGTGTTCAATATAAATACTTTATCCACACTAATAAACATCAACCAAATTCTTCCTCTCAATGTAAACCCCTTTATACCACTATTGAAGGATATGTTTATATTGAGAGGGTATATAAAATCCTATCAATGCTATTAACATTGCTGTGTTGAACAAAGGCCTCTATATTCTTCAACATGTTTCTTTCCTGATAGGAACTATTTTTTCTAATCACTGATTTCACTGATGGTTACCTTTACATGGGATCCCTCCAGGTCCAAAGTTCACCATTCCAAGTTACTATGCTCTGACAACTTGCCATGTATGGTGCCACCTGTCATTTTCCTTTTACAGCTGGCTGGCTGGCTGTCACGTATGGACAGGGAAGGAGTGTACACTATTCTTGCCCACTCCCCTATCCCTGCCTACTTACGTACCCACCCTGAGGTGACGGGTCCGTAACCACTGTGACAGTCCCTCCCTAGACAAGTGATGGGAGTCACTGTCAAAATAATAAACTACAATAATACGGACACAGGTTACAGTAGGAAGCAAACAGAAGCAAAACAAACACACTGACACAATAAGTCAATGTCCACTATTTGCGTCAAAACCAGGATTTGTCAAAGTACAAAATTGCTAATACCAGAGAAGTCTAGAAGAAAAGCCAAAAGTCACAGATACTGGGTAAACAAGAAAAAACAGGATAAATAGCTAGCTATGGGAGTTGACTATAACAGGCACTGAATGAGAGCAAACTGCCAAGTTAAATAGGCAACCCAGCAGTTTCTCTCATCAAAAGGTCAGCTTACCAGCCAGACAGCTAAGCCTAACCCGGCAACAAAAACAAAGAACCTGTCAGAACCTTTTAACCCTATAGGTTCTGACAGTATCCCCCCTTTTAAGAGGGGCCACTGGACCCTTAAATTTGGGTTTAGGTTCATCTGGAGAA
The DNA here is from genome assembly GCF_029499605.1 of Hyla sarda. NCBI lineage: Eukaryota > Metazoa > Chordata > Amphibia > Anura > Hylidae > Hyla > Hyla sarda. Next base: position 164,014,310 of record NC_079193.1, read on the forward strand.
GAATTATGGAACCTTTTTACGAAAGTGGAAGCATGAGGCCGGAACCTTTCCAGTGAACCAAATACTGGACAGAATTTTTTACCCTACGACTGTCCAGTATTTTGGAGACCTCATACTCCAGTTCTTCATCAATTTCAACTGGAGGAGGTACCGAGACTGAGTAGGAACATACAGTTTTAACAAAGAGCAGTGAAACACATTATGAACCTTAAATGAATGAAGCTATTTTAATCTGCAACAAACAGGATTAATAACTTCAATTACCACATAAGGTCCAATGAACCTATAACACTTTTAGATGGAACCATGAGACGTAAATTTTTTGTAGATAACCACACTTTATCACTTGCTGAAAATGTTATGCCACAAGTATGTCTCTTGTTGGCAGATTTTCTTTGTAATTCTTGGGCATTTCTCAGGTTCTTCTGAACCTGGGCTCAAATTGTGCACAGTTTACTCACGGTAGTCTCGACTTCAGGGTTGTTATTATTATTGGTATTGGTACAGGAAGAAAACCACGGATGAAATCCATAAACATAAAAGAATGGTGACATACCAGTAGAAGAATTTTCTTGATTATTCAAGGCAAACTCAGCAAGAGACAGAAAAGAAACCCATTCATCCTGTCTATATGCTACATAACATCTAAGGTACAACATTTTGATTCATGCTTTCTGTTTGACCGTTAGATTAAAGGACAACTGCAGTGGTAAACATTTATATATGCCCGTGCCCGGGCCTCAAAAATAAACAAAATAAACATATACATACCTTCCTACGAGCCCCCGTTGGTCCGGCACAGGCCTCACGGCCCCGCAGTGCCGACATCATTCCACTTCCTGGGGACGGGGGTGCGGCAGAGCCATCGGCATATCACCGGCCGTGGCGATATCTGCGGTGTCCCCGTCCCCAGGAAGTGGAATGACGTCGGCACTGCTGGACCGTGAGGCCTGTGCCGGACCAACGGGGGCTCGTAGGAAGTTATGTATAAGTTTATTTTGCTTATTTTTGAGGCACGGGCACGGGCATATATATAAATGTTTACCATTGCAGTTGTCCTTTAAGGATGAAAAGCGGATGAAAAAGACAATTCAGCACCCAACTGTTTACAAAAAGCTTGTCAAAATTTTAAAACAAATTGTACCCCTCGATCAGATACAATATATTCCGAAACCCCATGATATCTAATAACATGTCTTAACCCCTTAATGACCATGAGTGTAAGCTTACGCTCATGGCCGGCTCCCGTTAGTGAAGCACGCTCAGAAGCTGAGCGGGCTTCATACCCGGCAGGTCCCGGTTGCTATCAGCAGCCAGAACCCGTGGCTAATACCAAACATCGCCGATCCCACTGATGTCTGGTATTAACCCTTTAGATGCCGCGATCAAAGTTGACCGTGGCGTCTAAAACGGGAGAAAATTGTTGCTGGTAAGCTCAGTGGGCTGTTCGGGAAATTGCGGCATCCCGAACAGCTGAGAGGACAGCGGGAGGGTGCTTACCTTGTATGCTGCCATCCGACCGTCACTCTGCTGCTCCATGCCTGAGATCCAGGCTGGAGCAGCAGAGCACCGATAACAATGATCAATGTAATGCTATGGCTTTGCATTGATCAGTGTCTGCAATCAAGGTATTACATGTTATAGTCCCCTATGGGGGCTATGACATTGCCAAAAGAAAGTGTAAAAAAAATTGTTAATAAATGTGATTTAACCCTTTCCCTAATAAAAGTTTGAATCGCCCCCCCCCCCCCTTTTCCCATTTAAAAAAAATTTAAATAAAAATAAACATATGTGGTATAGCCGCATGTATAAATGTCTGAACTATTATAATATAATGTTAGTTAAACCACACAGTTAATGGCGTACACGTAAAAAAAATTCCAAATTCCAAACTTGCATATTTTTGGTCACTTTGTATACCCAAAAAGTCCCATCAAAACGAAAATGGTACCAATTAAAACTTTAGATCATGGCGCAAAAAAATATATTCCCGTATACGGAAAAATAAAAAAGTTATAGGGGTCAGAATATGACAATTTTACATATACAAATTTTGGTGCATGTAGTTATAATTTTTTTAAAGTAGTAAAATAAAATAAAACATATATAAATTAGGTATCCTTGTAACCTTATGGACCTACAGAATAAAGATATGGGGCCTCATTTACTAAGAGTTTCGGGTTTTTACTAGTGGGAAAAGTTGTTTCAGACTTACAGGATTCCTCTCTATTTACTATTGGGAAAAGTCGGGAAAATTTTCTGACCAGCTTTTTCTAGGTCGATATTTCCAGCCATTTACCCACAGGATTTTCTGTGGATTCCATAGTAAATCGGTCGGGTTATGAAACCACGCCCCTTTTTGGTCGACTCCATCCCCTTTTGCATCAGACCACACCCCTTTTTCAGGGTTTGTCGGGTTTTTCAGACGCACACTGGCGCAGAAATGTCTCAGACAAAATAACCAGACAAAAACTGGTCGGTTTCAGCTTAGTAAATGAGGCCCATGGTGTCATTTTTACCGAAAAGTGTACTGCATAGAATTGGAAGCCCCCAAAATTTACAAAATGGCATTTTTTTCTCAATTTTGCCCCACAGATATTTTTTCTCTAGTTTGGCCGTAAATTTTGTGGTGAAATGATTGATGTCACTATAAAGTACATGTCACGATTCGGCTTACAGGTAGTGGATCCTCTGTGTCAGCGAGGGATTGGCGTGGACCGTGCTGGTGGACCGGTTCTAAGAGGCTACTGGTGTTCACCAGAGCCCGCCGCAAAGCGGGATGGTCTTGCTGCGGCAGTAGCAACCAGGTCGTATCCACTAGCAACGGCTCAACCTCGCTGACTGCTGAGAAGGCGTGGGACAGAAGGACTAGGCAGAGGCAAGGTCAGACGTAGCAGAAGGTCGGGGCAGGCGGCAAGGTTCGTAGTCAAGATGGATAGCAGGAGTTCAGGTAACACAGGCTTTGGACAACACTAAACGCTTTCACTGGCACAAGGCAACAAGATCCGGCAAGGGAGTGCAGGGGCAGTGAGCAGATATAGCCAGGGAGCAGGTGGAAGCCAATTAAGCTAATTGGGCCAGGCACCAATCATTGGTGCACTGGCCCTTTAAGTCTCAGAGAGCTGGCGCGCGCGCGCGCCCTAGAGAGCGGAGCCGCGCGCGCCAGCACATGACAGCAGTGGACCGGGACGGGTAAGTGACTTGGGATGCGATTCGCGAGCGGGCGCGTCCCGCTGTGCGAATCGCATCCCCGACGGCCATGTCAGTGCAGCGCTCCCGGTCAGCGGGACCGACCGGGGCGCTGCAGGGAGAGAGACGCCGTAAGCGCTCCGGGGAGGAGCAGGGACCCGGAGCGCTCGGCGTAACAGTACCCCCCCCCTTAGGTCTCCCCCTTTTTTTGTCCGACAACTGCTTTACCTGGGACGAGGACACCGGGAAAAAATGGAGGGTTTCCTCAACAGCAGGCAGTACAGCAGGAGTGGGAATGAGGAGGGAGGGCAGAGGGTGAAGCTTGGCACGGGGCAGGGTGACACCAGGACGGGGGACATGAGGAGGCACTGAGGCTTGCCTGACGGGACTGGGAGGGGGGGAGAGGCATTTCTTGTGGCAAGCAGAGTCCCAGTTCTTGATCTCCCCGGTGGTCCAGTCAAGGGTGGGAGAATGAAGCTGGAGCCATGGCAGACCGAGGAGGACCTCAGAGGTGCAGTTGGGAAGGACGAAAAATTCAATCCTTTCGTGGTGGGGTCCAATGCACATTAAGAGGGGTTTTGTGCGGTAACGCACGGTGCAATCCAATCTGACTCCGTTGACCGCGGAAATGTAGAGCGGCTTGACGAGACGGGTCACCGGGATGCAGAATTTATTCACCAAAGACTCCAAAATAAAATTCCCAGAGGCACCAGAGTCCAAGCAGGCCACGGCTGAGAGGGAGGAGTTGGCTGAAGGAGAAATCCGCACGGGCACCATGAGACGTGGAGAAGCAGACTTTGAACCAAGAGACGCCACACTCACGTGAGCTGGGTGCGTGCGTGCGTTTCCCAGACGTGGAGGACGAATAGGGCAATCCACCAAGAAATGCTCGGTACTGGCACAGTACAGACAAAGATTTTCTTCCCTACGGCGATTCCTCTCTTCCTGGGTCAGGCGAGACCGATCCACTTGCATGGCCTCCTTGGCGGGAGGCCCAGGCGTAGACTGCAAAGGATGCTGTGGGAGAGGTGCCCAGAGATCTAAGTCTTTTTCCTGGCGGAGCTCCTGATGTCTCTCAGAAAAACGCATGTCAATGCGGGTGGCCAAATGGATAAGTTCTTGCAGGTTGGCAGTAATCTCTTGATGCTACTGGATAGGCCTTTTTTAAAGGTCGCGCAGAGAGCCTCATTATTCCATGATAATTCGGAAGCAAGAGTACGAAATTGGATGGCGTACTCGCCCACTGAAGAATTACCCTGGACCAGGTTCAGTAGGGCAGTCTCGGCAGAAGAAGCTCGGGCTGGTTCCTCGAAGACACTCCGGACTTCAGCAAAGAAGGACTGGACTGTGGCTGTGGCAGGATCATTGCGGTCCCAGAGCGGTGTGGCCCAAGACAAGGCCTTTCCTGAAAGAAGGCTCACTACGAACGCCACCTTAGACCGTTCTGTAGGAAACAAGTCCGACAACATCTCCATATGCAGGGAACATTGAGACAAAAATCCACGGCAGAGTCTAGAGTCCCCATCAAATTTGTCCGGCAGGGACAAGCGGAGGCTAGGAGCGGCCACTCGCTGCGGAGGGGTTGCAGGAGCTGGCGGAGGAGATGGTTGCTGCTGTAGCAGAGGCAGAAGTTGCTGTAACATGGCGGTCAACTGCGACAGCTGCTGTCCTTGTTGGGCAATCTGCTGCGATTGCTGAGCGACCACCGTGGGAAGGTCAGTGAGACTTGGCAGCGGCACCTCAGCGGGATCCATGGCCGGATCTACTGTCACGATTCGGCTTACAGGTAGTGGATCCTCTGTGTCAGCGAGGGATTGGCGTGGACCGTGCTGGTGGACCGGTTCTAAGAGGCTACTGGTGTTCACCAGAGCCCGCCGCAAAGCGGGATGGTCTTGCTGCGGCAGTAGCAACCAGGTCGTATCCACTAGCAACGGCTCAACCTCGCTGACTGCTGAGAAGGCGTGGGACAGAAGGACTAGGCAGAGGCAAGGTCAGACGTAGCAGAAGGTCGGGGCAGGCGGCAAGGTTCGTAGTCAAGATGGATAGCAGGAGTTCAGGTAACACAGGCTTTGGACAACACTAAACGCTTTCACTGGCACAAGGCAACAAGATCCGGCAAGGGAGTGCAGGGGCAGTGAGCAGATATAGCCAGGGAGCAGGTGGAAGCCAATTAAGCTAATTGGGCCAGGCACCAATCATTGGTGCACTGGCCCTTTAAGTCTCAGAGAGCTGGCGCGCGCGCGCCCTAGAGAGCGGAGCCGCGCGCGCCAGCACATGACAGCAGGGGAACGGGACGGGTAAGTGACTTGGGATGCGATTCGCGAGCGGGCGCGTCCCGCTGTGCGAATCGCATCCCCGACGGCCATGTCAGTGCAGCGCTCCCGGTCAGCGGGACCGACCGGGGCGCTGCAGGGAGAGAGACGCCGTGAGCGCTCCAGGGAGGAGCAGGGACCCGGAGTGCTCGGCGTAACAGTACAATTGGTGGTGCAAAAAATAAGCCCTCATATGGGTCTGTAGGTACAAAATTGAAAGTGTTATGATTTTTAGAAGGTGATGAGGAAAAAACTCAAATGCAAAAACTGAAAAACCCTGCGTCCTTAAGGGGTTAAATATAAATAAGCAAGAACTTTGGCCGAAGGGAGATTTTTCAAAGGAATGAGATGACACTGTTTACTGAAACTGTCCATCACCACCCACAGAACAGTTTTTCCCTCAGATGGAAGTAGATCGGTCATAAAATCCACAGATAAAAGAGTCCAGGGCCTTTTGGGAATGGACAATGAACACAACTCTCCAGCAGGACGTGTCCGAGGAGTTTTTGCTCGAGCACAAATTTCAGAAGAAGCAACAAAAGCCTCCACATCCCTGTTGAGAGTTGGCCACCAGAACTTCCTTTGAAGCAACTTCCTTGAACCCTGAAGGCCAGGGTGACCTGCTTACGGGGAACAATGAGACTTCTCAATAATACAAAGGCAAAAATTGACTAGGTACAAAGATCTTGCCTCTAGGAGTCTCTGGAGGAACCAAGTCTTGATGGTTCAATATCTCAGAAGTTAAATCAGCAGACGCTGAAGAAATAACCACACCTTCTGGAAGAATAGTCTCTGGATTACAATCAATAGGCTGAGAAGCACTGAAACTCCAAGATAAGGCATCAGCCTTGACATTGTAAGTACCCGGTCGGTAAGTAATAACCAAATCAAACCGAGTAAAGAACAAGGCCCACCGTGCTTGACAAGGATTGAGACGTTTGGCAGATTCAAGGAAGGTCAAATTTTTGTGGTCATTGATTGCTGTAACCTGATGAACTGCCCCCTCAAGAAAATGTCTCCACTCCTCGAAAGCCCACTTGATTACCGAAAGTTCTCGATTTCCTACATCATAGTTTTGTTCAGCTGCAGAAAATTTTCGAGAGAAAAAGGCCCAAGGACATAACTTAGTCAAAGAAGCAGTTCCCTGTGACAAAACTGCTCCAGCAATAACTTCAGAAGCATCAATTTCAACAATAAAAGGTTTGGTCTGATTTGGTTAAACTAAAATCGGAGCGGAGATTAAGCATTTCTTGAGATGGTCAAAAGCTGTCTCCACCTCCAGAGACCAGTTAACCAGATCTGCCCCTTTACTAGTCAAATCAGTCAATGGTTTTGCGACAATAGAAACATTTTTGATACATTTTCTATAGTTCGCAAAGCCCAAAAACCATTGTAGTGCCTTTAAAGAAGTAAGGCGCACCCAGTTCTGAAACAGCCTTAACCTTCACAGGAACCATTTAAAAATGTCCTGGAGTTAAGATGTACCCCAAAAATTGTACCTCTTTGACACCAAAGACACACTTCCCCTGTTTAACAAATAATTTGTTTTGATGCAGTACCTGAAGGACAGAACGTACATGGTCAACATGAGATGACCAATCACAAGAGAAAATTAGAATATCATCTCGATAAACCACTAGGAATTTTCCCAAAAATTCACAAAAAATATCGCTGACCAAATTCTGAAAAACTACTGGGGCATTACTGAGACCAAAAGGCATTACCAGATATTCAAAATGACCTTCAGGGGTATTAAATGTAGTTTTCCATTCTTCACCCTCCTTTATTCTGATTAAGTTATAAGACCCTCGAAGATCCAGTTTAGAGAACCAACATAACACCTGTATTTAATTAAACAAATCTGGAATAAGAGGCAATGAATATTGATCTTTGCCACAAAGAAAAACCCTGCTCCCATAGGAGTTACAGGAGGACAAATATGACCCTTTTGCAAACTTGACTGAATACAATTCTTCATAGGATTCTTAGGATACTTGGTATCAGGTACAAGTTCAATAGCACAGCCATAATCTCAGTGTGGGGGCAAAGCAGAGGAATCCTCCTCAGAAAAAAAACATCACAAAAATAATAAATAAATTTGGGTAAATTACTTTGGGCCACACCAAGAGTTGCAATGCATGTAGGAATGCATTTATTTATACATTTGGACCCCACTTGATGAGTTCCCTGAAGGGCCAATCAAAGACAGGATGGAAATGTAAAGTGTATGTTCACAAATGCCAGAAGCCTAGCAAATAAAATGGGGGAGCTTGAGGCCTTGATACTGGAGGAACATATTGATATAGTTGGGGTCACTGAGACATGGCTGGACTCCTCGCATGACTGGGCTGTCAATCTGCAGGGGTTTACATTGTTTCGCAAGGATAGAATGAACAGAAAAGGTGGTGGAGTCTGTCTGTATGTAAGAAGTGGTATGAAAGTCAGTGTGAACGATGCCATAGTGTGTGATGATTCTGAGGAGGTGGAATCACTGTGGGTAGAATTACAAAAGGAGGGAAATACTGAAAAAATAATATTTGGGGTAATCTACAGACCCCCTAATATCACTGAAGAGATAGAAGTTCGGCTTCATAAACAAATAGAGAGGGCCGCCCGGGCAGGTACAGTGGTAATAATGGGAGATTTTAACTATCCAGATATAGATTGGGGTCGGGGGCTGGCTAAAACTACAAAGGGGCGTCAATTCCTAAATTTATTGCAGGATAATTTTATGGGCCAGTTTGTGGAGGACCCAACAAGAAGTGATGCCTTGTTGGATCTGATCATTTCCAACAGCGCAGAGCTGGTTGGTAATGTAACTGTGCTGGAAAACCTTGGTAATAGCGACCACAATATAGTTACTTTTGACTTAAAATGTAGAAAACAAAGACAGGCGGGGAAGGCAAAAACATATAACTTTAAAAAGGCAAACTTCCCTGGGCTGAGGGCTACACTACAGGACATAGACTGGGGGGAGGTGTTGTCAAATACTGATACAGAAGGTAAATGGGACATCTTTAAATCAACTCTAAATAACTATACAGCTAAATATATACCAAAGGGGAACAAATATAAACGATTAAAACTAAATCCTACATGGCTGACAAATGATGTTAAAAGAGCAATAAACAACAAAAAAATAGCCTTCAAAAAATACAAATCTGATGGGTCAGTGATAACATTTAAACAGTACAAAGAGCTTAATAAAATCTGTAAAAATGTAATAAAAACAGCAAAAATTCAAAACGAGAGACAGGTGGCCAAAGAAAGAAAAACTAATCCTAAATATTTTTTTAGATATATAAATGCAAAAAAACCAAGGACAGAGCATGTAGGACCCCTTAATAATGATAATGGGGAGGTTGTCACAGGCGATAAAGAGAAGGCGGAGCTACTGAATGGGTTCTTTAATTCTGTATACACTATGGAAAAAGGAGCTGACATTGGCCAGGTCAGTGCTGGTAACACATCATGTAATGTACTGAACTGGCTTAATGTAGAGATGGTACAAGGTAAGTTAAGTAATTTAAATGTAAGCAAATCTCCAGGACCAGATGGATTGCACCCAAGAGTTCTTAGAGAGGTAAGTTCAGTAATATCTGTACCCCTGTTCATGATATTTAGAGATTCTCTGGTGTCTGGTATTGTGCCAAGGGACTGGCGCAAGGCGAATGTGGTGCCAATCTTCAAAAAGGGCTCTAGGTCTTCCCCAGGAAACTATAGACCGGTAAGTTTAACGTGCATTGTGGGTAAATTGTTTGAAGGACTTATAAGGGATTACATACAGGAATACATAGGGGATAATTGTATTATAAGTGATAGCCAGCATGAGTTTACTAAGGATAGAAGTTGTCAAACCAATCTAATTTGCTTTTATGAAGAGGTGAGTAGAAGCCTTGACAGAGGAATGGCTGTGGATATAGTGTTTCTGGATTTTGCTAAAGCATTTGATACTGTCCCTCATAGACGTCTGACAGGTAAGTTAAGGTCTTTGGGTTTGGAAATTTTTGTTTGTAACTGGATTGAACACTGGCTCATGGATCGTACCCAGAGAGTGGTGGTCAATGATTCGTACTCTGATTGGTCCCCGGTTATTAGTGGTGTACCCCAAGGTTCAGTACTGGGCCTGCTGTTGTTTAATTTATTTATCAATAATATAGAGGATGGTATTAACAGCTCTGTTTCTATCTTTGCAGATGACACCAAGCTTGTAGCACGGTACAGTCTATAGAGGATGTGCATAAGTTACAGGATGACTTGGATAGACTAAGTGTCTGGGCATCCACTTGGCAAATGAGGTTCAATGTGGATAAATGTAAAGTTATGCATCTGGGTACTAATAACCTGCATGCATCGTATGTCTTAGGGGGGATTAAACTGGCAGAGTCACTGGTAGAGAAGGATCTGGGTGTACTTGTAGATCACAGACTTCAGAATAGCATGCAATGTCAGGCTGCTGCTTCCAAAGCCGGCAGGATATTGTCATGTATCAAAAGAGGCATGGACTCAAGGGACAGGGACATAATACTCCCCCTTTATAAAGCATTGGTACGGCCTCACCTGGAATATGCTGTTCAGTTTTGGGCACCTGTCCATAAAAGGGACACTGCGGAGTTGGAAAGGGTGCAGAGATGCGCGACTAAACTAATATGGGGCATGGATCATCTTAGCTATGAGGAGCGATTAAAGGAGTTACAATTGTTTAGTCTTGAGAAGAGACGTTTAAGGGGGGATATGATAAACGTATATAAGTATATTAATGGCCCATACAAAAAATATGGAGAAAAACTGTTCCAGGTTAAACCCCCCCAAAGGACGAGGGGGCACTCCCTCCTTCTGGAGAAGAAAAAGTTTAGTCTCAAGGGGCGACACGCCTTCTTTACCGTGAGGACTGTGAATTTATGGAACGGTCTACCTCAGGAACTGGTCACAGCAGGAACAATTAACAGCTTTAAAACAGGATTAGATACATTCCTGGAACAAAATAACATTAATGCTTATGAAGAAATATAAAATCCCATCCCTTCCCCAATATCGCGCCACACCCCTAACCCTTAATTCCCTGGTTGAACCTGATGGACATATGTCTTTTTTCGACCGTACTAACTATGTAACTATGTAACTATGTATTCTTAACCAAGGTAATCCTAAAATCACATTTGCCAACAAATTTTCCAGAACCAAAAATGTGATCTTTTCAAAATGCAGAGAACCAGAATGCAGAAGAGTGGAGGAATAGACACAACCCCCTGACAAAGGTATAGAATCCACTCCAGCAATGGGGATGGGACTTTCCAATAATTTCAAGGGTAAATTCAAAGACTAAATAAAATTCAGATCAACAAAATTAGCAGCAGAACCTGAATCAACAAACGCTTTACCAAATACTATTATTTCCAATAAAAAATATTTGAAATGGCAAAAAAAGTTTAGAAGACAATTTCGGAGATACCTGTGCGCTCAAATGACCTCCCAGATTGTCACTTCGGTGCTGGCGTTTCCCGGCTTCTGGCATTTGGGGAAATTCTGGATCCGATGTCCCTTCTCTCCACAAAAAAATCATGAGTTGTTTTTCTCCTGAATAGATCTCTCCTGGGAGGACAATCTCCTTATCTGAATGGGTTCCTCAGAAGAGGCATGAGAGGTAATTAAAGAGGACAACATGAAGGAAGGAGAGTGAGAGACAGAAGAAACCGACCGTTCACAACTTCTCTCTCTCAAATGTTTGTCAAGTCGTACCGCTAAAGTCATGGCCTGTTCTAATGAATCAGATGATGGATAGCTCATAAGGGCATCTTTAACAGCATCAGATAATCCTAGCCTGAACTGACATTTTAGGGCTGAATCATTCCAACCAGATGCAGTACACCATTTCCAAAAATCAGCGCAGTACTCCTCAGCCATTCTTCACCCCTGCTTTAGATTAAACAGCTGAGCCTCTGCAAAGGCTGCACAGTCAGGTTTATAATAAAGAAGACCCAAAGCAGAAAATAAAGCATCCACAGAACTTAATTCAGGAGCTGAGGGAGGTAAAGAGAATACCCATTTCTTGGGATGCCCTTGCAGCAATGACATTACAAGTCCTACTCTCTGAACCTATGTGCTAGTTGACTGTGGTCTTAGGTGAAAATACAGCTTACATCTATCCCAGATCACAACAAATTTCTTTTAGTCACCAGAAAAGCGGTCAGGAATATTCATACTCGAAACAGCTGGAGGACTAATCACTGGCTGAACATTAGCTGTTTCCTGAGCCTGAACCCTTTCAGCAAGGGACTGTACTAAATGTGTTAATCCCTGCATTTGCTCTACTAAAGCCGTCATTGCTTCCATCTTAGCAAATGCACATATGTGGGCATGTGAAAATGTCACGTATGGGCAGGGAAGGAGTACACACTATTCTCGCCCACTCCCCCTATCCCTGCCTACTTACATACCCACCCTAGGCGACAGATCCGTAACCACGGTGACAGTCCCTCCCTAGAAAAATTATGGAAGTCACTGTCAAAATAATAAACTACAATAATACAGACACAGGTCAGGGTACAGTAAGGAGCAAACAGACTAACAGAAGCAAAACTAACACTCACACACAATAAGTCAATGTCCACTAACCGCATCAAAACCAGGAGTTGTCAAAGTACAAAATCGCTAATACCAGAGAGAAGTCGAGAAGAAAAGCCAAAAGTCACAGATACCAGATAAACAAGAATAAACAGGGTAAATAGCTAGCTACGGGAGTTGATCTCTATTGCACGCAATGAATGAGAGCAAACTGCCAGGTTAAATAGGCAACCCAGCAGGTGCTCTCATCAAAAAGTCAGCTGACCTGCCAGACAGCTAAGAGGAACCCGGCAACAACAAAAAAAACAAAGAACCTTTCAGAATCTTTTAACCCTATAGGTTCTGACACTGGCCAGCTCAAGTATTTGAAATCTTTTTTTATCACTGAAAATCCGATCGAAAATTGAGATACGCCTGAGAAATTTCTTGGAAATCCTTTTATTGTGGCTGGTCCTAGAGCATCCACAGGAAACCTGTTATAGACTTTTACCAGCCCATACAGTGGCTTAAAGGGGTACTCTGATGGAAAACTTTTTTTTTTTTTTTTTTAAATCAATTGGTGGCAGAAAGTTAAACAGATTTGTAAATTAAAGGAAAAATTTCAACCACCCCTCAAGAATACCACCCTACTGGGTACACAGTAAATGAATGGTTTAGGAAACAGTTAGTTTGAAAAATGCTAAAGATTTTTATTAAAACACAAAAGATAAAAAAGGTAATTTTGCCAAATAAAAAACATAACTGACAGAGCAATAATATATATAATATTTTACCATTGGGCCCTAATGGTATATATAGATGGATATAGCACTGCTAATATTGGCCGGCTATCCGGAATAGACTATTAATCCGGCAATTAGATGTTTGAAATAGCGGAACAGTCTTTGAAATTAACATCCTGAGCTGTTCATGGTCATTTAGGGGGTTAAATGTTTCTCACCCTGTCCACTGGTCCCCGTACTGCGACGGGCCGAAGATGATGTAGGTTACCGTTGGTATATTGTAACTGAAGGCTTGGCTGCTGTGCTTTAGTTGGAGTCCGTCTGGAAGCGGGGCTCTGGCATACTAATTGGAACAAGCAGTCTACACACCTGCTGCCCTAGCCGGGGACCTCACCTACCTGCCGCATTGATTTACTTTTGCATGCTGTCATATGCTGCTGCTGCGGACCTCTGAAGTGGGAGTCTCATGCCAGAGCCCCGCTTCCAGACGGACTCCAACTAAAGCACAGCAGCCAAGCCTTCAGTTACAATATACCAACTGTAACCTACATCATCTTCAGCCCGTCGCATTACGGGGACCAGCGGAAAGGGTGAGAAACATTTAACCCCCTAAATGACCATGAACAGCTCAGTCTGTTAATTTCAAAGACTACTGTTAATTTCAATGTTCTACTATTTCAAACATCTAATTGCCGGATTAATAGTCTATTCCGGATAGCCGGACAATATTAGTAGTGCTATATCCATCTATATATACCATTAAGGCCCAATGGTAAAATATTATATATGTTATTGCTCTGTCAGTTATGTTTTTTATTTGGTAAAATGACCTTTTTTATCTATTGTGTTTTAATAAAAATCTTTAGCATTTTTCAAACTAACTGTTTCCTAAACCCTTCATTTACTGTGTACCCAGTAGGGTGGTGTTCTTGAGGGGTGGTTGAAATTTTTCCTTTAAATATATTTTCTTGGTCGGTGGGGACCGATTATCAATCGCACTTAACCTCGGATACCGGTTGTGGGCTGCACACAGATCTAGATTTTTAAATTACTTCTATTGAAAAATCTTAATCCTTCCAGTACTTATTAGCTGCTGAATACTACAGAGGAAATTATTTTCTTTTTGGAACACAGAGCTCTCTACTGAATCACGACCACAGTGCTCTCTGCTGACATCTCTGTCCATTTTAAGAACTGCGAAGAGTAGGAGAAAATCCCCATAGTAAACATATGCTGCTCATGACAGTTCATATAATAGACAGAGATGTCAGCAGAGAGCACTGTGCTTGTGACGTCAGCAGAGAGCTCTGTGTTCCAAAAAGGAAAAAAACTTCCTCTGCAGTATTCAGCAGCTAATAAGTACTGGAAGGATTAAGATTTTTTAATAGAAGTAATTTACAAATCTGTTTAACTTTCCGGCACCAGTTGATTTAAAAAAAAAAAAAAAAAAGTTTTCCACTGGAGTACCCCTTTAAATGGTTTAGAAGAATTTAAAAAGTCACTTAATTCACCAAATTGCAACACTGCTTTATTTAACAATTAAAGGGGTTATCCACCATAAGGTGATGTCAGTATGTACCTGCAAGACAATTTCTTGTTGGAGTTGTCACGATGCCGGCTGGCAGGAGGTGGATCCTCTGTGCCAGAGAGGGATTGGCGTGGACCGTGCTAGTGGACCGGTTCTAAGTCACTACTGGTTTTCACCAGAGCCCGCCGCAAAGCGGGATGGTCTTGCTGCGGCGGTAGTGACCAGGTCGTATCCACTAGCAACGGCTCAACCTCTCTGACTGCTGAAGATAGGCGTGGTACAAGGGAGTAGACAGAAGCAAGGTCGGACGTAGCAGAAGGTCGGGGGCAGGCGGCAAGGTTCGTAGTCAGGGTGGATAGCAGAAGTACTGGTACACAGGCTTTAAACACACAAAACGCTTTCACTAGGCACAAGGGCAACAAGATCCGGCAAGGGAGTGCAAGGGAGAAGACCAGATATAGCCAGGGAGCAGGTGGAAGCCAATTAAGCTAATTGGGCCAGGCACCAATCATTGGTGCACTGGCCCTTTAAGTCTCAGGGAGCTGGCGCGCGCGCGCCCTAGAGAGCGGAGCCGCGCGCGCCAGCATATGACAGCAGGGGACGGGAACGGGTAAGTGACCTGGGATGCGATTCGCGAGCGGGCGCGTCCCGCTGTGCGAATCGCATCCCCAACGGCCATGACAGAGCAGCGCTCCCGGTCAGCGGGACTGACCGGGGAGCTGCAGGGAGAAAGAAGCCGTGAGCGCTCCGGGGAGGAGCGGGGACCCGGAGCGCTAGGCGTAACAGTACCCCCCCCTTAGGTCTCCCCTTTTTTTTGTCCGGTGACTGCCTCCCCTGGGATGAGGACACCGGGAAGGAATGGATGGTTTCCTCAATGGCAGGCAGTACAGCAGGAGTAGGAATGGGGAGGGAGGGCAGAGGGTGAAGCTTGGCACGGGGCAGGGAGCCATGAGGGGACACAGAGGCTTGCCTGATGGGACTGGGAGGGGGGGAGAGGCATTTCCTGAGGCAGGCAGAGTCCTTAACGACCTTAGGGGGACCGGATACAGGAGGAACCACAGGGTCACGGCAGGGAGTACTGGGAACCGGTTGAAGGCAGTCCTTGGAACAAGAGGGACCCCAACTCTTGATCTCCCCAGTGGACCAATCCAGGGTTGGGGAATGGTGTTGAAGCCAGGGTAGTCCAAGGAGAATTTCGGAAGTGCAATTGGGGAGGACCAAAAATTCAATTTTCTCGTGATGAGGTCCGATGCACATTAGGAGGGGCACCGTGCGGTAACGCACGGTGCAATCCAACTTGGCTCCGTTGACCGCGGAAATGTGGAGTGGCTTGAACAGACGGGTCACCGGAATGCGGAATTTATTCACCAAGGACTCCCGAATAAAATTCCCAGAGGCACCAGAGTCCAGGCAGGCCACGGCTGAGAGGGAAGAGCTGGCTGAAGTAGAAACCCGTACAGGCACCGTGAGACGTGGAGAAGCCGACTTAGCATCAAGAGACGCCACACCCACGAGAGCTGGGTGTGAGCGTGCGTTTCCCAGACGTGGAGGACGGACAGGACAATCCACCAAAAAATGTTCGGTACTGGCACAGTACAGACAAAGATTCTCTTCCTTACGGCGATTCCTCTCTTCCAGGGTCAGGCGAGACCGATCCACTTGCATGGCCTCCTCGGCGGGAGGCCTAGGCGCAGATTGCAATGGAGACTGTGGGAGAGGTGTCCAGAGATCTAAGTCTTTTTCCTGGCGGAGCTCTTGATGCCTCTCAGAAAAACGCATGTCAATGCGAGTGGCTAGATGAATGAGTTCATGCAGGTTAGCAGGAGTCTCTCGTGCGGCCAGAACATCTTTAATGTTGCTGGATAGGCCTTTTTTAAAGGTCGCGCAGAGAGCCTCATTATTCCAGGATAGTTCAGAAGCAAGAGTACGGAATTGTATGGCGTACTCGCCAACGGAGGAATTACCCTGGACCAGGTTCAGCAGGGCAGTCTCAGCAGAAGAGGCTCGGGCAGGTTCCTCAAAGACACTTCCAATTTCCGAGAAGAAGGAGTGTACAGAGGCAGTGACGGGGTCATTGCGGTCCCAGAGCGGTGTGGCCCATGACAGGGCTTTTCCAGACAGAAGGCTGACTACGAAAGCCACCTTAGACCTTTCAGTAGGAAACTGGTCCGACATCATCTCCAAGTGCAGGGAACATTGCGAAAGAAAGCCACGGCAAAACTTAGAATCCCCATTAAATTTGTCCGGCAAGGACAGGCGGAGGCTAGGAGTGGCCACTCGCTGCGGAAGGGGTGCAGGAGCTGGCGGAGGAGATGGTTGTTGCTGCTGTAGCTGTGACTGAACTTGCTGTAGTTGTGACTGGAGTTGCTGTGTCATGGTGGTCAAGTACGACAGCTGGTGATCTTGTTGGGCGATCTGACGGGCTTGCTGGGCGACCAGCGTAGGGAGGTCAGAGACAACTGGCAGGGGAACCTCAGCGGGATCCATGGCCGGATCTACTGTCACGATGCCGGCTGGCAGGAGGTGGATCCTCTGTGCCAGAGAGGGATTGGCGTGGACCGTGCTAGTGGACCGGTTCTAAGTCACTACTGGTTTTCACCAGAGCCCGCCGCAAAGCGGGATGGTCTTGCTGCGGCGGTAGTGACCAGGTCGTATCCACTAGCAACGGCTCAACCTCTCTGACTGCTGAAGATAGGCGCGGTACAAGGGAGTAGACAGAAGCAAGGTCGGACGTAGCAGAAGGTCGGGGGCAGGCGGTAAGGTTCGTAGTCAGGGTGGATAGCAGAAGTACTGGTACACAGGCTTTAAACACACAAAACGCTTTCACTAGGCACAAGGGCAACAAGATCCGGCAAGGGAGTGCAAGGGAGAAGACCAGATATAGCCAGGGAGCAGGTGGAAGCCAATTAAGCTAATTGGGCCAGGCACCAATCATTGGTGCACTGGCCCTTTAAGTCTCAGGGAGCTGGCGCGCGCGCGCCCTAGAGAGCGGAGCCGCGCGCGTCAGCATATGACAGCAGGGGACGGGAACGGGTAAGTGACCTGGGATGCGATTCGCGAGCGGGCGCGTCCCGCTGTGCGAATCGCATCCCCAACAGCCATGACAGAGCAGCGCTCCCGGTCAGCGGGACTGACCGGGGAGCTGCAGGGAGAAAGACGCCGTGAGCGCTCCGGGGAGGAGCGGGGACCCGGAGCGCTAGGCGTAACAGGAGTTTGTTCCCTTAAACTACAAATCCTATGATTCCTTGTTTATAAATGTGAGGTAACTTTTCTCCCTCCCACACATAAGCCACCCCACCCATTGAAACACACCTGTGATTCCTTTAATGCAATACACCAGTGTTTTCTGACCAGCGTGTCTCAAACTGTTGCAAAAACCGAATGATATTACTCCCCCCCAGTAGTCGCACCCCCTATTGAAGCAAAGATAGGCTTCCTCTGATCACCTGATTAGTGATGTAATGTCTCTGGTCGCACTGCAACTTGGGAAAACCTGAGACAACACCAATTTTGTATGCTGTTAAAAATAAATCTTGGGACAAAAATCATAGAAGAATTGAGAGACCACCATGAAACATAAGTACAGACACTATATTATGAACTACACTAACTTTATGGCCCCTTTAGCATAGTGAAATAAAAAAAAAAAATCCCCAGAAAACCCCTTTATGGCCTACCAAATCTTTCTGTCTCTTCATTTTGAGATCAGGGTTCTGTTTGGGGCATATAACTTTCAGGACTCCTTGTTCTTCTATACGCTGAAGATAGTTCTTGACATTGATTGTATGTTTGGTGACGTTGCCCTGCTGCAGAATACATTTGGAGCCAATCAGATGCCTCTAGGATGGTATTGCATTAGGAATAAGTATCTCCCTGTATTTCTTAGCATTTAGGACAAAGCCCACCTCTTTTGCTGAAATATAGCCCTAAACCAAGGGTCATCCACATTTTAATCCTTCCCATTCACTCCCGCCATCATGTTAAACCACCCCCTTATTATCTTTCTTTTTTTTTTTTTTTTTAACCTTGATACCGTTTAGTATCTTCTGCTCAGTCTCACTGAGCTACACAGACCAGGAAGGGGTGTTCCCTGGAAGATATGACATCATCTGAAGCCCTGCTGGGGAGAACTTACTCCCTCATTCTGCTTTACACAGCCGAGAGCAGTTTAGTGTGGGATGGGATGTGATTGGCTGAGACTGCACCGCCCCTCTCAGCTCTTGTCTCTGAACTCAATAGCTGCAAAAGGGAGATGAACTATTCACCACAAAATTCAGCACTATGCACTTAAAAAGGGAGGAAAGGAAGCAGAAATATTTAACACAATATTCAGCACTATGCACTGAAAGCATCATGATTTTGCAGTCTAGCTCAGCTCAAAGGGAAAGGGAGCTGAAATATTCAGCTCTACACATGCTATACTGTGCTGAGCTGAGATTTTACCTGCATTTCCTGACTTTTGTCTCTGCCAGGCTGCTGGCAGGACCCGAAGGACCCCTGGTGGCCAAACTTAATTTAACACATCAAGTTACAAAATTTTATTAATTCAAATAGGCTAATCTAAAACATCAACGTTTTTATTCCTAATAACAGGTACCATTTAAATTGTATTTGAAATTCAAAAAATGATTTTGTATGAGACTTGTGTAACAGGGTTGTACATTTTCAGATCACTAAACAAAATACAGAAACAGAATGTAAGAAGCATTGCTACACCAGCACCACATATTCTACAATATTTTTTATTATTACATTTTTGTATGTAATTTTTGTATCAAAACCTCCATTTCATTAATTTCCTTAGTTTTTCTTTATGTTAGATTTTCTGATAAGTTTCCCTTCAATGGACTCATCAGTGTGTGCACTGTATGCTTTTACTTAGGTAAGGCCTAGAAGCAATTTTTGGTCATTCTGACTTCTAGTAACAAATGAAGCTTAAACAGATTGCTTTGCTTTCTCCTCAGGGTTCTTGCATTTACGAGGAATGACCTCTACTGGTTTTCTTTAGAGAGTAGATGTGATATGTGCTTTAAAGAACACACATCAATTTGTATTATTTTCATAAACTTGCTGTAGACTGCTTTGTGCAAATCCACAGTGCAGGCGGTTTTCAGTCAACATTTTATTTTTGATTTATTCATTCGTTCATGCATTCATTTATTTATATTTGTGCTGTAGACTTGTTACTGTAGGTAAAATGTTGACATCTTGCCTCTTGTGATGTTATAAATATTCAGGAAAGGAAAACTGTTTTCCTTTTCAAGCTGAAGCTTCAAAAGATGTTGTTAGGATCGATATTGGATAGATCACCTACTTACTGTTTGAGATTGTACTTATAATTACATATGCCAGTTTTGTACATTTTTTCATTATTATATATCATGTAAATAGGTAAGATGATTTAATGACAAAATATTTGATTGGTTGGGGGTTTGGGTGCTAGAAGAATAAGCGGGGGGACCCATGACGCACCGGTATGTCATGAGTCCGCTCCCGATCTATAACGCGGGGCCACGGCCCGGCCTCTAAGAACGGCCGGGACCAATGGCTAATAGCGCGTGGCATTGATCGCGGTCTAAAGTGAAAGTGAAAGCATGCCGGTTAACTCAGGGAACTGTTCGGGATAGCCGCGGCGAAATCGCAGCATCCCGAACAGCTTACAAGACAGTCGGAGGGTCCCTACCTGCCTCCATGCTGTCTGATCGCCGAATGACTGCTCAGTGCTTGAGATCCAGGCATGAGCAGTCAAGCGGCAGAATCATCGATCACTGGTTTCCTATGAGAAACCAGTGATCAATGATAAAGATCAATGTGTGCAGTGTTATAGGTCCCTATGGGAGCTATAACACTGCAAAAAAAAAGTGGAAAAAAAAGTGAATAAAGATCATTTAACACCTCCCCTATTAAAAGTTTGAATCACCCCCCTTTTCCCATAAAAAAAAACACAGTGTAAATGAAAATAAAAATAAACATATATGGTATCATTGTGTGCGGAAATGTCCGAATTATAAAAATATATCATTAATTAAACCGCACGGTCAATGGCGTACGCGCAAAACAATTCCAAGGTCGAATATAGTGCACTTTTGGTCCCTTTTTATATCATGAAAAAATGAATAAAAAGTGATCAATAAGTTCTCTCAATGCAGAAATGGTACCGTTAAAAACTTCAGATCACAGCGCAAAAAATGAGCCCTCATACCGCCCCATAAGTGGAAATATAAAAAAGTTATAGGGGTCAGTATTAATTTTCCTGCATGAAGTTATGATTTTTTCCAGAAGTACGACAAAATCAAACCTATATAAGTAATGTATCATTTTAATCATAGGGACCTACAGAATAAAGATAAGGGGTCATTTTTACCGAAAAATTTACTACGTAGAAACGGAAGCCCCCAAAAGTTACAAAATGGCATTTTTTTTTCCAATTTTGTCTCACAATGATTTTTTTTTCTGTTTCGCTGTAGATTTTTGGGCAAAATGACTGATGTCATTACAAAGTAGAATTGGTGGCGCAAAAAATAAGCCATCATGTGGATTTTTAGGTGCAAAATTGAAAGAGTTATGATTTTTAAAGACAAGGAGCAAAAAATGAAAATGCAAAAACGGAAAAAACCCCGGTCCTGGGTAAGGGCCTGTCCATAATGCTCAAATTCCACCTAAAAAATTGTGCTGCAGAAGTGCAGCTTGCAGCAGATTTAAGCGATCAGGGGGTTCAGCACCCAGACTACAAACAGATTAAATCTTTTCACATTTCTTTATGACACATAGAAAAAATAACAGTTTCTAAGTGCATGTATGCCACTACTATTTATTAGTAGCCACTATTGTTTTAAAAGATTAAAGTAAACTATTTATATACGAGTAATATACAAAATCAAAGATATATCATGCTTAATAATTTCACAGAATTAAGCTATTAAACACTCCACCCTACAATTTATTGTTATGGTAACATACTTATACCTGACAATACCTGAGATGTTGCATTAGTAATTTCATTATAATTTAACATGTTAAGGGCCAAGGGCATAGGGGTACACCCTCGGTCTTTGGTACTTAAGGACTGAGGGCGTACCTGTACGATCAGGCAGATGCCCGGCATTAACTCTTTGGATGCCACAATCAACGTTGATTTCGGCATCTAAAATGCGGAGATAACGGTACCGATTAGCTTAATGGAGCTGTTCGGGACATCAGCTGCAAAATTGTGGGTTCCGAGTGGACGGCTTGAGGGCCCTTACATGCCTTCCAGCTATGGCAGGCTAGAGCAGCAGAGCATCGATAATACTGATCAATGCTATGCTATGAACAGTGTATGCAATTGTAAGACATGTTATAGCCCCCTATGTAAAAAAAAAGTGAATTAACCCCTTTCTAATAAAAGTTTGGATCCTCACCCTTTTTCCCATTTTTTTTAAACATAATAAATAAACATAATCATATGAGGTACCACCTTGTGTGTAAATGTCCAAATTATTAATATATAAGGTTAGTTAAACCGCACAGTCGATGGCGTACACGTAAAAAAACACCAATGTCCATAACTGCACATTTAGCCCCGTATGCGGAAAAATAAAGTTATAGGTGTCAGAAGAGGTCAATTTTAAGCATGCTAATGTTATAATTTTTTTTAAAGTAGTAAGATAAAATAAAACCTACATAAATTGGCTATCCTTGTAACCGTATGGACCTACAGAACAAAGATAAGGTGTCATTTTTACCAAAAAAGTACACTGTGTAGAAATGGAAGCCCACGAAATTTACAAAATGGTGTTTGTTCATTTGTTTTTTTTCAATTTCATGTAATTACCTAACCACAGGTTCGCAACCCGGGGTAAAACACTTCTATTAATGCAACTCCTAAAATATATATTTTATTATGTACACAAAAAGTATCCCTAGAGAATATATTAAAAACTGATCCAAGGAAGGGCTGATGTATAGTTAGAGTATCAGCTGGAGTAGCCACTCCGTTAACACTAGTGAGCAGCACTGCAGTTACCGCTTGATCGCTTGCCTGACCTTGATATCGAGTTAAAATATTCAGTATATTGCCGGCCTCTACATGTTTCGCCGTGACAGCGGTGTTCTCAAGAGGCAATGGTTGATTAACCATGGTGGTGGGGGTATTTATAATCACCCCTGTGAAATCGAAATCACTTGCCCCTGACTCAGGACCAATCTGGTAGGGTATAACATCTGCTCCAAATGAACACCAATAAGATCGCTATTGCTTAACCCCTTAAGGACAATGGACGTACTCCTACGCCCCCGTTTCCAAGTCCTTAAGGACCGAGGACGTAGGAGTACGTCCTGTCCATTCCCAGCCCCCCACAGCAAGCTGGAGCGGAGCCGATGCCCCATACCTGCTGATATCGATCAGCAGGCATCGCGGCATATTGCCCAGGGGGGTCATGATGAACAATTCAGCCCAGCGATCTGCGGCGGATTCTGGGTCAATCGGGTCTCCAGTGACCCGGTGAACCGGAATTACTGGCTGATCGGGGCTGTCTCTGACGGCCCCGAACAGCCATAGCCAGCAGGGGTGAGGTGGCACTGGTGCCACCTCACGATCGCCCTTGTTCGTCGGCCGGTTTACCGGCCGACCAATCAGGGCACCTGCTGCGGGTGTCACTACCGCAACCCGCTCCGCCCCTCTTCCGGAGGACGTGATCGGGTGCAGGAAGAGGACCCCGGCTGCTGGGGACCCCCATCCCCGGCATCCCTGTTGGGATCGGGACCCCAGGAGCGGCGACTGCGAAGGACTGACCTGCAGCGTGGATCAGCAGTTGGACGTGAGTGACAGCCTCCTGCTGTTGCTTAGCAACAGCTCCCTGCATGTAAAAAGGGCATGCTGGGAGCTGTAGTTATGCAACAGCAGGAGGCAGACCACCACAACTCCCAGCATTCCCTTATGGGCATGCTGGGACTTATAGTTTTGCAACAGCTGGAGGCACATTTTTTCTATGGAAAAGTGTACCTTCAGCTGTTGTATAACTACAACTCCCAGTTTGCACAATCAGCTAAAGTGCATGCTGGGAGTTGTAGTGGTGCATCTGCTGGTTACATAACTACAACTCCCAGCATGCCCGTTGGCTGTTGGTGACTGTTGAGAGTTGTAGTTTTGCAACAGCTGAAGGCACACTGGTTGTGAAACACTGAGTTAAGTAGCAAACCAGTGTGTCTCCAGCTGTTGCATAACTACAATCCCCAGCAAAAGTAGTATGCCTCCAGCTGTTGCATAACTACAAGTCCCAGCATGTACTGATAGACCGTACATGCTGGGAGTTGTAGTTTTGTAACAGCTGGATGTTTCCCCCCCCCCCCCCCCCCAATGTAAATGTACAGTAAGTATCCAGCTGCAAGTTTGAGCTGCGGCAAATTTTCTGCCGCAGCTCAAACTGCCAGCGAGAAACTACTGTGAACCCCCGCCCGTGCGACTGTACCCTAAAAACACTACACTACACTAACACACAATAAAATAAAAAGTAAAAAACACTACTTATACACATATCCCCACACAGCCCCCCTCCCCTCCCCAATAAAAATGACAAACGTCTGGTATGCCACTGTTTCCAAAATGGAGCCTCCAGCTGTTGCAAAACAACTACTTCCAGTATTGCCAGATAGCCACTGACTGTCCAGGCATGCTGGGAGTTTTACAACAGCTGGAGGCACCTTGTTTGGGAATCACTAGCGTAGAATACCCCTATGTCCACCCCTATGCAAGTCCCTAATTTAGGGCTCAAATGCGCATGGTGCTCTTTTGCTTTGGAGCCCTGTCGTATTTCAAGGCAACAGTTTAGGGTCACATATGGGGTATCGCCGTACTCGGGAGAAATTGTGTTACAAATTTTGGGGAATATTTTCTGCTATTACCCTTTTTAAAAATGCTACATTTTTGGGAAACCAAGCATTTTAGGTAAAAAAAAATTTTTATATTTTTTTTTACATATGCAAAAGTCGTGAAACACCTGTGGGGTATAAATGTTCACATTACCCCTTGTTACGTTCCCCAAGGGGTCTAGTTTCCAAAATGGTATGCCATGTGTTTTTTTTTTTTGCTGTTCTGGCACCATAGGGGCTTCCTAAATGCGGCATGCCCCCGGAGCAAAATTTGCTTTCAAAAAGCCAAATGTGACTCTTCTGAGACCTGTAGTGCGCCAGCAGAGCACTTTTCACCCCCATATGGGGTGTTTTCTGAATCGGGAAAAATTGCGCTTCAAATTTTGGGGGGCATTTTCTGCTATTACCCTTTTTAAAAATGTAAAATTTTGGGCAAACCAAGCATTTTAGGTAAAAATTGTTATATATTTTTTTTTACATATGCAAAAGTCGTGAATCACCTGTGTGGTATTAAGGTTCACTTTACCCCTTGTTATGTTCCCCAAGGGGTCTAGTTTCCAAAATGGTATGCCATGTGTTTTTTTTTTGCTGTTCTGGCACCATAGGGGCTTCCTAAAGGTGACATGCCCCCCAAAAACCATTTGTCGCTCCTTCCCTTCTGAGCCCTCTACTGCGCCCGCCAAACAATTTACATAGACATATGAGGTATGTCCTTACTCGAGAGAAATTGGGTTTCAAAAACAAGTAAAAATTTTCTCCTTTTTACCCCTGGTAAAAATTCAAAAATTGGGTCTACAAGAACATGCGAGTGTAAAAAATGAAGATTTTGAATTTTCTCCTTCACTTTGCTGCTATTCCTGTGAAACACCTAAAGGGTTAAAACACTTACTGAATGTCATTTTGAATACTTTGGTGGTGCAGTTTTTTTAATGGGGCCATTTGTGGGGTATTTCTAAGATGAAGACCCTTCAAATCCACTTCAAATCTGAACTGGTCACTGAAAAATAGTGAGTTTGAAAATTTTGTGAAAAATTTAAAAATTGCTGCTGAACTTTGAAGCCCTCTGGTGTCTTCCAAAAGTAAAAACTCATAAATGTTATGATGCAAACATAAAGTAGACATATTGTTTATGTGAACCAAAATTTTTCTTATTTTGAATATCCATTTTTCCTTACAAGCAGAGTGCTTCAAATTTAGAAAAATGATAAATTTTCATTTTTTTCATAAAATTTGGGGATTTTCCCCAAGAAAGGATGCAAGGTACCACAAAAATACCACTATGTTAAAGTAGAATATGTCACGAAAAAACTGTCTCAGAATCAGAATGATAAGTAAAAGCATTCCAGAGTTATTAATGTTTAAAGTGACAGTGGTCAGAATTGAAAAAAATGCTCTGGTCCTTAAGGTGTAAAATGGCCTGGTCCTTAAGGGGTTAAACTCCCTCCTGGGTCACACTCATAACTGTTCCTATCATTGCATGTTTCCACACTTACGTCAGGTGTCAGCGTCCACTGAATACACTGATCACATCAGGATGCATCCATCCTGGTGCTCCTGTCATCATAGTGTGCAGCATATGTCAAGTACAGCGTACGGGAAACTTTTCTCCCATCTTTTGCTGGTAGCAGTGCGCATGCGTTCGCTCTCAGTGTGCCCCCAAAGAGTTACAAAATTGTGTTTTTTTCAATTTCCCCCCACAAATATTTTTTGGGTTTTGCCGTAGATTTTGTTAAGAAATTATTGATAGCATTACAAAGTACAATTGGTGGCGTAAAAAAAACAAGCCCTTATATGGGTCTGTAGGTACTAAATTGAAAGCATTATGATTTTTAGAAGGGGAGTAGACAAAAAACGAAAGTGCAAAAACGAAAATTGGCCTGGTACGGCCAAAATGGGCTTAGTCCTTAAAGAAGCACTGTCATTATGAAAAACTTTTTATATTTTGTAGTACTACTGATAAGATGACCTTTTTTAAATATACATTTCTTTAAAAAAAAAATTTAATTTTACTAAAATTTTCATTTTTTTTTTACTAAAAATGAAAATAGCCGCCACTAGGGGTCATCTATCTTTATGCAAACAGACTACTCTGTATTTTGCAGCATACTGGATACCGGCTGTAAAGTGTGTTGGTATCAAGTATAGGAGATCACTTGTGCATCACTACAGCCTTCAGCTGTTCCTAAACTACAACTCCCATGATGGGAGAATAATAATAACAGCTGGGCAGAATAATATTTGTAAAACTCTATTTTAGAGCTGTGTATTCTCCAGCTGTGTGCCTCCAGCTCTTGCAAAACTGCAAAGGATGTGTGGGCATGCTGGCAGTTGTCGTTTTGCAACAGATAAAGGCAACATTGCTCTAACACAGTGCTTTACAAACACTGCAGCTCCAGCTGTTGAAATGCAAAACTACAACTCCCAGCATGCTTGAACAGCCAAAGCTTTCTCTGCCTCCTGAATGACGAAGAAGCTGATCAGACATTCAGGAGTCTGTGAAAGCTGAATGACACACATAGTGACATCTATGTTGATTAGCATCCAGCTTTACTAGGAACAGATAGAAAATGTATGCATTAAAAACTACTGCGCAGTGATTTGCAGACTGCCAGGCTGCTCCCAGACTCAGAGCAGATGAGTCATCACAGTGAGGGAGAGAGATGGACATGCTCCCTCCACAAGGCAAGAACAAAAAGCAAGTGAGAAAGATATAAATGCTATTTGTTAGGGATATATAGTTCCTAGACACATAAACATTATATGTACATGATCAAGATCAGATACTAAGTAACATATCACTTTTTTTTTGCACTATGTATGCTTTAATATATAGAATATTAAAAAATATTATGGGTGAATCATCAATACAATAATATTAGATAAATTCTATTCAAAACATGCTGACTCTGATACTCAGGTGTGCTCTTAGAAGTCCACTCTTCAGGCAAATGCACATATGTTTCTCCAGTTTTCTAAAATTTAATGCGGACCTGTCAGCAGCTAAACAGGAATATACATACAGTATATTAGCGAATGAATGGATGAGACATCTTGCAACAATTTCAGGCATATATATATATATATATATATATATATATATATATATTTAAATTTCTATAGTGTTCTTTAGCACTGAGATATTTCCTTTTTAATATATAAATTAGGATAAAGTGCCCAGAAGGCATTCCCTAGCACAACAAGAGCCCCGAGTTAGCCAGCCCTAAGCTATTGGTGTAGAGCTACACGGAAAGTACAGTATTTCATATTAGTGAGTATACTCCTCACATTTTTGTAAACGTTTTATTATATCTTTTATCTTTATATCTTTGTGTATGTTGTACATCTTGGCGAATCAATCACTTTTCTAATATACTTCATGAAAATGTTTTATCCGCTGTCTATAGAAAGTGCAGAAATTGAGGGCAGGACTAGCACTTCTATGTGCTCACTCCTGTCTATCAGACTGCAGCATGAATACAGAGAGGAGAGGATTACAGAGCAGTGATTGAATGAAGATACCCAGCACAGCAGATTTAAGAAATAAATGAGTGCATGGTGAGTAAGGGCAAGTTCAGTGGGATTTGTGAGATAAATACAGCAGCTAGACACATACAAAAGACACGTTAAGAATCAGCAGGGCCTAAAAAGTAACATATATCAGCATATTTTTTTCTGTTGTATGACAGGCATGCTTTATTGTTGCTGTCTCCTCAAAATAACTCAACACGCAGCCATTAATGTCTGCCTTAAAGGGGTGTTCCATGAACTGTCCATAGTAGGAGATGTTTGCTATGGGGATTTGCTGATACTCTAGACAGTTCCTGAGACAGACAGAGGTGTCAGCAGAGAGCACTGGTGTCAGACAGAAAAGAACAACTCAACTTCAGCTGCTGATAAGTACTGGAAGGATTAAGATTTTTCCATAGAACTCATTTACAAATCTATTTAACTTTATGGAGCCAGTTGATTTTTAAAAAAAATGTTTTTTTTTTTTTTCGTTTTTTTTTCATGGAATACCCCTTTAAGCTTCTTAGGGCAAGGAGTTCACCAGACATTTACAGGTTGCGACTGGAGTCCTCTTCCACTCCTCATGATCATATTATAAAGCTGGTAGATGTTAAACACCTTGCGCTTCCCCACCTTCCATTTGAGAATGCCCCACAGATGCTCAATAGGGTTTAGGTCTGGAGACATGTTTGGTGAGTCCAATACCTTTACTTTCAGCTTCTTTAGCAAGGCAGCAGTGGTCGTGGAGGTGCGTTTGGGGTCTTTATCATATTGTAATACTGCCCTACAGCCCAGGTTCTGAAGTGAGGGGGCTCATGCTCTGCTTCAGTATGTCTCAGTACATGTTGGCATTCATGGTTCCCTCATTGAACTGTAGCTCCCCAGTGCCAGCAGCATTCATGCAGGCCTAGACCATGACACTCCCATTATAATGTTTGACTGTGACACTGTCTGAACCAAATAAGGTTATCCTGGTCTCATGAGACCACAGAACTTGGTTCCAGTAATCCATGTTCTTTGATTACTAGGCAAACTGTTTTGGGGCTTTCTTCTGCTTCATCTTCAGAAGAGGTTTCCTTCTGAGACGACAGCTAGGCAGACCAATTTGATGCAGTGATTCACTTTCTGCAGCAATGCAGGCAGCACTCATGTTTATTTCACAAAGACAACTTCTGGATATGATGCTGAGCACGTACACTGAGCCTCGTTGGTCGACCATGGCGAGGCCTGTTCTGAGTGGAACTTGTCCTGTGTAATAGCTGTATGGTCTTGCCCACCATGCTGCAACTCTGTTTCAGGGTCTTGGCAATCTTCTTATAGCCAAGGGCATCTTCATGTAATGCAACAAAAAATTTTTTAGATTCTCAGAGAAATTGTTGAACTTCTAGTGACCAGTATTAGAGAGTGTGAGAGTGATTACACCAAATGTCAGACATTTGCTTCCCATTTGTACTTGCGACTTTGTAACACCAATGATTCACATGACATCCAAGACTGAAAATAACTAATTGGACCTAATTTTGACATTTCTACCTTTTCTGTAGTGTTGACACATGAGCAGATATAATAAAATATTTACAAAAATGTGAGGAGTGTACTCATTTATGTGAGATACTGAACATACAGTGGTAGGGACTCCTGTGAAAGTCAAGAGCCCTTGCACTTGTACTGTACATAGTGTACGGTACGTTTTGTAGTGCCCTATACTATCAGTGCAGGGCACCACAGGAATTCAAACAGAACCAGAGACTCCAGGAGTCCTTGCTCCTGTACACACCTTTCATGGTGTGCTAAGCTGATTAGTGATGAGCAGCAGGGGCCATATACGAATTTGTGATATTTCACGAATATATGGATGAATATTCATCCTATGTTCGCGAACTTCGCATATTCGCTATGTTTGTTCTCTTTTTTTTTTTTCATGCGCATGCGCGATTGTATCTTTCACCTAAAAGAAGGGAGGGATCAGTGTCCTCTGACTGGAAGTGCCAATATTCGTGAATATGCAAATATTCATTTTTTGCATATTCACATATATTCACATATTTGCATATATTCGAATATTCGCAAAAAAAACTAATATTCCTCATTACGAATATATATCACTATGTTCTAAATATTTGTGAAATCGCAAAGTGCCAATATTCGTGGTAAAAATTTGCATTTCGAATATTCCCGCTCAACACTAATGCTGATAGTAAAGTACACCTTGGGAAGGATAATGTACACTACTAATCATCTTGTCAGTAGCTACATCTGTAGATATCAATGAGTTTGTTGTTTGTGTGTATTGACGCTTATTTATGATAAACAATCGGGATATGTCACGTCTTTTATACATGATAAACTGGAGAGACATATCCAGACATACCTATCTTTGTATACTTCATTGCTTTATATCCATACATTTTTTTTTAAACTGAGTCTGAGTGTCAGAGAGGCGTGGCCGAGGGTCCGCTATTCCCCGGGGCTGCAACACTCTCCCCTGACGTCATGCCCACTCTTGCTGTTGATTGACAAACAGAACTCGCTTACCCCTTTTCTTTTGTGGTCCCATGTGCCACAAATGCATTTTTAGTCCTTGTGGCTCTAGGTTATAGTGCTTATATTTGATAAGTGGTGGCAGCATATATGTTCTTTAAATGTGTATAAGAAAGGGCTATGGAATAATGGTTAGCTGTGCAGGGGGAGAAAAGCATTTCTTCTGACAATTGTTTATGCAGTTGACAATGTATATCTGATGTGCAAACAGGAATCTAGTTTGTATGCTATAAATCATTTTCCCTCTCTGTGGGTTTTCCTCTGTTTTTCTTTTGGGTCTGGGTTTTTAGGGACTAGTAAAAAGATTGAAAATTATTCCATCACAATCTGGGATAAGATTTGTGTCCTTGAGAAGCTCAGCTGGTGGTGTAAAGCTGGTGGGCTCCAAATGGCATCAAAACCACAGTCTGGTGTGGGAATTCTGACCAATTGAATACAATACTATTTGAGTTTATACACAGCTGACAGGGGCTGTTACAGACAAGCAATTTAATTTGTTTTGATGCCGGTCATTGAACCCCCATAGTCAATGGTGACTGTGGCATCTAGGCATCTAGCTCAAAGCTGCTGTCGGGAAATCACACCATAAATGTCTTAACTTAGTATTGCATATTCTTAAAGGGGTACTCCCACCCTAGACATCTTATCCCAGATGTCTGATCTTGGGGGTCCCGCTGCTGGCGACCCCCGCAGTATTGCATGCGGCACCCACCTGTTTTTTGTGCGGAAGCGCTGGAGGGTCTGAGTCACGACTACGGGAACGGAAGTCCGTGATGTCAGGACTCCGCCCCGTGTGACGTCACGCCCATCCCCTCAATGCAAGTCTATGGGAGGGGGCCTTTGGATAGGCTATGCATTGCCAAGGCGGGAGTACCCCTTTAAGTCAACTCTGATAGCATAAGGGCATCTATTTTCATGAATTTCTGAATGTTCCTAATTAGTTCCTAATTAGTTAACATGTTATTCTTTCCTTCATAAACACGGAGCTTCACAAAACAAAGGTACTGACTACAGGTTGCTAGTTATTGTTTTTGTAGAAATTGCATAGAGTTTTGCTATGTTGTGGCTATCTCTTCGAAAGTTGGATATGTCCATAGTCATAGGTCCAATCTCAAAACAACTACCAAGAAGAGAGCATAACAGTTTGCTTTAAAGAAAAACATTCCTTTTTATATTGGAGTTAAAATATAAGCCCTTGGTGCCTGTGAAACTTTGTAGATGATTTCTTGGTCAATAGTGCCATCTAAAGCAAATTGTTAGGTATTGTCCCGGGGAGATTTTCTGTCTCCCTATTGGTTGAATGTTTTATACAGGCGGCCATTCTTGACCATTTCGTTGTCTGAGTCCTAGGAGGCACTATGATATTTGGTAAAGTATCATTTGTATTAGTTTTATCAATCTAACCTGTTGATAGAATCATTTGATGTCTGAATGGTCTCAGGCCTATAAGTGGCCTGCATTTCCAGAGGTATAGTCATAGACCGTGCGATCAGGATTCTGCAATTTACTGAATCCTCCGATTTCAACCAATAAAAATAGAAGTATCTCTTTTGGGAAATACATATTGTTCCATCGTCAAAATGCTCCTAAAAGGCAATGCATAATACGATACTGTGTTGATCACATTTAAGTTAATCGATAATGTCCAGGTAAAGTAATTTGCTCTCACATACAGGAAGTATCTGGTAATTGAACAAACCTTTTGCTTTATTGCATTATTTGTCTACATGTTTATTGTTCATATTATTATGCTGAATCAATTGGGTTGCTATATTGTTAGTATTGATAGTATAACTTGGAGTTACAGGGGTATGCTGGTAAAAAAACTATTTTTTTTTCATATCAACTGGCTCCAGAAAGTTAAACACATTTGTAATTTACTTCTATTAAAAAATCTTAATCCAACCAGTACTTATTAGCTACAGAAGTTGAGCTGTTCTTTTCTGTCTGACAACAGTGCTCTCTGCTGACACCACGTCTGTCTCAGGAACTGGCCAGAGCAGGATAGGTTTGCTATGGGGATTTGTTCCTACTCTGGACAGTTCCTGAGACAGACAGAGGTGTCAGCAGAGAGCACTGTTGTCAGATCACTTTTTATAAAAATTTTTTGCAGTTTGCTGTGACAAAAAAGCAGAAATGTATGACTTTTTTTCTTTTTTTACATTTATGCTGTTCCCTACTTTTATAGTTTGGACATTTACACATGCAATTATATCAAATATGTTTATTATTTATTGTTTTTTATGCTTTTTTGTATTAATATGGGGAAAAAGGGGTGATTTAAAACTTTATTGGGGAGGGTCTTTTTCCCATTTTTTTTCACTTTTTTTGAAAACTTTTTTTTACATTTATTTTAAACTTTTTTAGGTATAGCAATCATAAGATTGCTAATACTGTTCAGTGCTATGCATAGGGAATACCACTGATCAGTATTATCGGTGATCTTCTGCTTTGGTCTGCTGGAAGGCAGATCATTGCAGAAGACCCCGGGGGACGGACGGAGGCAGGTGAGGGGACCTCCGTCTGCCATCTTGGCTGATCTGATCCCCATGTTCAGGGCATTCTGATCATCCATTTTAAGTGCCGCACTGCCACAGATGCCGTGGTCTGTATTGATCATGGCATCTGAGGGATTAATGGCAGACATTAGCGCGATTGTCCGCTGATGTCCGCCATTACTGGCAGGTCCGCGGCTGCTGAGAGCTGCTGGGACATGCCATGAATGAAGTGAGCGCAGCTCCTGCACTCGCTTCACAGCCACGTCATACATTTAAATGTATAGCGCTGTGCGCAACGTTAGTGCTGGGCGGTATGACCAAAAATGCATATCATGGTATTTTTGCAAGTTGTGGCGGTTCCACGGTATTTAACGGTATTCCCCCCCACCCCCCACGCTGGGTAACTAATCATATGTGACCCGCGGGCGCTGCTCCCCCCCATCCTCCTGTGAGCCTCCGGCGCTTTAAATGAATGAGCTGCATGCCGTGGCGCTAGAAATGATTAAAGGACAACTGTACTGCAGGAATTGTGCCCGGGCTGCAAAGATAAACAAAATAAACTTTGACTCACCTTCCTACGTTCCCCCATTGCTCCAGTATTGGCCTCACGGTCCCCTGCTGCGATCCTGATGCTGCTTCCTAAGGACGGGAACGTCACAGAGATGGCCATCTCCTTACATGACAGTGAGCTCAGCCTATCACTGGCCGAGGTGGGACATCACTGTGGCCGGTGATACGTTGATGGCTCTGTGACGTTTCTGTCCCCAGGAAGCAGAATGAGGATCACAGTGGAGAACCGTGAGGCTGATACCGGAGCAACGGGGGAACGTAGGAAGGTGAGTCGAAGTTTATTTTGTTTATTTTTGCAGCCCGGCACAGGAATATGCAAAATTCATACAGTACAAATGTCCTTTAATCATACACAACGCCAAGGCATGCAACTCATTCATTTATAGCGCCTGCAGCTCACAGGAGGACGGGGGGAGCAGCGCCCGTGGGTCACATATGATTAGTTCCCCGATGTGGGGTACAGCGCAGCGCTGTGGCTGATAATTCGTTGGGGGGGGGGGGGGGTTAGAGAAGCAGAGCAGCGCCCGAGGGGCATTTATGATTAGTTCCCCGATGTGGGGACAGCCGCTGCAGCTGATAATTCATTCATTCGAAGGGGGGGAGGGGCCTGACCGGTATTTCGGTATAGAAAAAATTCCTATAGTACAGAAAAAACATACCGGTATTCGGTATGAATCAGTATACCGCACAGCACTACGCGAAGTATCACTATGCTGCGCCATACATTTAGGGCGTGTGTCCTTAAGGGGTTAATTACTTTGTCATTGTTGTTAGACTAGATTGATACTGTGCTTTCAATTGTAGGCATTATATAAACTAGGCTCAATATTGATCCTGGTATCTGAAGTATAAGGGGGCTTACGGAGACTCCTCCATCATGAGGGTTTGATAAGTCAAGATGGTGGCTAGAGCTCCTCTTACCAGCTCCAGGGCTGGCTCCTGAAATATTCTACTTTGGTTTCCCTTTTGGCAGACCAGAGAATTATATAGAAGACAAAACTGATCGGTGCCATACCTATAATCACATCCCAGAAAAAAGAGGAATAAAAAGTGATCAAAAAGCCACATATATGCAAAGGTAGTACAGATAAAAACTACAGATTTTGACGCAAAAAATTAGCCCTTATAGAGCCACGTATGCAGTAAAGTAAGGAAGTTATAAGGGGGGCTCAAAATAGGGCAGTTTAAATATACTTATTTTGTAAAAAAAAAAAAAAAGTTTTGCCTTTTAAAATGAGAAGAGAAAAATATCTGAAATGCAAAATTTTAATGGAATGTGTCCTTAACCCCTTAAGGACCAAGGACGTACTGGTACGTCCTTGGTCCTGCTCCCCTGATATAACGCGGGGTTACACGGTAACCCCGCATCATATCACGGCGGGCCCGGTGTCATAGTGAAGCCGGGACCCGCCGCTAATAGCGCGCAGCGCCAATCGTGGCGCCGCGCGCTATTAACCCTAAAACCAAAAGTGAAAGCTGGCGGTTAACTCAGTGGGCTGTTGGGGATAGCCGCGGCGAAATCGCGGCATCCCGAACAGCTTACAGGACACCGGGAGGGCCCTTACCTGCCTCCTCGCTGTCCGATCGCCGAATCGGGGCATGAGCAGTCATGCGGCAGAATCATCGATCACTGGTTTCCTATGAGAAACCAGTGATCAATGATGAAGATCAGTGTGTGCAGTGTTATAGGTCCCTATGGGAGCTATAACACTGCAAAAAAAAAAAAGTGAAAAAAAAAAGTGAATGAATATCTATTAAAAGTTTGAATCACCCCCCTTTTCCCATAAAAAAAAAACACAGTGTAAATAAAAATATAAATAAACATATATGGTATCACCGCGTGCGGAAATGTCCAAATTATAAAAATATATCATTAATTAAACCGCTCGGTCAATGGCGTGTGCGCAAAAAAATTCCAAAGTCCAAAATAGTGCATTTTTGGTCACTTTTTATATAATTTAAAAATGAATAAAAAGGGATCAATAAGTCCTATCAATGCAAAAATGGTACCGTTAAAAACTTCAGAACACGGCGCAAAAAAATCCTCATACCGCCCCATACACGGAAAAATAAAAAAGTTATAGGGGTCAGAAGATGACAATTTTAAACGTATTAATTTTCCTGCATGTAGTTATGATTTTTTCCAGAAGTACGACAAAATCAAACCTATATAAGTAGGGTATCATTTTAATCGTATGGACCTACAGAATAAAGATAAGGTGTCATTTTTACCGAAAAATGTACTACGTAGAAACGGAAGCCCCCAAAATTTACAAAACTGCGTTCTTTTTTCAATTTTGTCGCACAATGATTTTTTTTTCTGTTTCACCGTACATTTTTGGGCAAAATGACTGACGTCATTACAAAGTAGAATTGGTGGCGCAAAAAATAAGCCATCATATGGATTTTTAGGTGCAAAATTGAAAGAGTTATGATTTTTTAAAGGCAAGGAGCAAAAAACGAAAATGCAAAAACGGAAAAACCCCCGGTCCTTAAGGGGTTAAGGGGTTACACATTTTAATAGGTGTTGTAAAAGACAATCCCTTTTATGGCTCAGATATTTGATGAAAAATTCAATAATAATACTAATGTGTTAATAAGTCAGATAATTGCCTTGCCAGGTCACAATCTACCGTAAATAGTACGATGGTATCTGTTTTCTCCTTCTTAGAGGACAGCAGTGACATTTGTTTGAAGACTGTTTCTGATGTTGAAGAAGGTTCTGGTTTTCTAGAAGGTTTCTGACCTTAAATATTATTATTTTTTAATTAGTGGCTGCAATAATTACCCATGTAACAAAAAATCCTTGAGCTCTAATGTGCAACTAATGTCTGATTACTGTGCTCCCATAAAGTGGTTTCCATTTTACAAAAAAGTTCAACATTTGGGCAACATGAAAGGAAATGAATATGTAACTTGTCATTTGGCAATGATAAGCTTTAGTCACCTGTACTGCACTCTTCTCAATTTGCCATTATTTATTTGCCATTAACTCTGTTAAGTAAATGTAGAAAGAACTGAAAACAATTTAAAATGTATCATTACATGTGGAAAACAAAAGAGGAAATACATTGCTCTTCTAGGCTGTAGTCAAAATTCAATATATATTCGAGAGAATAAAATATGATGTGACTGTGACTAAGAGACAACAAATAATTACCCAGCAATTATGTCATCACTTTGGCACAGTCACATCATGTTTTATTCCCCAGAATATATTCTGAATTTTTATTCCAGCCTAGATGTGTGTATTTTCTCTCTTGTCTTCAATATTTGGTCTAAAGGGGTAGTCAGACCCTGATATACTTTACACCAACACTAGTCAGTATATCTACCTCAAAGTTGAGCTTCCACACTCTATGTTGTATTTAGCATTTCATGTTGGCTTATGAAATTAATGTCTGCTCGTGTAATGCAAGGGCGCATCAAGCCCCCACAGCAGAAGCTACTTTTACAGAGCAGCTTTACGTTCTATGACATACAGGGGTCCCGAGCAAAGCATTACTATCTGTGGTGTCCCAGCACCAAAGGTTGTCCTTTGGGCTAAAGATTGCCTCGGGCATCCCTGCTGTCTTTATTTTGAGCCCATTGCTCCATGATCTACTTTATTATACTGTGTTGTATTTCTATGTTATGTTATCCTTAAATGATGTACTCTACCTTTAATGTAGTGTTTCCCCCCCCCCAGGGTGCCTCCAGCTGTTGCCAAACTACAACTCCCAGCATGCCTGGACAGTAAAAGGCTGTCTGGGCATGCTGAGAGTTGTAATTCGGCCACAGCTGGAGGCACCCTTGTTGGGAAACACTGCTTTAAGGAATTGTGGCAGAGTGACCAGTTGACCCTGATGCCCCAATGGCAGCCCACAAACATTGGCCTTTATGTAGTGTAGGGGTACGGAGCTGTTCAGAGAGTGTTCAGTTGTGGTTAGGAGTTGCAGTCGAGGAGAGAGTTGGAGTGTGAAAGGAGTCTTGGAGTTGAAGAGCTAAGGAACAGAGTGAGGAGATCTGAGGAAAAGCCTAAAGTCTGCAGCGACACCAATCTCAGGAAACGCCAGCGCACAGGTGAAATTTAAAGCCTGGTGGTAAGCAAGGAGTCCTTGGGGAAGAAACATAGGGGGAGATTTAACAAAACCTGTCCAGAGGAAAAGTTGCCCAGTTGCCCATAGCAACCAATAAGCTTGCTTCTTTAATTTTTAACAAGGCCTCTGCAAAATAAAAGAAGGAATCTGATTGGTTGCTATGGGCAACTGGGCAACTTTTCCTTTGCACAGGTTTTGATAAATCTCCCCCATAGTCTTCAGTCAGTCAGCATAAAATCTGTAAATCCGGCGTGGGCTATTATAATCTGCAGTTTCACCTACAAGTCTCAACGGGCCCCCATGAGTTACACTTTGAACATCCCTCTGCACTAAAGTTTGTACTGTCAAGGACTTGATAACTCCTGCAACAGTAATGATAGTTATCCGTAACCTTGCATCAGTGTCATTCTTGTCCCCGCGCTTGGCCCAGGAGAAAGAGAATCTCATCCTTAGACTGTGGAGGTGAATGGTGCCCTGGCATCACAAACTGTACCCTACACCCTATGTTCAATCACCCAATAGCCAGTGCTGTACACTACATATCTATCATGTCCAAACAGACAGGAATTACCCTGATGAGACAACCACTTTATTGTGACATATAAATGTGTCATGAGAATCAGTATTGCTACTGGACACCAGAAATCAAGTGTGGAGTGGAGGTTTATATTTTGGATTACGTTTAAATATAGTCTTTACAGACTTAAGAAAATCTATGAGATAGAAAGAAATGTGATATAACCAATTACAGTTACAGGAACAAGCCATCATTGTAAAAAGATCAACCATACTAACAAGGCTCCAGTGGTACAAAGTATTGTTACTAAACCAAATATGGATTTCTGCCACTTTAATAATGACATTTCCTTTCTAATGCTGTTCATAATTCATGCTTAGGCTAATACAAGTACAATTACACATCTTAATACAGGCTCATTAGTTAACAATTTAGGAGATTATTCCAATAATACATCTATGGCACAGGTAAATGGATACCTTTATAATGCATTACAACTGAAACACTGTTCATCTTTAATTGGTGAGGAAAAATCCTAAACAATATATGAGGAATGCTTTTCCTTATATCATATATTCACATAGCCATATTCTGGATCCCTATACATTATTTTTGTTATTCACTCTACAAAGCTGTTTTGGGGCCAGTTTTTGTAAAACAATTTTTATGGGTACCTATTTGAAGTACATGTCATTGTTGTAATCACTTTTTAATAATTAAATAATTTATTGATACAAAGGAAAATAAGGTGTTTTGAATTTTTAATTGTAGGTTTTAAATTTGTTGGGGGTGGAGTGGCAATCTAAGAGGGAGTGTGTCTAACCACATAGGTGCTAAGGGCACTGTTGCCAAAGACATCTAGGGGGCCAAATGGCCAGGACAGAAGTGATCAGTAGCTGCCAGCAGGTGTCAGCTAAAATAGATGCTGTGAATCCAAAAGGCTTGGCTCCTAAACCCACTCCATACAACCTTCCTGCCATTATGTATATGTATCAGAAAAGGGTTAATAGAGGTACCTCTGGTTGTTTTCTTAGGTCACGTTAGTACCTCACTGTCAGAATGCAATATGACTTTAAGGATGCTTCTATATTTAAATGGAGGTATATTCTAGTAAAAAAGAGGTTGGTAGTTTTGTGAATAAATAACGTTCCCTCCCTGTTGGCTGACCCGAAAGGGAGGAGGATTACCATTCCTACCGACTGTTCTAAAATGTCACAGTGCAGGCAGTGTATTGCCGGCCACAGCGATGTCCCGCCTCGGCCAGTGATAGTCCTTTGACAGACCTTCTCCCGGCTGCCCGGGATCCTTACATGATGTGATTTAAAAAAAAAATGAATGAAAATGGATGCATCACATTGAATTAATTTTTGTAACAAAAATCTGCCTTCATCCACCGCAGGGTCATAAATTTTTTCAGATGCACAGAAAAATATACCATGCAATGTTTTCTTGATTATAGGGCAATATGCCACCAATAATAACTGTGCTGTATTTAAATGAGGGGCATCATGCCCTAAGATTCTAGAAGAATTTCAAGGCACCTGTCACGATTCGGCTTCCAGGTAGTGGATCCTCTGTGTCAGCGAGGGATTGGCGTGGACCGTGCTAGTGGACCGGTTCTAAGAGGCTACTGGTTTTCACCAGAGCCCGCCGCAAAGCGGGATGGTCTTGCTGCGGCAGTAGCAACCAGGTCGTATCCACTAGCAACGGCTCTACCTCACTGACTGCTGAGAAGGCGTGGGACAGAAGGACTAGGCAGAGGCAAGGTCAGACGTAGCAGAAGGTCGGGGGCAGGCGGCAAGGTTCGTAGTCAGGATGGGTAGCAGAAGTTCAGGTACACAGGCTTTGGACACACTAAACGCTTTCACTGGCACAAGGCAACAAGATCCGGCAAGGGAGTGCATGGGAGGAGATCAGATATAGCCAGGGAGCAGGTGGAAGCCAATTAAGCTAATTGGGCCAGGCACCAATCATTGGTGCACTGGCCCTTTAAGTCTCAGAGAGCTGGCGCGCGCGCGCCCTAGAGAGCGGAGCCGCGCGCGCCAGCACATGACAGCAGGGGACCGGGACGGGTAAGTGACCTGGGATGCGATTCGCGAGCGGGCGCGTCCCGCTGTGCGAATCGCATCCCCAACGGCCAAGACAGTGCAGCGCTCCCGGTCAGCGGGACCGGGGCGCTGCAGGGAGAAAGACGCCGTGAGCGCTCCGGGGAGGAGCGGGGACCCGGAGCGCTAGGCGTAACAGCACCATAGAAGTCTGTATTTCAAAGTACATTATAATTTATCATGGTAATACGCATACGAATAAAAAAAAGCTCCATCTCAGTATTCATGACCTTTTTAAAACCTGGAAACTTTTACCGGCAAGAGTGTCACCTTGCAGAGATAAAAATATACTATATATAAACAGATGCATGTCTGTGAGCATTCTTTATGGTTATAAAACAAACGGTAGCTAGCTCGAACACTGCCAATTTTTTAAACCTTTTCATGTTCATGTAACTATCAGTATCGTAAACCACATTGTAAAATACTCTAAATAATAAATGAAATCAATAGCACAAAAAAACAGATCAGTAAACAAAAGTGTATAAGATAACTTACAGTGCACAAGCAATAAGTGGTTAAAAGGATGTATTCTTAGAGAAGGATCAGCATCAAACATACTTTATCAAACATACTTTATACCATAGTTATTATTGCCTAGGGAGACATTTACTACTGTATGTCCTTCTCTGCTCCTGCTGTTTCTGAGATGTAGAGTACTGTAATTACTGTGCCATTAGTAATAATTGTAGTATACATGTATTTTAACAACAAAAAAACAAGAAAACCCCATTATGGTAGATGAAGGAGACTGAAGCTTTGAATGGAAATCAAACGATATACATTTTTGAGAATATTTAATGCATATGCTCTTAGTAAGCCAACCTTAGGTGAATTACACATTTTATGGTGCAGATAAATAAAAATAATTTTATATTGCCATAATATGCACTTAGACATTTATCTACTAATGTACATTAACAGTTTTAACAAAAAAAAAAAATAAATAAGCACGCATGGTGCAGTGTAACAGAATGCGTTAAATGAAAGTGTTTTGATGGCTTATTTTGTGTGAATCAGTAATGCACTATGATAGACAGCCATATTGGATTAACAGAAACCAGAAAAGAATAAACATGTCCTTGCAGCTATGCCAATGATAAGAGCTGATTCATACTGAGAAGGGGTTTACCAATTCCTAAAACCCCTTAAAATGGGGTGTTACTTTATTAAAGCCCATGTTAGATAATATATTGAAGCAAGCTGATTTCATTGAGTATAGTCCATTATTTGGGATCCCCATCAATCTGTTCTAGCTGATAGTGGTTATAAGGAGTATAGCTATCCATGGAGCACCCAACACATCCATGCATTACATGGACAGACCATGGATTTTCTTCCTCCGAGCTTCCCTGCCTCCTTTCTCCATTCTCCCATAAGCACAGAGGAAAGAGACAGGGAAGCTTGGAAAGCCGGACCCTGTCTCCATTACACAAGGTAATGTATTTGCATACTAGAAACAGAGCCTGTAACTCCAAAATGACTGGATCAATTCTTTGTAAATAATACATAATTTTACTCAGGTTAACCTGCACTATAAGCCTGTGCATTTGGTTTAGTGCGAGTGAACCGGCTGTCAGTTTACCTTTAAGGGACATGTAATGCCTTATTTAACCTCTTAAGGATGCAGGGCATAGCTGTACGCCCTGCACCTGATCCCACG
Organism: Hyla sarda; assembly: GCF_029499605.1. Taxonomy (NCBI): domain Eukaryota; kingdom Metazoa; phylum Chordata; class Amphibia; order Anura; family Hylidae; genus Hyla; species Hyla sarda. The sequence goes on from NC_079193.1 coordinate 164,055,954, forward strand.
ATATAACGCAGGGTCACGCGGTGACCCCGCATCATATCGGGTTGGTCTCTGCAGCTAACGGTAGCCAGAACCCGTGGCTAATACCAGACATCACCGATCGTGGTGATGCCCAGTAATAACTCTTTAGACATGGCGATCAAAGTTGATTGCCGCATCTAAAGATAAAAAAAGCATTCCTAGCAGCTCAGTTGGGCTTATCGGAACCACCGCGGTGAAACCACAGTATCCCGATCAGCTGTACGGACGCGAGGTGGGTTCCTACCTGCATCCTCGTTGTCTGATCGTCATTTGATTGATCCATGCCTGAGATCCAGGCTGGAGCAATCGAGCGCTGAAAACACTGATTAATGAAATGCTATGACATAGCATTGATCAGTGTCTGCAATCAATGTATTGCATGTTATAGTCCCCTATGGGGGCTATAACACTGCAAAAAAAAAGTGTAAAAAATTGTTAATAAATGGGATTTAACCCCTTCCTTAATAAAAATCAGAATCACCCCCCTTTTCCCATTTAAAAAAGTGTGCAAATAAAAATAAAAACAAACATATGTAATATTGCCACGTGCGTAAATGTCTGAACTTTAAAAATATATTGTTAATTAAATTGCATGGTCAATGCAAAAAAATTCCAAAGTCCAAAATAGGGTATTTTTGGTCACTTTTTATACCATAAAAATGAATAAAAGCGATCAAAAAGTCAGATCAAAACAAAAATGGTACCAATAAAAACTTCAGATCACGGCACAATAAATGAACCCTGATACATCCCTGTATGCGGAAAAAATTAAGAAGTTATAGGGGTCAGAAGAGGACATTTTTAAACGTATTAATTTCACCGTAGATTTTTGGATTAAATGACTGATGTCATTACAAAGTAGAATTGGTGGTGCAAAGAACAAGCCATTATATGGGTCTGTAGGTGCAAAATTGAAAAGGGGATGATTTTTCTAAGTAAATAAAAAAGGATAGTGCAAAAACGGACAAACCCTCTATCCTTAATGGGTTAAGCTGTGGTGTTGCTGCAGAAGAAATGGATGCCAGGATTCTCTAGGCCCAGATTTATCAAACTGTGTGAGAGAAAAAATTGAGTGATTTTTCCACAGCAACCAATCACAGCTCAGCTAACAAGCTCTGGTAAAGTGAAAGCTGAGCTGTGATTGGTTGCTGTGGGAAAATCACTCCCTTTTTACATAGTTTGATAAATCTGGGCCCTAGTGATCTCAACTGAACACTGTAGGGTCTAAGCAATCCAACAACCTCCGATCAGCTTGTTTGCAGAAAACCCTAAGGCGGAAATTCTAATTGGTAGTTTTCTGGTAAATTGGTTTGGGTCCATAAATGGACAAAAACAGAATGGGGGGGGGGGGATTAGTAAGACTGTGTGTGCCCAAAAATCTAAAGATGGACCAGAATTTCAAACAGTGCCATTGTTAATAATACGGAGCACTCGAAGACTTTGTAAACTAAGCTTACATTATCTAGCTAGTAGACATCCTCAATGTGCTATACGAAATGAATCAAACGCCAAATGAACCCCCCCCCCCCCAAAAAAAAGGCTTTTCAGTTAGTATAACATTCAAGTACATAATGCACAACCCACAAGAAAAAATTATAAACTGTGTCCAACATACAGAAACCAAGAAACCACAAGGTACAAAAACCTATAATATACATATGTCACTATGCCTGATGTGTGTTTCACACTCTGCTTCACCTGGGCTCCCACTCTTTTTATTAGGATCCATCTATAAATGATGAAGGAACAATGTATAGAAGCGGAAACAGCAGAGTTCTTAAACCAGTGTACCTCTAGCTGGTGCAAAACTACAACTTCTAGGATACTCCTGGGAGTTGTAGTTTTGTAACAGATGAAAGTACACTGGTTAGGAAATGCTGGAGTAGAGAACAATTTGGGGGATATTACAGCGTATGCTGCAGTGTAAATATGTGTATTACTAAAAATATTATATAAAGTAAAACCTCAACTGTGATATCAAAGAATCCCTATAGATAAAGCCATCCTTACTGCTTAAATACAGAGAGGAAGCAAGACTAATAAATTCCTAAAAGTGTAGTGCTCTAATATGAATTTATTAAAAATACTTTTAGGGTCTATTCACACGTACAATATTCTGCGCAGATTTGATGCACAGGATTTCAAGCTGTGTTCACTCTTTTTAGACATGCATAGTTTGGTGACACACACACACCTCGCCGTATCACCAATTCCATGTATCACGTTGTGCATCCTACTGATACCAGCATTCAGTATTAGCATTACAAATGTGCAATTTCCCCCCCCCCACTCCTTCATTACGCCTGTGCCATTTCCTTGCCCCCTTTCCCCTTTCATCACCTCCCTTCATCATCCCCTTTATCACGCCATGTGACACTCCATTGCGCCCCCTTCTCACCCCTCCGATCCCTCCATGCCATTTCATCATCTACCTCTTCATCACCCCTTTGCCACATCATTAATCCCCTATATGACCCCCTGTGCCATTTCATTAACCACCTTCATCACTTTATCATCACACCTGGCCTGTGTCTCACTGTCTGGCAAGGCCAGGCACAGGCTTGGCAGCTCCAGCTTACCTCCTGACGTTCCCTGCGCCACTCCTGGGGAGCAGCATCAGGGCGTCACTCATCAGTCCCAGCAGCCACTACTGCTCACTGATTTAAAGTGGCCCCAGCGCAAGCTGCCAGTTCAAGATCAGGCAGCACAGGCCGTAGCCATTTAGGAGCAGTAACCAGTGGTGGATGCTAATGCAGGATGGGAAGGTCGTGCAACATCCATGGAGACTGTCATCGACACACTAATGGGTTACAGCACACAGTTTTGAAAGCACTGCAACCAGTGACTGCTCCTCCAAGAAATGTTATCAGCCACTCCATGGGGAGCTACATATGCCATTGAAGAACAGGATACTTCATTAGCAAACTTAATAAGTAAAAGAAAAGGTTGCCCTCACATAATGTTGGATCAACCAGCATTTTTTTTATTAACAGTAAACAGATAGGATACAGATCCTGTGAATTCCTGCTTGACCCAACATCGAGTGAGTCAGGGTTTTCTTCAACTTATTAAGTTATCTCCAAAAAACACATCATATGAAACCACCCTAAGGCTACTCTACTCAGCAACTTTAGCAGCAACCCAGGTTGTGTAACCTAAGATTGCAGTTTTGTACTGCATGGATCATGCTGCTAATGTAAGTAAAAGGGGGATAGGCCCCTTTCACACTACATAATTACTCTGTGTTAACCCGTTATAGCCTGTTATTAATAACGGCCGTTATTTTGTGATGGACGATAGTAAAGGGAGAAGTAACGGGTTAAAACGGCTATTAGAAAAATATAATGGGATTTTCTAATGGCCGTATAGGATTTTGTAACTGCCGTTTTACTGCCGATTTTCTGACGGAACTTCAAAAACGGAGTAATTATGTAGTGTGAAAGGGGACTTACATTTTGAGCCACAACTGCCCACCACCACCACCTGACAGATGCAAGAAATCCATCCTGAATTGGTTTCCTGTGACCGTCGGGTCACTTATGATTGGCTATCTATGGGTCACAAGGCAACCCCATTCACATACATTAGCTGCGATTTTGCACAATCCCTACACTGCACTCATGTTGTGGCTAAAGTTGCCATACAGTACTAGTCTAAATAAGACACTGTGCAAAAAAAATTTCAATATGCACTTCAAATTGCCATGAAGCTGTAAGTATGCAAATGCAATGTTTAGTTAGCAGCTGCGCACGAATGAGCGGAATCATTACTGAAATGATGTGCTGGAGAAATATCTTGTGGGATTTCCACAAACATATGAAGCTACTTATCAAGCAGACTTATTAATTAGAAAGGAACCTTGTCAGCACAATATGCAGGCTGAGTGAGCTACAGTATGCGGATAGACTGGACCTATTACCATACATTGTAGATACTAATGTGCTTTTCTAATTATGTACAATGTGAAATGAATATACAGGGCACTTTATATATCGTACATCTGAATAATGGCTCACTAACTCATACATCTTGGGAGAAACTTATTAAAGCAGACCTCTCAGCAGAAAAACATGGGTATAAATAAGCACAACCTAAATAGGGCTAGTCGTCAGGATTTCAGGATATCCTACAAGGGTACCTTTTAATTTCTCGAGTCCATTCCAGCACTGACATATGAGCCTATTTGTTAATATGCAAATGAGGCTCAAGTGTCCACCCTAATGTCTGTCAAGTATGACAGGGTAGGTGGAGGCATGAGGGATGTGAGGAGGTGACAAAGAAAACATGGCTGGACTTGCCTAGGTTACATCTAAGCACTGAAAAGTCTGTGGAGAAAAAAAAAGGTGTGCAAGGAACCCAGATGACTAGCTCTGTCTAGCCATGGGCTTAGGTACAAAGCTGTCTTACTACTCACAGATCCACTTTAACCCCTTAAGAACTCAGCCCATTTAGGCCTTAAGGACTATTTTTGCATTTTAGTTTTTTACCTCCTCGCCTTCTAAACATCATAACTCTTTTATATTTTCACCCACAGACTAGTATGGGGGCTTGTTTTTTGTGCGACCAGATGTCCTTTGTAATGACATCACTTTTTTACCATAAAATGTATGGCGAAAAAATAAATAAAATACTATTTGTGTGGGACTACCCATGATTATATACTTTTCTATTATTGTACCGCTTTAATAAAATCTCAAACTTTTTAACCAAATTAGTAAATTTAAAATCCCTCTATTTTGACGACTGATAAATTCTTCATTTTTCCGTTCAAGCGGCTGTATCAGGGCTAATTTATTTTTTGCACCATCAACTGTACTTTTTATTGATACCACCTTTGCGTATATAAAACTTTTAATACATTTTTTATAAAAAAAAAATAATATGATGTGACAAAAAAGCAGAAATTTTGGCCTTTTTTTAATTTTAATTTTTTATGTTTACGACGTTCACTGTACGGGATCATTAACATTCTATTTTGATAGTTTGGACATTTATGCATGGGGCATTACCAAATATGTTTATTTATTATTTTTTTTACACTTTTTGAGGGACAATTTAAATTTTTATTGGGGAGGGGATTTTTCCATTTTTTTTAACTTTTTTTTTAACACTTTTTATGTCCCCATAGGGGACAATTTATAGCAATCACTAGATTGCTTATACTGTTTAATGCTATGCATAGGGCATAGCACTGATCAGTATTATCAGCGATTTTCTGCTCTGGTCTGCTTAATCTCAGACCAGAGCAGAAGACCCCTGGAGATGGATGGAGGCAGGTGAAGGCACCTCCGTCTGCCATTATGGATGATCGGATCCCCCGGCAGCGCTGGGCGATCCAATCATCAATTTTTCTGACCGCACTGCCACAGATGCCCCTATCTGTATTGATCACGGCATCTGAGGGGTTAATGGCACACATCAGCGCGATCACGCATGTCCGCAATTACCGGCGGGTCCCTGGCTGCTGATAGCACCACCCTGATGCTCGCAGTCATGTACAAGACATGAATGTACATAATGGTGCGTTAACCCCTTAAGGACGCAGGACGTAAATGTACGTCCTGGTGAGGTGGTACTTAACGCACCAGGACGTACATTTACGTCCTAAGCATAACCGCGGGCATCGGAGCGATGCCCGTGTCATGCGCGGCTGATCCCGGCTGCTGATCGCAGCCAGGGACCCGCCGGCAATGGCCGACGCCCGCGATCTCGCGGGCGTCCGCCATTAACCCCTCAGGTGCCGGGATCAATACAGATCCCGGCATCTGCGGCGGTTCGCGATTTAAATGAACGATCGTATCGCCCGCAGCGCTGCTGCGGGGATCCGATCATTCATAACGCCGCACGGAGGTCCCCTCTCCTTCCTCCGTGCGGCTCCCGGCGTCTCCTGCTCTGGTCTGTGATCGAGCAGACCAGAGCAGAAGATGACCGATAACACTGATCTGTTCTATGTCCTATACATAGAACAGATCAGTATTAGCAATCATGGTATTGCTATGAATAGTCCCCTATGGGGACTATTCAAGTGTAAAAAAAAATGTAAAAAAAATGTAAAAGTAAAAAAAAAGTGAAAAATCCCCTCCCCCAATAAAAAAGTAAAACGTCCGTTTTTTCCTATTTTACCCCCAAAAAGCGTAAAAAACAATTTTATAGACATATTTGGTATCGCCGCGTGCGTAAATGTCCGAACTATTAAAATAAAATGTTAATGATCCCGTACGGTGAACGGCGTGAACGAAAAAAAATAAAAAAAGTCCAAAATTCCTACTTTTTTAATACATTTTATTAAAAAATTTTTTATAAAAAATGTATTAAAAGTTTTTTATATGCAAATGTGGTATCAAAAAAAAGTACAGATCATGGCGCAAAAAATGAGCCCCCATACCACCACTTATATGGAAAAATAAAAAAGTTAGAGGTCATCAAAATAAAGGGATTATAAACGTACTAATTTGGTTAAAAAGTTTGTGATTTTTTTTAAGCGCAACAATAATATAAAAGTATGTAATCATGGGTATCATTTTAATCGTATTGACCCTCAGAATAAAGAACACATGTCATTTTTACCATAAATTGTACGGCGTGAAAACAAAACCTTCCAAAATTAGCAAAATTGCGTTTTTCGTTTTAATTTCCCCACAAAAATAGTGTTTTTTGGTTGCGCCATACATTTTATGATATAATGAGTGATGTCATTACAAAGGACAACTGGTCGCGCAAAAAACAAGCCCTCATACTAGTCTGTGGATGAAAATATAAAAGAGTTATGATTTTTAGAAGGCGAGGAGGAAAAAATGAAAACGTAAAAATTAAATTGTCTGAGTCCTTAAGGCCAAAATGGGCTGAGTCCTTAAGGGGTTAAAGGGGTATTCCAGGAAAAAAACTTTTTTTTATATATCAACTGGTTCCAGAAAGTTAAACAGATTTGTAAATTACTTCTATCAAAAAATCTTAATCCTTTCAGTACTTATGAGCTTCTGAAGTTAAGGTAGTTCTTTTCTGTCTAAGTAATCTCTGATGACACGTGTCTCGGGAAACGCCCAGTTTAGAAGCAAATTCCCATAGCGAACCTCTTCTAAACTGGGCGGTTCTCGAGACACGTGTCATCAGAGAGCACTTAGACAGAAAAGAACAACCTAAACTTCAGAAGCTCATAAGTACTGAAAGGATGAAGATTTTTTAATAGAAGTAATTTACAAATTTCTTTAACTTTCTGGAGCCAGTTGATATAAAAAAAAAAAAAGTATTTTCCTGGATAACCCCTTTAAGGACATCAGTTTTTTTTGTTTTTTTTTTGCATTTTCGTTACCCCCCCCCCCCCCCCCTTGCCTTCTAATAGCCACTACACTTTCAATTTTTCACCTACAGACCAATATGAGGGCTTTTTTTGGGGGGGCCGCCAACTGTACTTAGTCATGAAATCACTAATTTTACCACAAAATCTATGATGAAACAAAAAATGATATTTGTGGGGCAACATTGAAAAAAACATTGCCATTGTGTAAATTTGGGGGCCTCACATTTCTATGCAGTGTACTTTTCTGTAAAAATGACATGTTATCTTTATTTTGTAAGTCCATACAATTAAAATGATACCCAATTTATATAGGTTTAGTTCTATTTCTGCTTCTACCTTTATGCCCCCTGGATTTTATTATTTCAATGACTATCTGTACTTTTCACTGAATTGTCAGATGGGCTTTAACTCCTTCACTGTATTTGCAGCTACTACTTCAGCAGAAAGACTATACCATGCATGCATACACTACTCTCTCAGTAGAGTAATACTTCATGATATTACTGCATAAACCTTTGCCTCTTTAATCTAAACTTTTGTGGTGATTTTTCTTCTTTTAAAGGGGTACTCCGCCCCTGGTATCTTATCCCCTATCCAAAGGATAGGGGATAAGATGTTAGATCGCCGCGGTCCCGCTGCTGGGGACCCCGGGGATCGCCGCTGCGGCACCCCGCCATCATTACTGCACAGAGCGAGTTCGCTCTGTGCGTAATGACGGGCGATACAGGGGCCGGAGCAGTGTGACGTCATGGCTCCGCCCCTCATGACATCACGGCCCATCCCCTTAATGCAAGTCTATGGCAGGGGGCGTGATGACCACCACGCCCCCTCCCATAGACTTGTATTGACGGGGGCGGGCCGTGACATCACGACGGGCGGAGCCGTGACGTAACGATGCTCCGGCCCCTGTATTGCCCGTCATTATGTGCAGAACGATCTCGCTCTGCGCAGTAATGATAGCGGGGTGCTGCAGCAGCGATCCCCGGGGTCCCCAGCAGCGGGACCCCGGCGATGTGACATCTTATCTCATTGATATCTTTACCGTGTTGACTCCCTATGTATTTAAAAGTTGCTATCATATCCCTCCTATCTTGTCTTTTTTCCAAGCTATACAGTGGGACAAAAAAGTACTTAGTCAGACACCAATTGTGCAAGTTCTCCCACCTGTTTCAACTTGTTATCAGTATAAAAGACACCTGTCCACAACCTCAAACAGTCACACTCCAAACTCCACTATGGCCAAGACCAAAGAGCTGTCAAAGGACATCAGAAACAGCAATAGCAATAGACAAGCAGCTTGGTGTGAAGAAATCAACTGTGGAAGCAATTATTAGAAAATGGAAGACATACAAGACCACTGCTAATCTCCCTCGATCTGGGGCTCCACACAAGATCTCACCCTGTGGTGTCAAAATGATCACGAGAATGGTGAGCTCCCAGAACCACACAGGGGGAACTAGTGAATGACCTGCAGAGAGCTGGGACCAAAGTAACAAAGGCTACCATCAGTAACACACTACCCCACCAGGTACTCAAATCATGCAGTGCCAGATGTGTCCCACAGCTTGAGTCAGTACATGTCCGGGCCCATCTGAAGTTTGCAAGAGAGCATTTGGATGATCCAGAAGAGGATTGGGAGAGTGTCATATGGTCAGATGAAACCAAAGTAGAACTTTTTGGTAAAAACTTAACTTGTGTTTGGAGGAGAAAGAATGCTGAGTTGCATCCAAAGAACAACATACCTACTCTAAAGCATGGGGGTGGCAACATCATGCTTTGGGGCTGTTTTTTAGCAAAGGGACCAGGACGACTGATCCATGTAAAGGAAAGAATGAAAGGGGCCATGTATCGTGAGATTTTTAGTGAAAACCTCCTTCTATCAGCAAGGGCATTGAAGATGAAATGTGGTTGGGTCTTTCAGCATGACAATGGTCCCAAACACACTTCCCGGGCAATGAAGGAGGGGCTTCATAAGAAGCATTTCAAGGTCCTGGAGTGGCCTAGCCAGTCTCCAGATCTCAACCCCATAGAAAACCTTTGGAGGGAGTTAAAAGTCCATGTTGCCCAGCAACAGCCCCAAAACATCACTGCTCTAGAGGAGATCTGCATGGAGAAATAAGCCAAAATACCAGCAACAGTATGTGAAACCCTTGTGAAGACTTACAGAAAACGCTTGACCTCTGTCATGCCAACAAAGGGTATATAACAAAATATTGAGATGAACTTTTGCTAGTGACCAAATACTTCTTTTCCACCATCATTTGCAAATAAATTCTTTAAAAATCAGACAATGTGATTTTATGGATTTTTTTTCTCATTATGTCTCTCATAGTTGAGGTATACCTATGATAAAAATTACAGGCCTCTCTCATCTTTTTAAGTGGGAGAATTTGCACAATTGGTGGCTGACTAAATATTTTTTTGCCTCACTGTACATGTTAAGGTCCTTTTACTTTTTTGTAATGTCCGTTTATTTGTTTTTGTATTTTTCTGTTTAGGTGTGTATTCACACACTAGTTTGTTTGGAGCAGTTTGCTATTCCACCTGGATAGGGAATAGTTCATGCTCTGAATGAATGAGAACTCGGGTGGATATATTTAGCCAGAGTTCTCCTGCATTCTGAGTATGGTTATTGAGTGCAATACCACTATGTCTGTTTGTGCTATATTCTGACTATGTCTGCTTGTATTTTTCTGTTTAGGTGTGTATTCACACACTAGTTTGTTTGGAGCAGTTTGCTATTCCACCTGGATAGGGAATAGTTAATGCTCTGAATGAATGAGAACTCGGGTGGAGATATTTAGCCAGAGTTCTCCTGCATTCTGAGTATGGTTATTGAGTGCAATACCACTATGTCTGTTTGTGCTATATTCTGACTATGTCTGCTTGAGCATTTACCTTGTATTTATCTTGTCATTTTATCTGGGTTTTTAGCCATGGCTATATAGCATGCTCCTTTTGTATTTTAGTTTGTTACATTAGTCGGTTTTAGGATTATGTCTGTTCAGCTCTGTCTGTGTTCACACTATGTCTGAGTCTTGCTTGTTACCTGTGCCCTGTATGTTATATTCCTGTTCTGGAGTCTATTCAGACTTATCCGGTTCTAGTCTAGTGTTTCATGTATTATATTTCCTTTTCCTACTGGGTCAGCATTTGGTCCACACGGTGGAGTGTGTTCATTGGCCAGTAGTCTATTTGGCTTTATCATATTTGGCTACTCCTATAGGGGAGTCCAGTTTGTATGTTCTGTGTCACAGTGTGAACAGTGTCCTATATTTATATCCTGTTTGGTTGATCTGATCTTTGTCCTTTGTACTTGTACCTGCTTGTGATAGTTCTTAGTGACATAACTGTTCAGTTTAGTGTTTTGGCTCTCAGTTCTTCTGTTTATCCCCTTCATCTCCTGGATTCTGCTATATAGTCTTATTATGCCTAGTCTTGTTCATTTTATCATGTCTGCCATTTATCGGATATCCGGTTTATGAACTGTTAATTCCCTATATTCTGCCCTGTTAGTATTTGTGTTCTGTCTGGTATATCTGGTTGCCTGGTAGTTTTCCGTTTCTGGCCTGTGACCAACTATGTTTATTATGTGTTTTTACGCCACTGCACTTTAGTGCAGGAAGGGACCGGCGCCCAGTTGTCGATCCACCGTTTAGGGTGGATGGGCAATTAGGCAGGGAGAGTCTTTTTAGGGTCAGTTAGGGCTCATTCTCCCTGTCCCCCAGTCGGTCATGACATTTTTTTGGGTAAGTTTTATCCTGCATTCCATGAACGCCCTGTACAGTGGCATGAGCACTTACCTCTTTCTACTGCTAATACCTCTCCCTATACACCCAAGCATTCTGCTAGCATTCCCTTCAGCTCTATTATATTGTCTGCCTACCTTTAAATCTTCTGTAATAATTACCCCTAAATCCTTTTACTCAGATACTGAGGTTGGGACTGAATCAAACATTTGGTATTCTGCCCTAGGGTTTTCATGTTCCAGGTGCATTATCTTGCACTTATTCACATTAGTGAGTTCCTCTAGTTTTCCTAAATCCTTTTCCATTTGGTGTATCCCACCAGAAACATCAACTCTGTTAGGGTTCATTCACTTGACGCTGTGGGGATACAGGCAGGACCAGGAGTGTAGCTATAGAGGTAGCAGTCACATCGGGGCCCTGGTGCCTAAGGGGGGCCCCAGAGCCAACTTCCCCATAAGAGACCAGTATTGCAATTGGCATAAGGGCCCTGTTGCAGATTTTGCATCAGGGCCGAGAAGCTACAAGCTACGCCTCTGGGCAGGACCAGAAGAAGGACCCCTGATGGCCAAACTTTTAGGGGTTAATTTAACACATAACTTACAACATTTTATTAAGAAGTATATTAGAAAACTAATTCAAATAGGCAAATATAGAACATATTAATTTTTATTTCTTAAAGACAAACACCATTTAAAGGGGTACTCCGGTGGAAAACACATTTTTTCAAATCAATTGGTGCCAGAAAATTAAACAGATTTGTAAATTACTTTTATTTATAAATCTTTATTCTTTCAGTACTCATCAGCTGCTGTATACTACAGAGGAAGTTGAATTGTTCTTTTCAGTCTGACCACAGTGCTCTCTCTTGACACCTTTGTCTTTGTCAGGAACTGTCCAGAACAGGAGCAAATCCCCTTAGCAAATCTCTCCTGTTCTTGACAGTTCCTGTCACAGACAGAGATGGCAGCAGAGAGCACTGTGGTCAGATTGGAAAGAACTGCACAACTTTCTCTCAAGCATACAGCAGCTGATCAGCACTGGAAGGATCATGATATTTCTATAGAAGTAATTAAGAAATCTGTTTAACTTTCTGGCAACAGTTGATTGGAAACCTTTTTTTTCCACCTAAGCACCCCTATACGCCTAGTGGAATAAAAAATGCTAATTTGGAAAATTATGAAAAAAACTACAAAAATTATTTTATAAAAACTTGATTTAAACAATAGGTTAATTTCTTTTGACACATTCTTTATACCACAATTGTAATTTTATATCAGACAGAAGGCTTGTATCAAATGCATATTCCTTCTTTATTAAGCCCAATAGCAGAAAGAAAGATGCACATAACTTCCATAGTGAGAGAAAAAACACACAGGATGCAGGTTACCTAGCAACCTATCCGCACCCTCTCATCATTCCCACCAATTCCATCCAACTTGCTCCATATAAAACCATCTGTAACTCCACCTTCCTCCTCTTTCTTTCTGCTCAATAGCTGGGAGCACTACAGATAAGTATTATCTCCTAGAGTTTGTGGAATACTGTGCTTAAGGGTCTGTGCTACCAGGGTGGCACAGGACCGCATATTCTATCTCGGTATTGTAGTTTATATGTATATATGAATATTATCGTGCAGGAGTAGATACTGCATACTCCTGTCTAGTTTTTTACCCTTTCAGGCAGGCCTGACCTGGTTGCTGATTTGCGCCGGGTTTGGACTGCCTGATTTTTGTCTCCGTTCAAAACAGTACCTTTTTTGCTTCTTGCGGTGTTCTTGGGTGGCGGCGCCTTCTCCGTATCCCTGTGGGGAGTCCGCCATCGAGAATGACGCCAGAGGGCTTGTTGTTTCCAACTCCGCCCTTCTTCTTGGTGCCGGGAGCCCGTGCACGCTGTGCGCAAGGCTCGCGGCACTCGCGAGACTGAGGCCAGGACGTGACCACGCCCCCTGCTGCTCTCGCTTCATTTTCACTGTTTTGGCGCTGCGATCCGGCTGCTGACAAGCGGCGGTGGTCGCAGCGGTGATAGGAGCTGGCTCAGAACAGGAAGGCTTGGTAAATTTCTTCTTGTTCTGGGCTGGTTCGGATCTCACAGTTATGTGTAGTCCCTGCTAGTTGGCTTCAGGAACTCTGTGGGGAGCCTCGAAGGTTTTCTTCTGCTATCCCTATCTCCTCCCCTTTTTTGGTGTTTATTGCTGAATTGTGTGCTTCAGCTTTATTAAAGGTATTTATTTTCTCTTATTCTTTCTTTACAGTGCTTTGGTACTTTCTCCCATACTGTTATAGTTCAGATAATGGCTGAAGACAAATCCAATTTGACCCTGGGGGATGGCCCCATGCCCACTTCTGATATGGAATTTATGTCGGCCGACCAGATACAGCAATTAGTTTGCAGGTCGGTACAATCTGCCCTTTCCTCTGCCATGGTGTCGGTGAACGAGACCATTTCTAAATTCGTTTCTTTGGCCATGCACAATTCTCGCCCTGAGGGGCAATCTCCACCCTCGGTTGCTGAGGGCGGTGATATGGTGCTGGAACGAGCCTCAGGCTCGAGTGGACCCGGCAAGTCTGTCCGGAAGAAAAATAACATCCAAGACACTGTGATCTCTCCTGTTTCCCAGGACATTTCAGGAGATTGTATAAATATTGCAACTAGACCACTTAAAGTGGACGGCGCCCCGTCTACGGGCAAAAGACCCTCCTCACGGGAGGAAGTGTCTCATCATAGGCCTACCCGTTCCGCTAAATGGACCAAACCAGACTCATTCGTGGACGCATCTGATGTGGACTCGGAGTCTGATTCTGGGAGGTCAGATTCTATCGCTTTCGATAGCAACGAGGAGGCAGAGGAGGAGGGTGATGGTGTGTCTCATTCGGGCCCCTCCACAAAAGGGGACCCATCTCCTGATGCATTGTTGGACTCCTTAGGAGGACCTTATTTTGACCCGGAGGCTATAATACACCCACGGTGTGGTGAGTGGGAGCCGGTTCCGGAAGTTGCTAAATTTATCGAAGCTTGGATCCGAAAACCCCTGGATAGGGGCAACAGGAATAAACTTCGGGCAAAATGCCCGCGGCCTTCGTTGGCCAATAGGGTGGCGGTGAGGCCGGAGCTAGACCCTATCCTATTGAAGTACATGACCAAGTCGGGTAAGAACCCGAAGAAAGGGATTGATTGGTCCTTTAAATCGGTCCAGGACAAGTTTCTCGATTTGCTGGTACCGATTACTAAGATTCTCAATATGGCCGAACAGGCCGTGGCTTCTGGAGAAGCGGTAAATGCAGAGGTATTGAGGGGTTGGGCCCTGAGGGCCACATGTTTACTGGGTAACGCCAACTTGGCTATCTCCGCCGAAAGGCGTAGGTCCATCCTCATGAGGTTGGACCCTCAGTTATCCCATTTGGCCACAGAGGAGCCAGGCCCTTCGGCGGAAGGACTTTTGTTTGGCGACTCTCTGATTTCAAATATTAATCGTTTCGTGGGCCTTTTCTCGAGTCTAGATAAGGCTCAGACCTCACTGCAAAAAAGTGCCGCTGGTAAGGTTTTCGATAAGGCTTGAAGGGGCAAGGGTCGCCCTTCCAGCTGGGGAGCCTATTACAGACCCTACCACAGACGGCCAATACAGTATGTTCAGGAGAGAGCACAGCCTGCAATGGTCGCTGCACCCATGGCACCTACACCTTTCTTCCCCCCTAGAGGACGGCCCTGGAGGGCTAGGGGTTCCAGAGGTTTCCCAAGAGGAAGAGCATCAGGTGGGTTCTTACAATCTAGTGATGTCACATATCCCTGTAGGGGGCAGGCTAAAAATTTTTTACCCACGCCTGGTCCCGGATTACGGTGGATCCTTGGGTCCTCCAGGTGGTGTCGGGGTACGTGATAGAGTTTGTGAGTCCTCCTATACAAGTGAGCGGTCCGCGGACTATCCATTTTTCCAAACAAGACAGGGCCCTTGTGCAGGCGGAAGTGATAGATTTGTATACCAAACAGGCAATACGGCCAGTGGACGGATCCAAACAAGGGTTTGTCAGCAATATCTTCTTAGTAAAGAAGAATGTCGGCTGCCACCGGACGGTCATAAATTTAAGGGAGTTAAACGATTACGTACTTTATCGCCATTTCAAGATGGAGGGCATACATTTCCTCAGGAATCTGCTCCTCCAAGGCGATTGGCTGGCGAAGATCGATTTAAAGGACGCGTACCTCACGGTACCGATCCAGCGGTCTTCTTCTCAATTCCTCCAGTTCATATGGGGGGGCCAAAAGTGGGAGTTCTCGTGCCTCCCATTCGGTCTCTCGTCCGCCCCGTGGTGTTTCACCAAACTCCTGAAGCCGGTGATGGCATGCCTAAGGAGTCGGTGAGTGAGGTTGATCGTTTATCTAGACAATATTTTGATCATGGCTCGGTCCAGACGACAAGCCCTCATACACGTAGAATGGACAATGACACTACTCACGGAGCTAGGGTTTCTTCTCAACGAGAAGAAGTCCGTGTTGGTCCCCGCTCGGACCATGGAGTTTTTGGGTTTCATAGTAGATACCCGTTTGGCGACGTTGAGTCTGCCGAGCAAGAAACTTGCGCTGATCCGCAAGGAAATCAAACATTTGTTACGCAAACGGAAAGTGTCACTGAGAGCGGTTGCCCGGATCGTGGGCTTATTGTCGGCCTCAGTACAAGCTATCTTTCCAGCCCCGTTACAATACAGGGCGCTCCAGAGGTTGAAGAACAGCCATCTGTCGGAAGGGCTGACGTATGCGGCCCAGGTCCCAGTGTCAAAGGAGGCATGCGAAGAGTTGTTGTGGTGGTTCCGACATGTCCAGGATTGGAATGGGAAGACGATCTTCAATTCCAAGCCAGACCTAGTCACAGAATCGGACGCCAGTTTGTCCGGTTGGGGAGCCAGGTGCGGATTGTCCACCACAGGAGGGAGATGGTCTGTGATGGAGGCACAGCTTCACATCAATTGTCTGGAGCTGCTAGCGGCATGTTTGCTTTGAAGAGCTTTGCTCCCCACAGGACGGATTGCTGCATCCTGCTCCGGATGGACAACATCACGGCGGTGCAGTATGTCAATCGTCTAGGAGGCACAAGGTCTCGTCCACTGACGGACCTGGCGAAGGATCTTTGGTTCTTCTGCCTGGAAATGAACATAGTGCTTCAGGCAGAGTATCTGCCGGGAGTTTTCAATTCCGTTGCGGATTGGAATTCCAGACATCTAGTGGACGGCAGAGACTGGACCTTGCATCCGGTAGTTTTTCAGCAGGTCCAGACCTTATGGGGGCCCCTTGGTCTGGATTTGTTTGCATCACGGCTCAATCGCCAGTTGCCCCAGTTTTTCAGTTGGCGACCGGATCCGGAAGCAGTGGCTATGGATGCTTTCCTGCAGGTGTGGCCTCAGGAGAGGTCGTACGCGTTTCCTCCTTTTGCCATGATACCCAGGGTATTATGGCAGGTGGTGACGCAGAAGGTTACGATAGTTTTGATCACACCATGGTGGCCGGCTCATGCATGGTTTCCTCAGATTTCGGGGATGACCACAGACTCTCCGAGGATATGTCCATTGTTCCCTTCTATCCTGCGTAGTCCCACGGGGGAGTTGCACCCGCTGGTTTTGTCGGGACAGTTGACGTTGATGGCATGGCTGATATCGGGTCAGCAGGCTCTGATAGATTTTTATCACAATCAGCTAGGGAACTCATTGGTGAAGTATGGGCTCCGGGTACCAGATCGGCTTATCGGTCAGCCTGGGGATCATGGGTTCGTTGGTGCTCACAACGGCAGGTGGATCCAACTTCTGCCTCTGTGACTGCTGTGCTAAATTTTTTATCGGCAGCTTTTGAGGACGACAAGGCGTACCGGACCATCAATGTATACAGGTCTGCTATTTCAGCTCACCATGCCCCGGTTGAGGGCAGAGCGATTGGGCAGCATCCATTGGTTTGTCGACTCCTGAAGGGCATCAGGTTTAGGAAACCTCCAGGCCCTCGTTATCATTCCACATGGGATGTATCCTTGGTGTTACGTATGTTTGCATCCTGGGAGGACAATGAAAAGTTATCTTTCAAGTTGTTGTCATACAAGTTGACCATGCTGTTGTGTCTGGTGTCCATTAAGCGAGTGTCAGATGTTAAGGCGCTAGATATATCGCGCAGACAATTTACGCCTCATGGGGTCCAATTTGCTATCTCTAGGCAGACTAAGACTAATCTGCGTTCAGTTTTTTATCCGGTTTTCCCCTCTCACCCTGAGTTATGTGTGGTTCGGGGCCTTAAAGCGTATGAACTTAGGACGGGGGGTCTCCGATCTCCGTCGTTTTCGCAGTTGATTGTATCTTTTTGCTCAGCCCCCATTTACCTGTTTCTTCCCAGACTTTATCGCGCTGGGTGTGTCACTCTATGGCTTTGGCGGGAGTGGATGTGTCCGTTTTTAATGCGCATTCTGCCAGAGGAGCCATGGCTACCAAGGTAGCTCAGACTGGGGGCTCGCTTTCCGACATTTTGAAGGCGGTGGACTGGTCGTCGGAAAAGACTTTTCAGAATTTTTATTTTAGGCCGGAACATCATGTTTCTATGTCGGTATTGTAATTTATTATTATTCTCTATTGCTTTGAACTTGCATTTGATACGAGCCTCCTGTCTGATATAAAATTGGAAATTTTTCTATTATTATGATGGAAAATATAGATTTTATGAAGACAGGCGAGTATCATCCCTCCCTTGTTACCCAACCCTGTTATAGTGTATCCTTTTTTCTGTTTTCCAGGTTACTGAGATTCCTGCTAGAAGGCATTGGGGTGTTTAATCTGTTCATCGGAAGGAGGTTCGATTATCCCGTTGGAATCGGAGGGTTGTTTCGAGTCAGTTGGAGCTGGTCGCTTCGAGTTTGGAGTGGAGAAGACGGCGTGGTCAAGAATTTTTGTTGGTCTTATAGATGGTTCAGAGTTTTACTGGACTGTTCGCATCCAGAAAGAGGAGGAAGGTGGAGTTACAGATGGTTTTATATGGAGCAATGGGATTGGTGGGAATGATGAGAGGGTGTGGTTAGGTTGCTAGGTAACCTGCATCCTGTGTGTTTTTTCTCTCACTATGGAAGTTATGTGCATCTTTCTTTCTGCTATTGAGCTTAATAAAGAAGGAATATGCATTTGATACTCGCCTCCTGTCTTCATAAAATCTATATTTTCCGTCATAATAATAGGAAAATCTCCAATTTTATTTTTGAAGCAGTAATTGTTTAATTGCTTCTGTAACACTTTCGATGTTCTGTTCCCTATTGAATGTGATGTCTAAAGGGTTAAATTGTTGTAGACCAATGTCATTGGTCTCTTATCAGTACCCTGATGATATTTCAGTGTACAACACATGGTGCTGCAATCTTCTTCTGACTTACTAATATAAAAAGACGAATCAAAAGAAGTTCCCTGAACTGAGCTTGTAAACACAGTATTAAGCACATACTAAAGCTGCTATTGTGTTTTTTTTCCGCCAATAAAATGACAAGATAAACTCCAGCAAGAAGCTGTGCAGGCTTTGTTACATACAACATCAACAAGAAAATGCCTTTCTTTGTTATTATTCATTGACTATGAACAGATGGCATGCATGTAATTAATATTAAATGTGTAATTAAGTGAATATTCTTAATGAGTACAAACTACTTTTCGATGCAGCTTTTGTATTATCAAACAATTATCTGTCATTATCCTACAATAATATTTTGGATATAAAATGAATATGTCAGATATATTAACCACTAAGAAGTATTACAATACACATGGTATATGTCATTACACAATTTCACAGCAGTAACATAAATACTTGATTTTCAGGGTGTATTAGTCAATTAATGGTCCATTTGCAAGGGCAGCTTTTATTATTTAAAGGAAATATGTCACCAGTGTCACCTGCACTAACCTGTTGGTACCGACAGGTAGTGCAGGAGACATTGATGACAACGGTACTTACCTTGTCCCGGTCTGTGCAGTCGTTCTTCGTTAATCTTCTCCGGAAAACACCATTTCTTCAGCTATGGGCCCAGCTTGGGGCATGGGTGGAGCTTAGTGATATCACCGCTGGTGTTCTCTAGCAGCAGGACCCAGCAGAGTATAGCAGTGGTGACTTCACTAAGCTTCGCCCATGCCCCAAGCCGGGCCCGGAGCTGAAGAAACTGGATAATATTTTCGAAGAACGACTGCATGAACCAGGACAAAGTAAGTACCGGTGTCAGTACCAACAGGTTAGTGCAGGTGACAATGGTGACAGATTTCCTTTAATACAATGGATGATGTAAAAATATACTGCACATAACTGGTTTCCATCATTGTTGTGTAAAACAGTAGTGGACAACTGGTGGTCCTCCTGCCTGACTCCGGAGATGGGACCCCCCGCGTTAAAACACCTTATCTCCTATCCTTTGGATAGGGAATAAGATATCTAGAGGCACAGTACCCCTTTAAGCTTATATTGGGCATTACAGATGCTCAGACTTGCCATACATGATAAATGACAAACAGTCAAAAGATGGACAATCTTTCTAGGAGGACATTCTGAGAACATTCTTTCCTATAAGATATTTTGTGAAACAAATATTTTTCCAGGACGAAAGGTCTTGATCTGACTGTTGGTTGAAAACTCCAAACATGTCTACCTTTTCTCCAGACAATGACGGTGGGTCAAAAGTTGGCTTAAAGGGGTACTCCGGTGGAAAACTTTTTGTAAATGAACTGATGCCAGAAAGTTAAACAGATTTGCAAGTTACTTCTATAAAAAAATATTTAGCCTCCCAGTACTTTTTAGCAGCTGTATGCTACAGAGGAAATTCTTTTCTTTTTGAATTTCTTTTTTGTCTTGTCCACAATGCTCTCTGCTGACACCTCTGTCCATGTTAGGAACTGTCCAGAGCAGCATAGGTTTTCTAAGGGTATTTTCTACTGCTCTGGACAGTTCCTGATACAGACATCAGGTGTCAGCAGAGAGCACTGTGGACAAGACAAAAAAGAAATTCAAAAAGAAAGAATTTCCTCTGTAGCATACAGCTGCTAAAAAGTACTGGGATGGTAAAGATTTTTTAATAGAAGTAATTTTACAAATCTGTTTAATTTTCTGGCACCAGTTGATTAAAAAAATGTTTTCTACCAGAGTACCCCTTTAAATACACGTTTGTTGTTAACATTCACCTGACAAGTGCCCATTTTTGTTGAAAGTGTTTATTTTTAATAGCTTTAATCTAATGTGTATAAGTAACATTAAACCCCCTTTTTATATGTGCTATTGTTGCCCCGTGTTTATCCTCTCCAGTTGTGAACTGAGGTTAGGGGGTAGTAGGGAAGTGGTGGGTGGAGGTACATAAAATGTATGTGGAACAATACACTCCAGGTAGCTGGAGACAAAGGCTGTTCCTGCTGCTACTGTTGTCCCATATTTTTTATAATAAAAAGTGTTTCTATTATACCAAATTACTAAAATTTGAAGAAAAAAAAACAACCTATGTTAATTTGGCATCATTGTAATCATACTGACCCTGAGAATAAAAACTTGTCTCACAAAAAACAAGCCCTTGTGTGGCTGTATCAACACTCTTCTTTTTTTTTATTATAGCCCTTAGAAAGTGACAATAAAAAATGAGAAAACTGTTTGAGCAATAAGGTCCAAATTAGCTTGGTCACGAAGGGGTTAAGGGTAACATGACTGCATATGTGATCCTATAAAAATCACAATGGAATCCTCTGCAGAATTTGGGCATTGACAGAACAGGAAAAAAAAATCAAAGGGCCTCTTTTTTAGAGAAGGCTACAATAACATGAGTGTCTAAAAAGTGCATTTAGAAATGTTTCTGACATTTTTAACTTTTTCACATTTTGTTATGTTAAGGCCTTGAGGTAAACTAAATTAAAAAAAAATCCCCATCATTCTACATTCAATGCCCCATAATAGAATTTTAGACATTCATGCTAATTTATTACAAACTACCCGGCACTGACGATCTTCCTACCTAAGCCTTGTGGGAGAGGAAAAGCTAAAGCGATGCTCTTGTCCTTTTATCTCGTTCTCTTATCCTGACCTCATATCCCATCTTCATATCCAAAACTCATATCCCACCCTCATATTTCATACTCATATTCCGTGCTCATATAACTATCTCATATCCCATCCTTACATTCCATCTTTATATCCCACCCTTATAACCTGACCTCGTATCCTGTCCTTTCAGTAAAAAAAACATGAAAGGCTACCTGAAGTTTGCAAAAAGCACCTAAAGGACTTTCAGACTATTAGAAACAAGATTCTCTAGTCTGATGAAACCAAGGATTAAAGTTTTTGGCCTCAATTCTAATTGTCATGGATTAAACCAGGCACTGCTTATAACCTGCCCAATACCATCTCTACAGTGAAGCATGGTGGTAGCGTCATGCTGTGGGGGTGTTTTCCAGTGGCTGGAACAGATCGACTAGTCAAGGTTAAGGAAAAGAGCTGAATGGAGCAAAGTACAGAGAACAGGACCTCAGACCAGGACAAGGGTTCACCGTTCAACAAGACAATGACCTTAAGGACACAGGCATGACATGGCAGGACTAGCTTAGGGATAACTGTGACAATGTCCATGAATGGCTTATTCAGAACCCTGACTTGAACCCAATTGAACATCTCTAAAAAGACCTGAAAATAACAGTCACCATCCAACCTGACAGAGCTTGCGAGGATCTGCAGAAAAGAATGGCTGAAAATCCCCAAACTCAGGTGTGCAAACCTTGAGGCATCGTACCCCAGAAGAATGGGTGCTGTAATCACTTCCAATGGTGTTTCAAACAAGCACTAAGTTAAAGGGGTACTCCGCTGCTCAGCATTTGGAACAAACTGTTCCAAATGCTGGAGCTGGCGCCAGGAGCTTGTAACATAGCCCCACCCCCTCATGACATCACGCCTCGCCCCCTCAATGCAAGTCTATGGGAGGGGACATGACAATGATGGGGTTGAGCATTTCCTACCATTAGAAACCATGTTTTTTCTTGTTGTTCAAATCTTATACTTGGAGGTGTATAAACTCCAAATCTAATGCTTCTTAATCACTATCATAGGCAGCATTTAGGTGCACATGTGAGGCCGGCAACATATCAGCCTACTTGGGTGGGGCTCATAGCCTTTCTCCCTCCTCCCACTGTATGTGTGCTTAGCCACACTGGAGTTAACTGGGAACAAGCTGTGATTCGGACCTAATGCCGCTGTAATTGCCCATTGGCCCCTGGTATTGCCCATATGGCACAAGTAGGTTTAGTGTTAGGTCCCATGCCACTTGAGAAACCTTAGCATTGGTGTGCTGGCTAATATCTCAAGGATATACAGGCTAATGTCTCAATTTTAACATCAGTTTGAGGGTTAGTCATATGTCACTGTTTACATCTACCACAGTAGTGCACATACATTTAAGTATTGCACTACAGATCCCAGCAGAGTTACTGCACTAATAAGCCCATCCATAGAAAGATTTTACACTATAGCACAAAGCCAAGCATTTTTCAGTGGACTGACTGGCTATACTGCATTCAATAAATCTGCTGCACTACAGATTCCAGCAGTGTGACTGCACTAGTGAGCCCAGCCATAGAAATATTTCACACACAACACGAAAAGTGTGGCATCCCAGTACCAGAGTGCGTCCTGTCAGATAAACATTGCTTCAGGTGCCTGCGCTAGGCCCTGCTGCTCATGTGATGCTATAATATTTGTTAAGATCTTTGTCTGTTAATTTATATTGTTTTGCACTGTATCTTTAACAGATGTATAGGATATCTGTAAGGAGGCATGATGCAGAGTACCCATGTGACCGTGATTGCCCAAAGGGAGGCCCACTAGCTAAGCTATATATAATGTAGGGTGGAGGAGCTATTCAGTTTTAGTTTCAGTTTACTTGAGACTAGTGCAGAGCTCAGTGTGAGCTGCAGTGTGGAGAAGAGACAGCAGGAGTGTGAGGTGATCCCAGGGTAGCCTATAATAAATCTTCAAGCAAGTGACCACGCCATTCCCCGCTCAGGAGACGTCAGAAATTCCTAAATTTTGAGCATAATATCCAGTGAGTCGACGTGCCACACAGTGATAGTTCATACCCTGGAGGTGTAGGGTTAATTGGACACTATCAGAACCCTAGTCAGCGTGGGAAGCCTCAGCATTGAGTCTAAAGTCCTAAGTAAAATACTACAAGTCACAGCAAGTCAACAGTGCTCCCAAAGGTTACTCTGCATCTCCTCTACTCTAATCTGCCCTGTGGGGAGTGTAACATCTACTCCTGCTGCAGTTATCCGTAACCTGGCATCGGTGTATTTCTTATACTGCACCTGGCCCAGGAGAAGCTGTCCTATCCTCGAACTGTGTAGGTTAACGGTGCCCTGGCATCATGATCATATCCAAACACTCTACACACAGGCACCACAGTACCCACAAAAGCATTGTAGGAGTTCAATTTTCCTTTCTGCTGACCCACAGTACTGTGTCCACTGATTCTGCATTATGGACTACAGCAGTGTTACTGCACTAGTAAGCCCAGCTATAGAAATATTTTGCACTGTCTACAACATAAAGCAAATAATTGTAGCAGTTCAGATGTTTAGTCGGCTGACCTGTTTTTTCTGGGTTTAACAAAAACAACATTTCTAGCTGTAAGAGTGAAAGTTGACTAGGATTTTTATTCCCACTTAAAGGGGCATTCCAGGGAAAAAACTTATATATATATATATATATATATATATATATCAACTGGCTCCAGAAAGTTAAACAGATTTGTAAATTACTTGAGTTGTTCTTTTCTGTCTTGCAACTGTGTTCTCTGCTTACACCTCTGCTTGTCTCGGGAACTGCACAGAGTAGAAGAGGATTGCTATGGGGATTTGCTTCTACTCTGGACAGTTCCCGAGACAGGTGTCATCAGAGAGCACTTAGACAGAAAAGAACCACTCAACTTCAACAGCTCATAAGTACTGAAAGGATTATGATTTTTAACACTTTCTGGAGCCAGTTGATATATATTTAAAAAAGTTTTTTCCTGGATAACCCCTTTAACTAGGCCTTTTGCGCAACTTTTCATGTATTTTCTGTGTTAAAAAAAATTTGAATTTCTACCTGTGAGAGTAAAACTTGACTAGCAGTTTGTGACAAAACACCCCAAAAACAAAAAATCACTTAAATAAAAAAAAAAGAAAAAGAGGAAACATCTGTAAATGAATGGTTGGATGAGAACGTGGTAGCGAAAGCAGTGACCGAGCATAGGCTGGGAAAATGAGGAGGAGTTTGATGATGATGATGATGTAGTTTTAGACAGGATATGGGAACCAGGTGACGAGCAGGTGAGGTGTTCAGGGAAGCAGGGTAGTGGAGGTATTGTCATCAATGAAGGGGAGAGCCAAAATGGGGACAGGACATATGTCAGATGTACCAGATCTAGGCCTGCCAGTATGATCAGCTCAGGAGCAGGTGATGGCGACGCTGTTGCATCTGTAGGCTTGAGGAAAAAAGCCTTCCAGAAGGGGCAGAGTCAAGAGGTGGTGTACCTATCTCTTTACAGTAATCTTCCATGTGAAAATTATTTTCTACCTTACCAGATGGGCGAAACCAGGCACAGTGCTGTATCTGAAAGTAAAAATTGGCCAGGGCCCGATTTCAGGAATTATGACTATGTAACCATATGCACGTGCACCACAAGGCTTGGCTTAAACCATCACTAGTCCTCCACTGCCTGCCGTCCGCTGGCTACAATTTGTAAAAATGAAATCCTCCAACAGTTGCAAAATTGCGAATTTCTTTTCCATTTTCACACACAAATAATATTTTTTTTTTTCACTGTACACGTTATGATAAAATGAAAGGTTTCATTACAAAGTACAATTGGTTGTGCAAAAAACAAGCTCTCATATGGGTCTGTGGATGAAATAATAAAATAGTTATGGCTCTTAAAAGGCAAGAAGGAAAAAACTAAAATGCATAAATGAAAATTATCTGTGTCCTAAAAGGGGCTTTGTCCTTAACCCCTTAAGGACTCAGGCCATTTTGGCCTTAAGGACTCAGACAATTTAATTTTTGCGTTTTCATTTTTTCCTCCTCGCCTTCTAAAAATCATAACTCTTTTATATTTTCATCCACAGACTAGTATGAGGGCTTGTTTTTTGCGCGACCAGTTGTCCTTTGTAATGACATAACTCATTATATCATAAAATGTATGGCGCAACCAAAAAACACTATTTTTGTGGGGAAATTAAAACAAAAAACGCAATTTTGCTAATTTTGGAAGGTTTCGTTTTCACGCCGTACAATTTATGGTAAAAATGACATGTGTTCTTCAATTCTGAGGCTCAATACGATTAAAATGATACCCATTATTACATACTTTTCTATTATTGTTGCGTTTAAAAAAAATCACAAACTTTTTAACCAAATTGGTACGTTTATAATCCCTTTATTTTGATGACCTCTAACTTTTTTATTTTTCCGTATAAGCGGCGGTATGGGGGCTCATTTTTTGCGCCATGATCTGTACTTTTTTTTGATACCACATTTGCATATAAAAAACTTTTAATACATTTTTTATAATTTTTTTAATAAAATGTATTAAAAAAGTAGCAATTTGGGACTTTTTTTTTTTCGTTCACGCCGTTCACCGCACGGGATCATTAACATTTTATTTTAATAGTTCGGACATTTACGCATGCGGCGATACCAAATATGTCTATAAAAATAATTTTTTACGCTTTTTGGGGGTAAAATTGGAAAAAACTGACGTTTTACTTTTTTATTGGGGGAGGGGATTTTTCACTTTTTTTTTACTTTTAAATTTTTTTACATTTTTTTTTACACTTGAATAGTCCCCATAGGGGACTATTCATAGCAATACCATGATTGCTAATACTGATCTGTTCTATGTATAGGACATAGAACAGATCAGTGTTATCGGCGATCTTCTGCTCTGGTCTGCTCGATCTCAGACCAGAGCAGGAGATGCCGGGAGCCGGACGGAGAAAGGTGAGGGGACCTCCGTGCGGCGTTCTGAATGATCGGATCCCCGCAGCAGCGCTGCGGGCGATCCGATCATTCATTCAAATCGCGCACTGCCGCAGATGCCGGGATCTGTATTGATCCTGGCACCTGAGGGGTTAATGGCGGAAGCCCGCGAGATCGCGGGCGTCGGCCATTGCCGGCGGGTCCCTGGCTGCGATCAGCCACTCCGATGCCCGCAGCCGCTCCGATGCCCGCGGTTATGCACAGGACATAAATGTACGTCCTGGTGCGTTAAGTACCACCGCACCAGGACGTACATTTACGTCCTGCGTCCTTAAGGGGTTAAGGGGTTAATGTAGGCTATTTATTTGATGTCAACATAGATGAGGAAGATTTTAATGGATAAAAAAATG
This sequence comes from Hyla sarda, assembly GCF_029499605.1. Lineage (NCBI taxonomy): Eukaryota > Metazoa > Chordata > Amphibia > Anura > Hylidae > Hyla > Hyla sarda. The sequence goes on from NC_079193.1 coordinate 164,082,404, forward strand.
AAGAAACTAACATGCTTTTATTATTTTGCCTGACCTTCAGAGTTCACCTTCACTACAAAAAACAACAAAAATATTGACACATGTAAGTGTCATTTTATTGTATAGACTAAAGGATATGTTATTGTAATCGAAACTAATGATAGTACAGCATACTGTATGACTATGCTGTTTACCTGCACACTGTGGGAAATATATAAAATATATTAACTGCAATGTAGCACTTGGCCCGCGGGAACATGTCAACCACTTCTCAAAAATAACAAAACAATTACATATGTTATGTGTTAGGAATGTGATAGCTAAATGAATAAAGTGCGACTTACGAACCAAGACTGCAGGATTAAATAATAATAGAGACTGCGAGCAACCAAATTCACAGTTGTTACACGTTATTAATTACTGCAGCGTACATCCTACACATACAGCCTTGCTCTCTTATGGTATGGAATCGGACATTGCTTAAAGGGAATTTACAATCAGAATATTACATATATTTTAAAGAAGCAATTTAGTATATTTTTTACAAATTGGGAAAGGAACAAGTGAAGCCCTAGCTCACCCACAGCCTCTGTCCCTTCCTATTACATACCCGTCCTAGGAAACAGGTCCACAAGCACGAAGATGTTCCCTTACCTGCTATGTGCTGAGCCAGAGTAGGTTAAAACAACAAACTATATTACTGTACAAGGTCGGGGGACAGTAGGAATACACAACACTAACAAAAAAAACACTGAAGACAAACACACAGTCAGTGTCAGCAAGCCAAAGTCTATAACAGGAGATCACGCAGTAACAAGGCAAATATCAGGAAAGTAGTCATAAGGAAGCCAAAGATCAGTATAACAGAATAGCCAAAAGTTGAGAGAGGTCAGTTTCAGTGAACAGGTACTTTCACAGGCATCAGAGAAGTATCCAAAACCTCCTTATATGTGAGTGTGCAGATTTAACCCTCAGGGTACGGCCAGAGCCAGTCATTAAAATAATGCTCATAAACTGCAGCATAGGCTATTTATAAATAATAAAGTAGATAATTTTGTTTATTGCTTGGGTATACCTATTTTAGTTGATGTGGCATGTATGAGTGTTCAGCCATGTTGGTTCCTATTTCTCCTCTGATATGGTTTCCTAATGCAGTCTACATTTTCCATGAAGCCTTTACCTTTGTAGATGGGTAGAGTCTCCTTACTGCACTTGCTTTGAGTTATATCTAAGTGCAGCAAGTGACCAAGCAACTTCTGTCCCATAGCTCACATTATAGAGTATTATATGTGATATAGCTTTAGTCTGTCTCAATTACTGTAGCTCCTACACAAAGGAAATATACAGTGAGGCAAAACAATATTTAGTCAGCCACCAATTGTGCAAGTTCTCCCACTTAAAAAGATGAGAGAGACCTGTAATTTTCATCATAGGTATACCTCAACTATGAGAGACATAATGAGAACAAAAAATCCCATTGTCTGATTTTTTAAGAATTTATTTGCAAATTATGGTGAAAAATAAGTAATTGGTCAAGTTCACCTCAATACTTTGTTATATACCCTTTGATGGCAAAGATGCAGATTCATGCAGATCTCCTCTAGTGCAGTGATGTTTTGGGGCTGTCGCTGGGCAACACAGACTTTCAACTCCCTCCAAAGGTTTTCTATGGGGTTGAGATCTGGAAACTGGCTAGGGCACTCAAGGACCTTGAAATGCTTCTTTTACGAAGCCACTCCATCGTTGCCCGGGCGGTGTGTTTGGGATCACTGTCATGCTGAAAGACCCAGCCACATTTCATCTTCAATGCCCTTGCTGATGGAAGGAGGTTTTCACTCAAAATCTCACGATACATGGCCCCATTCATTCTTTCCTTTACACGGATCAGTCGTCCTGGTCCCTTAGTAGAAAAACAGCCCCAAAGCATGATGTTCCAACCCCATGCTTCACAGTAGGTATGGTGTTCTTTGGATGCAACTAAGCATTCTTTCTCCTCCAAACACGACGAGTTGAGTTTTTACCAAAATGTTCTACTTTGGTTTCATCTGACCATATGACATTCTCCCAATACTCTTCTGGATCATCCAAAGCAAACTTCAGACGGGCCCAGACATTTACTGGCTTAAGCAGGGGAACACATCTGGCACTGCATGATTTGAGTCCCTGGCGGCGTAGTGTGTTACTGATGGCAGCCTTTGTTACTTTGGTCCCAGCTCTATGCAGATCATTCACTAGGTCCCCCGTGTGGTTCTGGGATCTTTGCTCACCGTTCTTGTGATCATTTTGACACCACGTGGTGAGATCTTGTGTGGAGCCCCAGATCGAGGGAGATTATCAGTGGTCTTGTATGTCTTCCATTTTCTAATAATTGCTTCCACAGTTGATTTCTTCACAGCAAGCTGCTTTGCAGATTCAATCTTCCCAGCCTGGTGCAGGTCTACAATTTTGTTTCTGGTGTTCTTTGACAGCTCTTTGGTCTTGGCCATAGTGGAGTTTGCAGTGTGACTGTTTGAGGTTGTGGACAGGTGTCTTTTATACTGATAACAAGTTCAAACAGGTGCCATTATTACAGGTAACGAGAAGTTTTTACAAGTCTGTGAGAGCCAGAAATCTTGCTTGTTTGTAGGTGACCAAATACTTATTTTCCACCATAATTTGCAAGTAAATTCTTTAAAAATCAGACAATGGGATTTTATGGATTTTTTTCTCATTATGTCTCTCATAGTTGAGGTATACCTATGATGAACATTACAGGCCTCTCTCATCTTTTTAAGTGGGAGAACTTGCACAATTGGTGGCTGACTAAATACTTTTTTGTCCCACTGTACTAGAGAATCCATCCATAGAACATAGGAATTAGTGTATGTACTCACATACAACTGTATGCCATAGCAGTCCTGGTCCAATAGTAGCAGCATTCTATAAATGAAAGGACATAAAGATAAGGTTCGGTGGTGAGTGGTCTAAGAGCCACTTCATGTTAAAAATAAAAGCATATAATTTACTATTTGCCAGTCAAGTGGTCACATGATCCACTTTAACCAGTGACAGGATAAGCAGGCAGTTCCTGCACAGGCAGGACATTTTAGGAGGCAGGAAGAAGCGGAGAACACCAAGGAACACTTCTGTTGGAACTAGGGGATGAAGGCACATGACTATGGCTTATTTTTATTCATTTATTTTCTGCATGTTCCTAGAAATCCAATTTAATATGAGAATGTGATCAGACATAATAGACTGCAATACATAAGCCATTTATTGTATAGTACAAGCTATAATTACATGTTTAACCCCTTAACGACATCTGACAGACCGGTGCTCGCGTCATTTATGGCCGGTCCCGGCTGCTATCAGCATCCAGGGACCCACTGGTAATGGCGGAAATCAGCGATGGCTCTGATATCCGATATTAACTCCTCAGATGCCGTGATCAATACAGATCACGGCATCTGCGGCAGTGCGGTTGGTAAAATGGATGATCGGATCACCCTCAGTGCTGCCGCAGGGATCTGATAATCCATAATGATGAACAGAGGTCCCCTCACCTGCCTCCTACCTCAGTCCATCTCCAGGGGTCTTCTGCTTTGGTCTGAGATCAAGCAGACCAGAGCAGAAGATAGCTGATAACACTGATCAGTGCTACGCCTATGCATAGCACTGAAAAGTATTAGCAATCAACTGATTTAGATAAATAGTCTCCTATGGGGACATAAAAAGTGTAAAAAAAAAAGTAAAAAAATGTAGAAAAAAAAAGTTTAAAAAAAAATTTGAAAAATCCTTTCCTCCAATAAAAAGTTCATTGACCCCTTTTCCCATTTCCCCCCCCCCCCAAATAGCGTTAAAAAAATTAATAAACGTATTTGGTATCGCCGCATGCATAAATGTCCGAACTATAAAATTGAATGTTCATTATCCCGTATGGTGAATGGCGTAAACGTAAAAATAAAAAAATGTCCAAAATTGCAGCTTTTTTGTCACATTTTATTCCAAAGAACAATTAATAAAACGTGATTAAAAAGTGAAATATAAACAAAAGTGGTACCAGTAAAAACTACAGATCATGGCGCAAAAAATAAGCCCTCATACCGCCCCCTATACAGAAAAATGATAAAGTTATAGGTGGGCAAAATAGGGCAATTTCATACATACTCATTTTGTAAAAATAGTTTGAGATTTTTTTAAAGTAGTACAATTTTAGAAAAGCATATAACCATGGGTATCATTTTAATCATATTGACCCACACAAAAAAGAAATCATGTAATTTTTACCGTAAAGTGTACAGCGTGAAAACAAAACCTTCCAAAATTTGCTAAATTGCTGTTTTCTTTTCAAATTCCCCACATAAAGGCTCCATACACACACAGTATTTTGGTCAGCATTTGAAAGTGATTTTGGTCAATATTTTTACCAAAACCAGGAGATAAACAACACAGAGAAAATTTATAATGGAATTATTCAAAATTTTCTGTGTTTTTTGCTAAAACATATTGACCAAAATGAGTCCCAAACTCTGACGAAAAAACTATGCCTGAAACAAGCTTTTCCTTAAAAGGAAAAAAAAGGATAAATAAAATCCCAAAAATAAATAAATAAAATAATATAATTCAGAACCTTCTTTTCTATTCATCATATAAAAAAATTACTTCAAAAAATCGGAATTACTTCATAATAGTGTTTGAAATATTAAAATAATATATCATTTTTCCTGCATGTTGAATGCTTAAAAAAAAAAGAAAATTACCGCACGCCAGAATATTGATCAATTCCCACTAACACCACAAAAAAGAAGAAAAAAAAAAAAAACATAGCTGCATTGACATTGATTTACTTACATTTTATTTTTAAAAGTAACAAACCATAACAAAACCTATGTAATTTTGGTATTGCCATCATTTTACTGACCTGCAGAATAAAGCTGACATAAAAACCAATCTTATAAAACAATGTTGATGTTTTCTTCTGTTCTATTTCACAAAGATACTTTTTATAAACTTTTCAATACATTATATGGTACATAATATGATTCCATTATGAAAGAGAACTTGTTGAGAGTAATGTAAAAAGTATCATCTACTATAGTGTGCCCTATGTCAGTGGCAAGTCAATTTATTTTAAATATAGTAATTAAAACAGGAGTACACTTACACATTACCTGTATCTGGTATTACAGCTCAGCTATAGTGATTGGACTTTTTTTCATTGCATACAACAATGTAGGATGTAAATGTATATCTAGTTGCCCTGCTACTTAAAGGAAAATGTTCACCTGTTCACCCCCAGTAAACCCAATACACCGGGTTACAGTGCAGGTGAACAGGAGACCGATGCAGGGTCTCTGATTAATATACATACCTGCAGTTCGGAGCCCGATGCCTCTGAAGATCGGCTTCTTTCTGTGCTGAATTGTGCACTGAAGGCAGGCCCATCGGCTGGATATAAATATTCATGGTCGCTGGTCACGTGAGCCCTTGTGCCTACTGAGCGCTCAAGTGACCAGCAACCATGAATTTTCAAACCCAGCCAGCGGGCCCGTCTCCAGCACATAATTCAGTGCAGAAAGAAGCTGATCTTCAGAGGAACTGGGCGCCGGACCGCATGTATGTATATTAGTCAGAGAGCCTGCATCGGTCTCCTGTTCACCCGCACTAAAACCCGGTGTATTGGGTTTAGTGTGGGTAAACAGGTGACCATTTTCCTTTAATGCACCAGAATGTACATGTGCAGAAGGTCCCGACTGCTATCAGCAGACAGGGACCCAACGATAATGGCACTCCTGTCCCAGGGTGTTCTTTTCTGGTCTGCCTTCTAGCAAACCAGAAAAGAAGATCAAAGATTATACTGATCAGTGCTATGATTATGCATAGCACTGAACAGTATTAGCAATCTAATGATTGTCTTAGTCCCCTATAGGGACATAGAAAATGTAAAGTAAATGTTAAAAAAGTTTTTAAAAAAGTGAAAAAAATAAAAAATGCCCCCTTTCCCCATTTTTACCCCACAAAATGTGAAAAAAATGTGTAACATGCGCAAATGTCCAAATTATCAAAATGTAATGTTAATGATCCAGTATGGTGATCGGTGGTACCAATTAAAATTACAGATCACAGCACAAAAAAATTAGCCCTTATACAACTCTGTTTATGAAAAAATTTGAAAGTTATAGCTGGTCATTATAGCACAATTTTAAACATACTTAAAAAAAGATTGAGTTTTTTTTTAAAGCAGTACAATAATAGAAACGTATCTAAACATGGGTATTATTTTAATCGTATTGACAAAGTGCAATTGGTAGCGCAATAAAACAAGCCCCCATATGGGTCTTTGGATGGAAAATAAAGGAGTTATAGGTCTTAGAAGGCGAGGAGGAAAAAAACGTAAATGCAAAAATAAAATGAGCCAGTCCTTAAGGGGTCAACTTTTAGCCCAGTTCACACAGGAGATAGTAATGCATGCTGTAATGTTTACACAAAAAGTTTAACTGGCCATAATATTGTATGTCCTGTGCCAAAATTCTACTATCCACATAACTCTTAAACTCATCTTTTAAAAAGTTCTACTGCAATGTATTTTGCTGAAACTTTATTTGCCAGCTGATAAAGACAGAATCTTCATGCATTATTTATTCCAAATATTGACACTGTTCCCTTTTGTTTTGCCAATATTCCAAACCTGCCATCTGGATATAGTACCAATAAAAAAGGACATATGCTGAAAATTACAATTGCAACTTTGTAATCATTATACAGAACAATTTTGGGAGCATTAAAAAGATATCTATTTTTAACCCAGCCTGCGCTAACTTTACGCCTGCTGTTGGTAAGACTATTGTTTGTAAGGCTATTGTTCACATGAATATAGATTCAATATAGATATTGCCCAGACCATTTACATATCCATGAAGCTTGAATCAGACACCATTTCAGCTTAGGGGAATTTTATTAAAGTCTGCACCAGATGTATGGAAGCAAAATCACAAAAATGTTGTAACTTGTTAGTGATCTGTGGTGTACTTGGCCAAATAGGCAAGTAAGCACAAGAATTACTACAATCTGTGCCTGCTATTTAAATGGTTGCCACAGAAACACCAGAATTTATTTTGATAATTCAAGCACAATCCTACACTAGTGGATATCTACTCCAGGTAATTACCCACATAGTCTAGATACTTTTCCTTAACCCCTTAAGGACCGGGGTTTTTTCCATTTTCGTTTTTTGCTCCTTGCCTTTAATAAATCATAACTCTTTCAATTTTGCACCTAAAAATCCATATGATGGCTTATTTTTTGTGCCACCAATTCTACTTTGTAATGACATCAGTCATTTTGCCCAAAAATCTACAGTGAAACGGAAAAAAAAAATCATTGTGCGACAAAATTGAAAAAAAAAAAACGCAGTTTTGTAACTTTTGGGGGCTTCCGTTTCTACGTAGTACATTTTTCGGTAAAAATGACACCTTATCTTTATTCTGTAGGTCCATACGATTAAAATGATCCCCTACTTGTATAGGTTTGATTTTGTCGGACTTCTGGAAAAAATCATAACTACATGCAGGAAAATTAATACGTTTAAAATTGTCATCTTCTGACCCCTATAACTTTTTTATTTTTCCGTGTATGGGGCGGTATGAGGGCTCATTTTTTGCGCCGTGATCTGAAGTTTTTAACGGTACCATTTTTGCATTGATAGGACTTATTGATCAAAAATGCACTATTTTGGACTTTGGAATTTTTTTGCGCGCACGCCATTGACCGAGCGGTTTAATTAATTATATATTTTTATAATTCGGACATTTCCGCACACGGTGATACCATATATGTTTATTTTTATTTACGCTGTGTTTTTTTTTTTTTATTCGAAAAGGGGGGTGATTCAAAATTTTAATAGGGGAGGAGTTAAATGATCTTTATTCACTTTTTTTTTCACTTTTTTATGCAGTGTTATAGCTCCCATAGGGACCTATAACACTGCACACACTGATCTTCATCATTGATCACTGGTTTCTCATAAGAAACCAGTGATCAACGATTCTGCCGCATGACTGCTCATGCCTGGATCTCAGGCACTGAGCAGTCATTCGGCGATCGGACAGCGAGGAGGCAGGTAGGGGCCCTCCCGCTGTCCTGTAAGCTGCTCGGGATGCCGCGGTTAGCCGCGGCTATCCTGAACAGCCCGACTGAGCTAGCCGGCAACTTTCACTTTCACTTAACCCTTAACTAAAGGCTTAATAGTGCGCGGCGCCGCGATCGGCGCTGCGCGCTATTAGAGGCGGGTCCCGGCTTCACTATGACGCTGGGCCCGCCGTGATATGACGCAGGGTTACAGTGTAACCCCGCGTTATATCAGGAGAGCAGGACCAAGGACGTACCGGTACGTCCTTGGTCTTTAACCTCTTCAGGACATAGGGCGTATGGATACGCCCTGCATCCCGAGTCCTTAAGGACTGAGGGCGTATCCATACGCCCGTGGGAATTCCGGCCCCTACCGCTAGCCGGTTGGGGACCGGAGCCGGATGCCTGCTGAAATCGTTCAGCAGGCATCCCGGCATATCGCCCAGGGGGGTCATTATGCCCCCCCATGTCGGCGATCACCGCAGATCGCTGGACAATTCAGTCCAGCGATCTGCGGCGATTCCGGGTCAATCGGGTCTCCAGTGACCCGGTGACCCGGAATTACTGGCTGTTCGGGGCCGTCTCTGATGGCCCCGAACAGCCAGAGCCTGCAGGGGTGAGGTGGCACTGGTGCCACCTCATGAGCGCCCTGATTCGTCGGCCGGATTACCGGCCGACCAATCAGGGCGCCTGCTGCGGGTGTCACTCCCGCACCCGCTCCGCCCCTCTTCCGGAGGACGTGAGCGGGTGGGGGACGTGCACCCCGGGTGCTGGGGACCCCGATCCCCGGCATCAATGTTAGGATCGGGGCCCCAGGAGCAGCGGCGGCGGCGGGACTGACACCATGCGGCTGGATCGTTGGAGGTGAGTGACAGCCTCCTGCTGTTGCTTAGCAACAGCTCCTAACATGCAAAAAGGGCATGCTGGGAGCTGTAGTTATCCAACAGCAGGAGGCAGACCACCACAACTCCCAGCATTCCCTTATGGGCATGCTGGGACTTATGGTTTTGCAACAGCTGGAGGCACATTTTTTCTATGGAAAAGTGTACCTTCAGCTGTTGTATAACTACAACTCCCAGCTTGCACAAACAGCTAAAGTGCATGCTGGGAGTTGTAGTGGTGCATCTGCTGGTTGCATAACTACAACTCCCAGCATGCCCGTTGGCTGTTGGTGACTGCTGAGAGTTGTAGTTTTGCAACAGCTGAAGGCACACTGGTTGTGAAACTCAGAGTTTTTTTTACCTAACTCAGTGTTTCACGACCGGTGTGCCTCCAGCTGTTGCAAACTACAACTCAGCAGTCACCGTACACCATGCACCGTACATGCTGGGAGTTGTAGTTTTGCAACAGCTGGAGGCACACTGGTTGTAAAACACTGAGTTGGGTCACAAACTCAGTGATACACAACCAGTGTGCCTACAGTTGTTGCAAAACTACAACTCTCAGCAGTCACCGACAGCCAACGGGCATGCTGGGAGTTGTAGTTATGCAACAGCTGGATGTCTCCCCCCCCCCCCCCCCCAATGTGAACGTACAGGGTACACTCACATGGGCGGAGGATTACAGTAAGTATCTGGCTGCAAGTTTGAGCTGCCGCAAACTTTCTGCTGCAGCTCAAACTGCCAGTGAGAAACTACTGTGAACCCCCGCCTGTGCGACTGTACCCTAAAAACACTACACTACACTAGCACAAAAAATAAAATAAAAAGTAAAAAACACTACGTATACACATACCCCTATACAACCCCCCTCCCCTCCCCAATAAAAATGAAAAACGTCTGGTACGCCACTGTTTCCAGAACGGAGCCTCCAGCTGTTGGAAAACAACTCCCAGTATTGTCAGACAGCCGTTGACTGTCCAGGCATGCTGGGAGTTTTGCAACAGCTGAAGGCAACCTGTTTGGGAATCACTGGCGTAGAATTCCCCTATGTCCACCCCTATGCAAGTCCCTAATTTAGGCCTCAAATGCGCATGGCGCTCTCACTTTGGAGCCCTGTCGTATTTTAAGGCAACAGTTAAGGGTCACATATGGGGTATCGCCGTACTCGGGAGAAATTGTGTTACAAATTTTGGGGGGTATTTTCTGCTTTTACCCTTTTTAAAAATGTCAAATTTTTGGGAAAACAAGCATTTTAGGTAAAAAAAAATTTATTTATTTTTTACATATGCAAAAGTTGTGAAACACCTGTGGGGTATAAAGGTTCACTTAACCCCTTGTTACGTTCCCCGAGGGGTCTAGTTTCCAAAATGATATGCCATGTGGTTTTTTTTTTGCTGTCCTGGCACCATAGGGGCTTCCTAAATGCAGCATGCCCCCAGAGAAAAATTTGCTTTCAAAAAGCCAAATGTGACTCCTTCTCTTCCGAGACCTGTAGTGCGCCAGCAGAGCACTTTTCACCCCCATATGGGGTGTTTTCTGAATCAGGAGAAATTTGGCTTCAAATTTTTAGGGGTATTTTCTGCTATTACCCTTTTTAAAAATTAAAAAATTTTGGGAAAACAAGCATTTTAGGTAAAAAAAAATTTTTTTTTGACATTTGCAAAAGTCGTGAAACACCTGTGGGGTATTAAGGTTCACTTTATCCCATGTTACATTCCCCGAGGGGTCTAGTTTCCAAAATGGTATGCCATGTGTTTTTTTTTTTGCTGTTCTGGCACCATAAATACAGAATTAAAATACAGAGTTTGAAAATTTTGTGAAAAATCGGAAAATTGCTGCTGACCGTTGAAGCCCTCTGATTTCTTCCAAAAGTAAAAACTCATAAATTTTATGATGCAAACATAAAGTAGACATATTGTATATGTGAACCAAAAAAAAATGTATTCGTAATATCCATTTTCCTTACAAGCAGAAAGCTTCAAAGTTAGAAAAATGCAAAATTTTCAAATTTTTCATCAAATTTACGTATTTTTCACCAAGAAAGGATGCAAGTATCGACAAAAATTTACCACTATGTTAAAGTAGAATATGTCACGAAAAAACAGTCTCGGAATCAGAATAATAACTAAAAGCATTCCAGAGTTATTAATGTTTAAAGTGACAGTGGTCAGATGTGCAAAAAACGCTCCGGTCCTTAAGGCCAAAATGGGCTCTGTCCTGAAAGGGTTAAAGGGGTACTCCCTTGGAAAACTTTTTTTTTTTTTTTTAAGATCAACTGGTGCCAAAAAGTTAAACAGATTTGTAAATTACTTCTATTAAAAAATCTTAATCCTTCCAGTGCTTTTTAGGGGCTGTATACTACAGAGGAAATTCTTTTCTTTTTGGATTTCTCTTCTGTAATGACCACAGTGCTCTCTGCTGACCTCTGCTGTCCATTTTAGGAACTGTCCGGGGCAGGAGAAAATTCCCATAGCAAATATATGCTGCTCTGGCCAGTTCCTAAAATGGACAGCAGAGGTCAGCAGAGAGCACTGTGGTCGTAACAGAAGAGAAATCCCCCCCCCCCCCCCCCCAAAAAAAAAAGCATTTCCTCTGTAGTATACAGCCCCTAAAATGTACTGGAAAAATTTAGATTTTTTAATAGAAGTAATTTACAAATCTGTTTAACTTTCTGGCACCAGTTGATTTAAAAAAAAAAAAGTTTTCCACGGGAGTACCCCTTTAAACTTCAGTCCCAGTAAATTCTCTCTATAGGCTACATACTTAAACAAATCCTGAGATACAGCCTTTGCTGTAACTGGTGTTTTAAATTCTACAACAGTTCGATGTTCTTAGGTGGATACATGCTTTGGGTATGCAATCTCTGTCCAATGTGTAAGAGCAGATTTTTGACTGAAAGTTAAAGTACAGGGTGGGCCATTTATATGCATACACCTTAATAAAATGTGAATGGTTGGTGATATTAACTTCCTGTTTGTGACACATTAGTATATGTGACGGGGGAAACTTTTCAAGATGGGTGGCGACCATGGCGGCCATTTTGAAGTCGGCCATTTTTAATCCAACTTTTGTTTTTTCAATAGGAAGAGGGTCATGTGACACATCAAACTTATTGGGAATTTCACAAGAAAAACAATGATGTGCTTGGTTTTAATGTAACTTTATTCTTTCATGAGTTATTTACAAGTTTCTGACCACTTATAAAATGTGTTCAATGTGCAGCCCATTGTGTTGGATTGTCAATGCAACCCTCTTCTCCCACTCTTCACACACTGATAGCAACACCGCAGGAGAAATGCTAGGACAGGCTTCCAGTATCCGTAGTTTCAGGTGTTGCACATCTCGTATCTTCACAGCATAGACAATTGCCTTCAGATTACCCCAAAGATAAAAGTCTCCGATCGGGAGACCTTGGGGTCATTCAAATGGCCCACGACGACCAATTCACTTTCCAGGAAACTGTTCCTCTAGGAATGCTTGGACCTGACACCCATAATGTGGTGGTGCACCATTTTGCTTGAAAAACTCAGGGAACGTGCCAGCTTCAGTGCATAAAGGGGGAAGCACATCATCATGTAGCAATTTCGCATATCCAGTGGCCTTGAGGTTTCCATTGATGAAGAATGGCCCCACTATCTTTGTACCCCATATACCACACCATACCATCAATTTTTGTGTTCCAACAGTCTTGGAGGGATCTATCCAATGTGGGTTAGTGTCAGACCAATAGCGGTGGTTTTGTTTGTTAACTTCACCATTCACATAAAGTTTTCCTCATCACTGAACAAAATCTTCTGCGTAAACTGAGGGTCCTGTTCCAATTTTTGTTTTGCCCATTCTGCAGCACCTGAAACTACGGATACTGGAAGCATGTGCTAGCATTTCTCCTGCGGTGTTGCTATCAGTGTGTGAAGAGTGGGAGAAGAGGGTTGCATTGACAATCCAACACAATTGGCAGCACATTGAACACATTTTATAAGTGGTCAGAAACTTGTAAATAACTCATGAAAGAATAACGTTACGTTAAAAACAAGCACATCATTGTTTTTCTTGTGAAATTCCCAATAAGTTTGATGTGTCACATGACCCTCTTCCTATTGAAAAAACAAAAGTTGGATTCAAAATGTCCGCCATGGTCACCACCCATCTTGAAAAGTTTCCCCCCTCACATATACTAATGTGCCACAAACAGGAAGTTAATATCACCAACCATTCCCATTTTATTAAGGTGTATCCATATAAATGGCCCACCCTGTATTCTGATGCATCAGACATTGGTGGGTGGAAATCCTGGCTGATCCATGCCTGATTCCTCTTCACAAAGGTCAGTCTCTCCATATTGTTGTTGGACAGACGAGTTCTCCTCGGGGTTACTATGGCCCCCGCCGCACAAAACACCCACTCTGATGGCACACTACTGGCCGGGCAGGAAAGCGTTTCCAGG